>NC_052503.1:38112035-38322041 GCF_016617805.1 Bactrocera tryoni
ATCTTTCGCATCTGTGAAGGACTACGTGCAAACGAAATTAACGTTTGCCTTGTTTATTGCTAAGGTCAGAATTTCCCAAATTTTGAGGTTAAAGTTTGAATGTTTATCGGCGATTTAATTTAAACTTTTAATTTAAACCTTCAGGAATTTTCCGTAGCATTCTTTAATCAATTCCATAATTTACCCACAAATTTCTGTTAAATATGTAATAGGCCATTTTTATACGAGTACAACCAGTTGACAAAAAGTAGTTGAGGCACGATAACATATTTATACCTATGCTATGTTAACAGCTTTATAAATTCATACATATAATTTCCTAGTAATTTTTAGCAGGCATAATAGCACAAAGGCTTTACTTTGTTCTAATAACAGTAAGTTGTAAAAACGTATCTATATTAGAGCGGGTTGATTTACAGGGAGCCAAAAAAACGAAAAATTGGCATATGCGGAAAATGTTTTAGGGATCATTCTGAACAAACTCGCCTAAGATGGTCTTAAATCGGTTTCGAGCCAGCGATTTTTAAGGCGAAGTTTTTTAGGGAGCATAAAAATTTAATTTTCAGGTTTTGAGCTATTCAAATTTAATACGTAGGTAAATTTTGATATTACATACTATATATTGATCATTTATCGGTATGGGCCAGATTTGACAACTCTATCACATATCTCACATTTCCTAAAGTTCGCCTTAAAAATCGCGGGCTCGAAACTGATTTACGACCATCTTAGGTTTGGCTCCACTTCACTCGTCCCGATGAAGTTGAATATTTTTCAAAAAGTGTACCGTAAACTGGTCTCTTTGGACATGCATTATAACTGCCGATGAGACATGGGTTTATGAGTTTGGAAAAATCGTTGGCATAAATGTATTAAATCTGATGGGGATTACTTTGGGGGCGACAAAATATTTCCGGGTACAATGTACATATACTTATATGTACTAAGTTATTCCATTTGTGCTCAATACATATACATATCTAAATAAAAAGGAAAAACTTTGTAAAAATCGCATTCGGCTTCAGTAGAACAAAGACCGATTGTATACTATATTTCTAGGCAATGGGATGAATATGCGTACCTACATACATATGTATATACACATAACACATATGTACACATATGAAAAGTAATGAGAAAATAATGCAATACTTGCTTAAGTATCTCAGTGTCAAGGGCTCTTGGTTGTGTTTACTTGAGAGTGTTAACTATTCGTATATTACTGTGCAAGCTTTCTATATCCGGGGTCGAAACTACATACAATTGCAAATGTGTCATTAACAATTTGTATATACAATAGTCTATGCAAAATATGTATAAGTCACGTATGTACATATATGTTATATTATGTTTGTCGTTTTGTTGACGGTTGGCAAATCACTCCTTTAAGATTCGATAAAGCATAATTGAGTCCATATGTCATCTGAGAATTATTTTGTTTAAAGCCAGCTACTTTTCAATAACCTTATCCTTAGCTGTGCTGTAGTTTATGGGTTATTGACGGATGGAAGGTACATATGTAATCTGTCGAATCAACGCAACCTGATCGAACCCGAATTTATATCCAGAGAAGAACTGTCCACTCGGTATTAACTAACATTAGCGATTGAATTTCATAGAAAAATTACTTTCTTTTTCTGTTCAATATACATATGTATTTAGTAATTTCTTCAATTAAATTGTCCGGCTTACAGCTTCCAAAAAGTTGTCTCCAGATTTTATGTTTTCATAGGACTTGAATTTTATATGTTATAAATATATTACTAACTTTTCAACCAAAGCTTTATTATTGAGATGCCTATCATATTTTCTTAACCTTTTTTTGTATGAGAATAATATTTTAAAATTTCATTCAATGAAATGGAGTTAATATATGTATTTAAAATGCGGCAATCCACTAAATCATATGTTTAACTGTAAATATAATATTTGCAAAGCTCTTTTGGCTGATTCACACAGAACTTTTGCGTCGCCTTGCGTCAGGCATTTGTTTTGACGGATAAGTTGGATGTATATTTTTGTTTGCATTTTTCCCATTGCTTCGCTCAATGCGCTTTTTTCCATGAATATCCGACGTATTCGAGCCAAATATTGGTCAGCGATGAGAGCCATTTCTGTCTCAATGAGTATGTAAGAAGCAAAATTGCCGCATATGGGACGAAGCGCAACTAAAATAATTCAAGAGCTGCGATTAACATCCAAAGTAAAAACGGTTTGTTGTGGTTTGTAGCTCGGTGGAATCATCACACGTGTCATTCGCTAGTTACCGGTCGAAATGCTCGAACGAGTCATCGAAAATTAGACTCAACGGACGGACCATCTGAGACGTAGCCGCGACAAACATTTGAAAAAGAAAATCTTCAAAAAATTAATTATACAGAATGATTTTTCGAATGATAATAAAGATTTACCACTAAATTTGAAGTTTCTCCGTTTTTTTTCTTTAAGAAAGTAGAAATAGATCACACTTTAGAATAAAATGCATATTACATTATCTTTGAAAGTTATGATTTATTCAGAAGAGACTCCGTTAGGCTCAATCTAACGTTTGGCACGATCAACAGCGAATTCCTAGATTGTTGCAGGATATAGATTTCAGTTTCGGTTATCAGCCTTTAATATTTGTTTTTAGTTTAGGATATGGAAATAGTCCCATGGTGATATATGAGAAGAGTGTTTGATGTGAGATATGCGTTTTTTCATCTTCTACCCAATTCTTGAGTTAAAATTCTTCAAAATGTATTTCTGCAAGTATTTAATCCATGAGCTATAACTCTGGTAGTACCATAAGCATCTTTTGCCACCAATCCAGCACTATTGCTAGCTTCTGGACCACGTATAAACTTGACACGTCTCACGTAATCAGCGCCATACACTTTTTAACAATTTTATATGTCTCAGCCAACATTTTTTCTTCAATAAATAAGTTCCAAAAATTATTCTTTCGAATGATTGTAAAGATTCCCCAAATCAAATTTTAAGTATCTGTGTTTTTTCGGTAGGGAACCTCAAATTGGATCACTTGGTTTTCTTTTATTGAAATGACTGAAATTTTAACACTTAAAGTTAGGTGTGTTTAAAAGAGGATAAATGTGTATTTTACTTCTTCAAATTTTCTATAGGTAAATATAAAAATCGGATAATTTTGGGACACACCTTGTATTCCATATTTACTCGAACTAATTTAGTGAAAAATATGACTTTAAAGAAATTTGAAATTATTTTAATACTTTCGAATAATACCTTCGTATGTACAATATCTCTCGAATCACTAAACAAACACTAATTATCTAGAGTAATTACACTTGATTTTATTATGAACAAGTAAGGAAGGGCTAAGTTCGGTTGTCACCGAATATTTTATACTCTCGCATGATAAAGTGATAATCGAGATTTCATTATACGTCATTTACATATTTTTCAAATACCGTATTTTTGTAAAGTTTTATTCCGCTATCATCATTGCTTCCTAATGTACTATATATTATACAGAGAAGGCATCAAATGGAATTCAAAATAGCGTTATATTGGAAGAAGGCGTGGTTGTGAACCGATTTCACCCATATTTCGTCATCAGGGTGTTAAGAAAATATTATATACCGAATTTCATTGAAATCGGTCTAGTAGTTCCTGAGATATGGTTTTTGGTCCATAAGTGGGCGAGGCCACGCCCATTTTCAATTTTTAAAAACAGCCTCTGTGCAGCTTCCTTCTGCCATTTCTTCCGTAAAATTTAGTGTTTCTGACGCTTTTTGTTAGTCGGTTAACGCACTTTTAGTGATTTTCAACATAACCTTTGTATGGGAGGTGGGCGTGGTTATTATCCGATTTGTTCCATTTTTGAACTGTGTATGGAAATGCCTGAAGGAAACGACTTTATAGAGTTTGGTTGACATAGCTATAGTAGTTATGTACAAAAAACTTAGAAGGGGGCGGGGCAACGCCCACTTTTCCAAAAAAATTACGTCCAAATATGCCCCTCCCTAATTCGATCCTTTGTGCCAAATTTTACTTTAATATCTTTATTTATGGCTTAGTTATGACACTTTATAGGTTTACGGTTTTCGCCATTTTGTGGGCGTGGCAGTTGGCCGATTTTGCCCATCTTCGAACTTAACCTTCTTATGGAGCAAAGAAATACGTGTACCAAGTTTCATCATGATATCTCAATGTTGACTCAATTTACAGCTTGCACGGACGGACGGACAGACAGATATCCGGATTTCAACTCTACTCGTCACCCTGATCACTTTGGTATACATACATATATAACCCTATACCTGACTCTTTTCGTTTTAGGACTTACAAACAACCGTTATGTGAACAAAACTATAATACTCTCCTTAGCAACTTTGTTGCGAGAGTATAAAAATCGGGATCAGACGGATTAGTTACTTTTTAACGTGGATTTACTAACTGTTGATGAGTGCAGAGGAATTAGTGAAAATCTTTACAATAGTTGTTCGAAATCACACCCAAATCCCCGAAAAAATTGTACGCATTCGCCACATCATGCAGTGATACGTGTCAATATTATTGATAACAACCTTGACTTTGGCGTTTATATGAGTAATTTTCGATATGCACAGGCACTTTCCATACATACATATACGGCAATAAATACTTAGACAAACATAAATACATACATGTGTGCATATGTGCTGACATGAATACGTCCGTCTGCAAATACACTATTAATGCCAAAAGTAGCGGCAAATATTTATTCATATTTACTCTGCTTATCATAATTACAACTGTCAAATATTTTTTCCTGATTTCAAGCGATCAATGTCGTCAACGTTGAAGCGGCCAAGCCACAAGTAGCCGCAAATTCACTAGCTTATATGCGAACTTGTGTATAAATGTATGTATGTAATTACATACATATTTATTGTGTGGCTTGCACATAGATATTTTGCTATGTACATACCTTCGCATATAAATGCATATATGTATACATGGGTATATACACACATACATACATACATAATATAGTACATATACATATATATGGCTCGGTACATACTGTATTATATGACTTCGCACGGCCGAGTCAAAATATCAGCCAAAAAATCGTGCTAATTGGAAAATGTCACAGAAGCTTTGGGGAATATAAGAGATTTGACTATTTGGTTCGCACTTGTAGACGGCACAAAACTGGTGTTTATTTTAATAATTGGAATTATCTGCGCTGATAATTTAATTATGGCACACTGGGACTGGGTATTAGCATATGACAGCGATTCTCCGCGCGCCAACACACACCCACACAAACATACTTAATAAATACCATATTTATCACAAAAACCAATAAACGAAAATGCTATTTACTGTTTTACATGACAACCGTATTTAAATAAGTCTTCCACACATACATATGCACATGCTTATATTTACATTGTATATGTGGAGTATTGCATCTGTGTACATATGTTCATAACTAATTGATAAAAGTTAGGAAAATACCCTGAACCCAAAACTCGAAATTCGTGCTTGGCATTCTCAAATGAAAATATTTACTCTTCTTATTAATAAAAGATTTAGCATAAATTAAATAATTGCATATTCAGAAACAAATATTCAGGGTACAGTATTGAGAAATATATGAGAATGAATAAATTTTTTAAGGGGTTACATGGGTTTCCTCGGGTAAAAAAGCCTTTTTCAACAATTTGTTTCTCATGTAGAAATTAAATATTTTTATTAGCATTTGTTATTGTTACAGAAAAGAGAATTTTTTTTAAATAGTTTTAATCGAAGAAAAATCCTTCGTATCTTAAAGATTCGTGTAAAATTTCGTGAAGATCGGTTGAGTAGTTCTGGAGGAATCTTAGTAACCGACTTCAAGAACACCGTTTCGAAAAAAACGCGTTTTAAGACAGCGCACTTAGCCTAGCTAGCCTCGAGCGCACAAGTTCTCAGGGCTGAATCTCCGAAACTATTACCGGTAGCAAGTTGAAAATTTTGGACAATATTGTAGATGTGTTTTAGAATACAATAAGACAATAAAAAAAGCGATTTTTTTTAAATCCGTAAACCTATGTAAACCCTTAACCTAAGTACTACGATTATATTGTTATTTTTTTTTTCAAAGAGCTCTTAGCTGAATAATCTGATTCTACATAATAGGTAAATGGTGCTTTTTAGATTTCCGTATGTATTGCTTTCAAGAAGAAATAAAATAATTTAATGTTATGCCACAGCTGGCTCGAATAAATTCCAGTCTAAAATCTAATTTTTGATCACTTGTAATAATTGGGGTCGTAAATCAGCAATAAAGCTTCGAATAATCTCTTTCAAGGCGTAATCGTCTCTGCCTCATCTGCGTAGAAAAGCAAAAGCGTAATTCCACAAAAAATAGTTCAGCGGCGTTAAATCGGTTGATCTTGAACACCGCCACTTTATAAGCCCACGACGCGAGCTAATGCGCTCACCAAAAGTTGCCTTCAATAAATTTATTGTTTCGTTGGCTGTATGGCATATAGCCCCGTCTTATTGGAATCTAAGGTCATCCATATCAACAATTCAGGCACGAAAATTACTTTTTGAGGCTTTAACGGCGCCTAAACAATGGCGTGTTGATCCCTTCAAAAGGCAAGAATGTGCTTTATTAACGCACCCACTCAACTGAAAATGAGCTTAATTGCTGAAAAAAATTTTTTTGTGAGAATCAGGATCGATGGTCATCTAGTTTTGGACCCATTAATAGAACGTGCGACGCGCTGGACGATCGTTCGGCTTCAATTCTTGCACAAGTTGATTTTAGGAAATATCAAACTGAGTATACATATATAAATCAAGTAACAGCTGATAAAGAGACCTACTCCGAAAAAAGTATTGTCTCACTAAAAAAGACACGTCTAAAACACCCTTTAGATAAGATTCCTGTCGGAACGTTTCTTTGCCGTTTTATGAAGCACCCTGATCTGATCACATAAGACGCTTATGAAAACCCGATTTGATGATCAGCGTAGAAACATCATATCTACTTATTTAGTATATATGTACATACATATACATTATTTAAAGTGTCAACTTCCCTAGATGCTCACATTTGTTCCAACATTGTATGCAGCCTGTATAAATATATGGTACATATGTATGCATGTAGGTATGCGCGGTATTTTTTCGCAGCAAAGAAGCATGTGCTTGTATGCGCTTTATTTGAGCATTTCCTTGAGTGCTTGCAGTTGGCGCCCTAATGGTGAAATTAATTACTACCGGATATACAGTATATAAGTATGTATGTGTGTAGAGCTTTATATATATGTACGTACATATATATGTATGTAAGTTAAACTCTGTTCAGCTTTAAGTGATTACTAATTTTATATCTTCGACCTCATGCCATGATTTCATTTCATAATGAACGTGGTAAAAATTTTCTTTGCTTGCAAATAAACTCTCATATATGTATGTATGTAAATCTGTGTATGTTTTTGTATGTATGTATATATTTGTGTGCCTACTTATTTATATACTATGTAGTTGTATATTTGAACCCTTTAAGTTTCATTGTTTACGTACGTTATCTTGCTTGGCCGCCTGCATTTATATTGAAAGTTTGTTTTTGGCTCGTTGCTGATTACGTTTGCGAACCTACAAAATAGAGAGTTAATTCTTTATCTATTTGTATCAATATAAATATTCCGGTTGTTGCAGATAATTATGTACAATTATTTTATTGGCAGTCATGCGAAATTTTATACAAATAAAGTAAGCCCTTCCTTTCAACTTTCAATAGTTTAGCAATGCTTTCATGACGCCGTTGGCGCTTGTTGTTGATTTTACAATTTGAAGGTTTCTTCGCCCATCAGCGCAATGCCATTAATAATGCAATGAGTAAAAATTTACGACGGCACTTTTATCTGCTTCGAATTGAACAGTGGTTGGTGCCTGTGTTCCGAAATCTTTATACCAAGCAAAGCAATAACAGGCTTTTATGTACAATACTCGTATAAGGGCTGGAACTATTCGCATATTCGATTAACGAATATCAACGTGGGCTTGCCCTGAACAGGGCATATATTAAGTTTGCCACGAAGTTTGTAATACCCAGAAATAAACGCTGAAGGCTTAATATGTACATACATATGTAACTAAACAGCATGACGTACTAAGTCGATTTAGTCATATCTGTCTTTCTATATACCATAAATGCTGATGATTTCGAGATTTCTTATTTTTTTAAAGAAAAAATACAGAAACTTCAAATTTAATGGGGAATGTTTATTATCATTCGAAAGAACATTCTTTGGCATTTATTTTTTGAAGATTATCTCTTTCAAATGTTGGCCGCGGCTACGTCTCAGATGGTCCATCCGTTGAGTCCAATTTTCGATGACTCGTTCGAGCATTTCGACTGGTAACTGGCGAATGACACGCGTGATGTTTTGCTCCAAGGCCTGAATCGAAGCGGGATTGTCCGCATAGACTTTAGACTTTACATATCCCCACAGGAAAAAGTCTAACGGTATACTATCACACGATTTTGGTGGCCAATCGATCGGCCCAAAACGTGAAATTATCTGTTCACCGAAGTGTTCTCTCAATGAATCCATTGATAGATGCGATGTGTGAGAAATGACGCCGTCTTGTTGAAATCTTAAGTCGCCGAGATCACGAGCTTCAATTTCAGGCATAAAATAGTTGGTTATCATGGCGCTATAACGATTGCCATTGACGGTTTCGTTCTCATCGGCATCCTTTTTGAAGAAATATGGACCGATGATTCCACCGGCTCACAGACCACACCAAACCGTTATTTTTTCGGGATGAAATGGGAGTTCTTGAATCTCTTTAGGTTGTCTTCATCTCAAATGCGGCAATTTTACTTGTTTATATACCTCATCGTTGAATACAATTTGGCTCGAAAACGTCGGATATTCTTGGAACTTTTCAAGAGCACATAGAGCGAAGGGATATCGCTTGGGAAGGTCAAGCGTCTTCAGTTTGTGCGCTTTCAATTTAAGTTCTCAACATAAAATTCGCGAAGTCGTTGCATTCGTTAATCCGAGTTGTTGCTAACGGCGCCGAATCGACTCTCCACGGTCTTCGTGTATATATGTATATGCTCTATTTTCTTCACTGCGTGTTGGACGTAGTCTATCCGGTCGAATATAATCCAATAATGAAAGCTGGGCCTCAAGATGGGTGATTATTCAGATCAAGATCAAGTGTACATACTTACATACATATGTATACGAATATTATGTGGTTATTTAACTGGCAAACACCGGCGCACGTGGATAAATAAGTACATACATATGTATGTAATAATAAACAATAATTATATATATGTAAATATAAAAAAACGTTTCTGTTAGTTAATTTGCCAAATACATACTTTCATATACATACATATGAACATATGTATTCATATGAATGTACTTTAAAAGAATTCAACAAAGTTAAAATGTTAATTTGTACGAATAACAAATATGAATGCAAGAACAATAGCATGTGTTGTGTGCACTCGTAAACTAAGAAAAAAGCAACAAAAAAATTGCAAACACAAAACTTTGTATGAATGTACATACACTTATATGTATGTATGTATGTATGTATGGTTAAACATTTAAGAAGCAATAGTAAGTTATTAGGTTCAGCAGCTTACCGCTACTCTGTCATGAACATGTTGCTTTTGTGACGTCATAACAGCAGAGGATTTTCGCAGACGGAAATCGGGCGCATTCGTTTTCCCGCACATTCGTAATGAATGTTGTCAGTACATACATTTGCATATGTATGGTTGCGTCCATGTACATAGCTGCAAGCGTGTGCGTACTTTTGCGTTTAGATATGTGCGTATGTACATATGTTCGCAAGCAGCGGCCGCTCCATAGCGAAAGCAGCAAAGATATGTTTGCCTAGCATTCGCGCCTCCTGAGGGTGGCAATCGGCATTCAGCTCGCAATAATCGCCAAAAACCATTAATGGATCGCAGTCGAAGTTTTGAACTTGTATCGAGAAGATCGGCACTCCGTCTGAGGAGCTATTTATACGCGCTCGTAACAAAATAAGAAAAATTAGCGTATTTTGAAATGTAGAAGCATCGGTGGTTCGATAAGTAAAATCGTGTTTTGCAAAAGTAAATTTTAACGAACTTTTGTGGCCATAAAAAACCAGAATTTGTCATTTACAACAAAACAAATATGTACATACATATGTGTTTGGGAGTTGAACAATATTAAGGCGTGATTCTGTAATAAAACGTTAAATTGTCAATAGTGATAAACATTATAAAAGAAAACGCTCAATGATTCAATTTGATTCGCGTAAATAGCGAAAAAATAAAGTGTTCAAAAGTAACTGTTTGAAAAATAAATGAAGAACAGCTAAAACGTGAATACTGGAGTTGTCTTATATTAAGTTTAACCAAATAAATAAATGTTAAACAAGTAAATGTTTGAAGGTAAAATATACATAGGTAAAAAGGGTACATGATCATTTCCTTGAAAGAAAAATGGATGTTATCAACACTAATAAACTTAGGGTCGTTTACTCAATGTCTCGTTAGTAGCCATATGTCAACTAAGTTCTGGTTAACTTAACCGAGAAAGAATTGGGAAAGAATATTCTATTTTAACCAGAAGTTAACTGATAGATGGCTGCTAACCAGACATTGAGAACTGGATCTTAGTGGTTATTTATTGTTGAATACCTAATCATATATGGTGAGAGCGGGTTAGAAAGAGAGAGAGAGCATACGCAGATGAACACATTTTCATAATTTTAGTCAACGCTTTGGATGCATTTTCTTCGGAGATAATAAAAAAAAACCAACATTACCGAATTGATATTTCATATTATATATATTTTTTCAGCTGCGAAAGGGAAATAATAGACAATATCAACGAGATAAAACTTTTTGCATAAAAAAACGGAAGATTATGAAACCATTGTAAAGAATATTTTATAATAAATGGAACGATATACATATATTTTATTTACAATAAATTTTAGTTATAATATAATGTTGTAGATAATCTAACAATAAAATATGTTAACATTTCTGATTTCTCACCACATCCGACTAAGCATTTTCCCCTCGAGTTTATCTGCGTAGATAAGGCCCTTCACAAAATTCCAGCGAAATAGTGTAAATCCTACGATCTTGGAGGACACGCTACTGGCATACGACTTGAGAAAATACGCTCACTAAAAATTGACTGCAATAAATTGATTGTTTCATCCGCTGAATGCCATGTTAACGAACCAAAGTTCGCCCACATCAAAATCCTCCTATTCAAACACGAAAATGTCGTTAATCATGGCTCTACAGCATCCCACATTGACTACTACATAACATTATGGTCAGTTTCATATTTGAAAAAATGTGGGCCAAGTGAGCTTCATCGCTGGAAAAAATTTGTTTGTGAAAAATTCTCCGAACGTGTGTCGCGCTTGATGATCGTTCGGTTTCAATTCTTAAACGAGTTGGTTTTTATAAGCTTACAAACCAAGTTCCTTTCCGAACATCTTCCATAAATTGAATGGACACAGCTCTAATTGTTGCGATTCATGGTTGCTCGATTTACCGACTCTGTCGGGCGATTATGTCAACGAAATATTGGCCTAATATATTTGCACGATTTGCTAATAATTGCCGGAGGAATCTTTTCTGACCACTCTCAAGTGAATGGCACTCATCTACACGTCTAAGAAAACACCCTTCAATTATTTAGCTGTTCAATTAGTTGCTTGCAAATTTTACTTCATATGCACGGTTACCATAATGTGTGTTTAAAAAGAGGTTTGAACTGAGTATAGAGGAATGCTCATCTCAATCATATCCAATGATTCCAAATGAAATAACATATGCTGTTCTGTGGTGTTAGTTTTAGGTAAAATTTGTGTACATACAGGATCCAAATCTTGAACAGATCGCTCTTGTGTACTTGAAAGATGTGGCCTTATTGAAGACAATCTTTGAGTCTTTCATCTCAAGCGTGATACATAATTTATTTTAATTGCTTTGCTGTCACCATAAATTGGTGTAAAAAGAGATTCGTCAACTCAAACAAATTTTAATTTGAAATTTCGAAATATACATTTGTTTTAAACGATTTCTACTAATAATGAGCTTCATTTATGACTACAATTGTACAAACTGTGTTTTTTTTATCTTTTTTCAGTTTTCTAAAAATGGGCTAACTCGTTAAAAGAATTGAACAGCAACTGTTTCTAAGCAAAAACGCTTTCACGGTTTTAGTTTTTATAGTCATGTAAATTTTTTGCTTGTCCATTCAACAGCTTTGTTAACTTTTATTTAACCATTTTATCAAGTCTACACAAAACAATTTGTATTCGTATACATAGAGAATAAATAGTAAAATAGAAAAAAATTAATTAAAGGGAGAAATTCCATTTGTATCACTTGTCAAAATAATTAAACACTAGACATAAGTAGAGATAAGTATTCTTGCTCGTAAATATTATAACATATGTATGTATGTAAATACAGGTCGATGGCAAATTATCAAATATTTGAATTAACTTTTCGCGCTAAGAATATTAATACACGTATCCCGTCTGGGGAAAGCAGAACTAACGGCGCGATTGTTGAGGCCAATGATATCAATATCCTCAACATACGCCACCAGCTGTACACACTTATAAAAGATTGTACCTTCTCTATTTAGCTTTGCAGCTCGTATCATTTTCCCCAGCAATAGATTGACGAAGTCACGCGGGAGGGACTCCCCTTGTCAGAAACATGGTATTGAATGGATTGGAGAGATTTTTCTAGATCCTAACGGAGATTTTGGTGTTACTCAACGTCAGCTTACACAGCCGTATTAGCTTTGCTGGGATACCAAATTCAGACATAAAATGCCTTTCTGCCGTCAAAAGCAGCTCTGAAATCGACGAAGAGGTGGTGTGTGTCGATCATCTTTTCATGGGTATTTTCCAAGACTTGGCGCATGGTGAAAATCTGGTCGATAGTAGACCTCTATAACTTCAGTAAGCTCTGAACATTAGCCTGTAGATCACCACTTTGGGATTTATAAGAGTATGCCCCGGTCTTGAAACCTTCCGTTAGTCGTCGCATCATTTCGTAGAATTTTCGAGTATTACCCCTGTCGGCCAGCATCTCAAGCTCTTTAGCCTCTTTCTTCTTTTTTATCTGCATGTGCACCTTCCTTCAACTCTCGGTATCTATCCCACCCTGCTCGTGTTGTAGTCGATTACAACATCGCTATGTAGGCAGTCCGCTTTTCTCCACTGCGACACGACAGTTCTTTCGACCTTTACGAAAACCAATGGTTTCGCTGGCAGCTGTAGCTGGGGCTTGAAATGCCGTCGCACAATTCCACTATACCGAGTTCCTGATGAGCGCTTTCAGAGAGCAGGTGAGCAAGTCGAGTAGAAAACCGTTTCGCTGTCGGTGGTGATAGGAGCTTCTCGACGTCGTACCTTTCCTGTGCTTGTTGATGTTCATGCTTTGATATACAGAGGCGGGTGCGTATCTTCGCTACAACAATATAGTGGTCCGAGTCTATGTGAGAACCTCGGAGCGTACGCACTTCTAGAACACTGTAGACGTGTCTTCCGTCTGGTTGGTTGGTAAAAATTTCTACTGCGTGCGAATTTGGCCCTTCTATTTCGTTTTAATTTACTAAAATGTGAGTGATTTGTATTGAATGAAGGACAGAACCACAACTTAAAAGTTATGCTAAACAGTTAATTAGTAATAACTCGAATAAAGGTATTAATGAACTGTTGAAGCATGTACCTATTGATAGAATATACATTTACAGATAGCATAAGCCAATTTCTGTGTGCAAGTTTGTAAAGATAAAACTAAATTATGTCGCTCGATTAATCAAAAGTGTCAAACTAAAAAGCACGATTATTATTTGGTGAAAATTACTTAAATTTTTTCATAAGCAATATATACATTTTCGTTCACTCGAGAATATGTTGAAGGCACTCAAATATTCATCTATGGATTTTTCTTATAATTATTATTTTTTTTGTTAAACAGTTTTGCTTATATAATTTTTGTTTTAACGGGCGTTGTCGAGCCATAATTCCAGCCTCTTTTTACGAATAGCTTTGCGAAAACGACGCATAGCACTCGAATAGTATTCCTTGTTGACAGCTTGGCCGGTCGGAAGGCATTCGGAGTGCGCCACATCTCTGTAATCGAAGAAAACTGTCAACTTAACCTTGATTTTTGACTTGCTTTGACGTGGGGTTTTGGCTTCGGGTCACCTTTGCCATGATATTTCGTGTATAGATCCAAGATTCACCTTTGCCATGATGGCCGTAAGCATAGATCCAAGACTCATCGGTATAGTGTTAAGATGGTCAGTAGTCGGAAAGCATTGTTTCACAGACTTTAACGCAACGCTGTCGCTTCGAAAAAAAAAATAGAGTTTTGGAATCAAATGATCTTTCAAAATGGTTTTCACTGATCTACAATTATCAACGCAGGAGTTTCCCAACATTCGGAACGTTTTGGCACCAGAAATTTCATTCCACACAGACAATTTAATGGAATTTCTTTGTTGAATAATTTCACTCAACGTAAAAATCGCGGAATGTATTTATAGGCTTCAGAGAGACAAGCGTATACATACTAAAGACTAATTAATATTTTAATCTGACATTTGGCACAGATGTCCGAGACAGCCATACCAACCTAGAAAAAAATAGTACGACGAATGGGTATAATATATGTATATAGGTAATACTACGTAGAGCGTATGAGAACCCTTTGCTAAATATCAACTATTTCGAAAAATATTTGTCTGATTTACTTCAAACTTATAGAGAATATATCTACGATATTATACTCTAAGAAAATGCAAAAATTATTTGTTTGAAAATTCTGACCGCATAACACCTTAGAATTGAAGATTAGTTATGGCTGTAATGGGCTATATTAGAAAAAATTGTTTAAGAGATAGCATTCATCTAATCAACTTTGTGTCACTATCGCACAAAAAGGGCAAAGCTTAATCGTAACGAGCAGTGGAGGGAGGAATTGAATCGGTTCGCCACTGCGTATACTTGCTTTTTTTATTCATGTGTAAATAATTCATTTGCGATTTTCTTACATCAGGGCTACACATCGCTACCTTGATTTGAGTTTTTGTTAAAACATTTGCTAGAATGGTTGCAAATTCTATGAGAAATTAACCAGATTAACCTTTTGTTGAAGAATTCCTAATAATTGTGGAAAAGTATATGAAATTGTCTTGTGGATACAGAAATTACTTTTTTGTGGAAGAGGAAGACCTCCACTCCGTTGGAAGGACCAAGTGGAGAAGGACCTGGCTTCGCTTGGAATATCCCATTGGCGTCACGTAGCGAAAAGAAGAAACGACTAAGCGCTACGCGTAAGCGGTGTCTACGCCAATTAAGAAGAAGAAGCTTAAACAATTTGTCACAAGTCAAGATAAATGATGAGAGTACTCACAAATAAAAGTGCATTGTGCGATTAACCATGTTACAAATATGAATCGTAATTCTTTCTCTAACAACATCTCTAATATGGCGCCTTCATATTATCCATTAATCCAGCTGGCTAAGATTACTTTATGAAACAATCTAAGTCTTTGAAAATTTTTAAATCGCATTCCTGACGTTTCAACTGATTCTAACACAGTCCATAATCTCTCAAATGTAAGGGATGCAATTCATGAAAAAATTAAAGTATAATTCGATAAGACACCTTGTTTGTCCGCTATAAACTCCGAATCTACTAAACATATTGTGATAAATTTGTGTACTCTGTGTGTAGCTTGATTCAGCTTAAACGATAGCATAGTTTATAACGGGATTTATAATATCAAACGCTTTTTATTGCAAATTATTTGTTAAAGTCACAAGTCACATTGGCAATTGGATCGCCAGACATTGCGGCTTTCAAATTGTCAACAGTGACGTGGGAGCCAAGTCGCAAGTCCGACGACTGTTTGTTTGTTGAAGGAGATATTTCGTCTTGCCCTCGTTCACAACCAGTCCCATTGGTTTCGCTTTCTTATCCATTCTGGAGAAAGCAGAACCAACGCCGCAGTTATTGAAGCCAATGATATGAATATAATCGGCGTATGCCAGCAACTGTACACTCTTACAGCCTTCTCTATAGTATATTTACTTAATAGTTTCCACTTGAAAAATGCTGGCTGAGTTTAATAGACAGTTGGAGAGAGGCATCCTAAGAGTATAGGCCCATACCTACTCCGCAGTCCATTTTGGACCCATCGGAATAGATAGAGATAGTATTCTCCTTCTCTATTATACCACTTCTCCATTCACGTCTTAAGACGTAAAACGCCAAACATTTAATTTTTCAATCACTTATTCTAAATCTCATTAATATCAGTTATGAGTTCGGTTCGGCACTCTCAACCTTATAGCAAATCGAACACAACTAATATTTTAGATAGAATTATAATAATATTTTATTTACTTCATTTCACTATAATCTGTACATCTGTTTGATTTATTCGCAGAATATCACCTTGAATTATGTGAACCATCACTGCCTCCACTTCCAAATAAGCACCAGGATTACAAACGTCAAGTATTATTTCGAACACTTCCACCTTGAAACCGACGCTTACTATTACTGAGATAGCTCAGGGGAATTGGAGAGGAAAACTTTGACGCAACGGAGGTTTGTTTTGAAGCCATCAACGGCGCAGCAGCACTTTTCGGTCTCCACTTAGCGGCCGTGTGTTGAAATGGTATTGCCATTTGGTTTGGCCTCTGACGGTCATAACGTAGCTGGCAACCAAACCATGGTCACCCCCACAGCACCACCTGCTTTCCTAATGCACGGCCACACAAACGTCTCCACTGTTGTGCCTGTCATACCAAGTCCCTACATCGATTTCATCGTTGTGAATGGCGACGATCGCTACATGATACGCTGCGAGCGCAAGGCAGTGTTGGAGAACAGTGTTGAGTTGGCGAAGCTGATACGAGCTGGCCCAAATAGTGGACGCAAGGGCGATAATCATTTTCAAATATCCAATGTGGACAAGAACGACTTCGAATTGGTCATACGGTTTTTAGAGACGAAATTCGTGCGGTATCGCGACCATTTGCATATACTGAAAATACTGGAGTTGGCCGATCGTTTCAATTGTCCCGATTTGGTGAGTAAATGCAAACATTCACACGCCAGTGCGAAGCACATAAACTTTTTCGTTGCTTTATCGCTAACAGGTAATACACTGCATACGTGAGCTGGACCTGCAATTGACGAGCGCAGTGGTGATCGACATCTTTCGTTCGCTGTGGTTCTACCAAAGCATTTCAGTACCAAACCAACACCAATTGGGTGCTGTAATTACAACACAGGATAGCGCTGCCAACAAGAAGGCAAAACGTAAAACACCAAACCCTCAAACAAACGCCAATGCTGGTGGCGGCGCCGCTGCTGCTGGTGCAGGCGACAATGCGAATGCGGGCGCTGAATCAAGTCCACACCCCAATCCCTTCACAGCAGAGGAATTCGGCATGGCTTTGCTCAACAACTCGCTACAGCTGATCGACATGCATGCGCAATTGGTGTTGACCAAACAGCAAATCAACGAATTACGCTTTGAGGAACTCGAAATGATAGCGAAACGTGAGGCGCTACAACTAAGTTCCGAGCTTGTGCTCTTCAATTGTTTGGCGGACTGGAGTGTGGCCGAGTGTCAACGCAAGAAGCTCGACGCAACGGCCGAGAACAGACGACGTGTGCTCGGGCCGCTATGCTACGCGCCACGTTATTTACTCATGAATATCAATGAATTTCGCAAAGCATGTGATCGCGTTGAACTGCTGGATCCGGTGGAAGTTTCGCTCGTGAGTGATGCCATCGAAGGTAGTTAAAAAAGTTATTACCAGCTTTTCCAAGTAAAATTCGATATTTATTATTTATTTAGGTAAGAAGCTGAAGAATCTGACACCAGAGCAAAGTCAATTGCTGGAGAAGTTTCGAACGCCACGTCCCGAATTCCCAAAAATGCCAATACACCTTAGCGATCGCACCAACCCGAAGAACTATCCGAAGAAAATGCGGCGCGCCGAAAAGGGTGCATCCGGCGAAGACGGTTGCTGGAGTAATTTCGGCATGAACTGCTTGGCAGTATTCGCATGCATTTTCGACTAAAATATACCGTAGTTAAGTTACAACCTAGTGGACTTACAAGCATTTGAATATTGAGATATGCATAAGCACATAACCAACTGCTCTCACGTTTTATACAATTTGAATTTTCCACTACTCCATAGTGCAATTGGTTAAGAGAGCGGCGCACATTCAAGCTCAGAAATAGTAGTTCAATGTGAGGCACTGTCTTGGTTAGAGTATAGTCGCTGAAGGAAGAGTGGGCGAAAAGTAAGAATTAGAGTTTATATGCTGCAGGAAGGGAAGGCGAAAAGTACGAATTAGCTAAAATAAAATAGTTAGAGTTGGCGTAGCCCAAATGCATGGATAAAGCTGTAAACTCTGGATGATCAAAGCTTAGTTGGCATGTTAGCGAATTGAAAAATAGTTAATTGTCCAGCTGTGAATTTTCAAAGTAGTTTAATTTAGGAAGCGAAATTAAGTGAAAGTCATTTTCTCTACGCGTAACAGCAGTGGAGCTACTGTTTTACAAGCTTTTATCTCTTTAACAGACATAAAATGAGTGATTTTTTATTTTTCTAACGGCTTAATGTCTAATTGTTTCTTTCCTCATTTGTAAAAAAGCTACGGTGCTCTTACGATAATCGACTAATTGCACTATAACAAACATAACCTTAAGGTTTTACGCATCGTTACAGTTACGTACTCAAATAACCGAATTAGAACGATGCATGAGAAGTTGTATTTGCAGTAGTCAAAGAGTTGTATTTTCAGTAGTATAAGCCATGTTGTTGCTTATACATAATATAAATAGAGCATACCGCGTTATATGTACGAGAATGTGAAAAGAAAGGGAAATATTGCAAACCAACTAGAATGTGTAGATTAAGTTTTTATACTGACATACCGATGCCGTGCGAATTTGCTAGCGAAATCCATACTTAAATAGTACCGCTATAATTGTATATACATAACATACATACATACATACATATTCCAGAGCAAGAATATTATAGAAATTTATAGGTAATCGTATA
The DNA here is from genome assembly GCF_016617805.1 of Bactrocera tryoni. Lineage (NCBI taxonomy): Eukaryota > Metazoa > Arthropoda > Insecta > Diptera > Tephritidae > Bactrocera > Bactrocera tryoni. Next base: position 38,131,152 of record NC_052503.1, read on the forward strand.
ATTTTTAGCTAACAATTGTGCTTGGAAAGTTCGTTGCCATGTCTGACATATTACTAACATACTTACATATACTTAGATTTAAGCATTGTACTTATATAGACCAAATTATATACACATGTATATTTTTATGTAGACCATTATTTTATGCCAATTTACGTTATGTTAAGTAAGTTTTTGCTAGTCAATGTAACCATACAAATTTGTTTATAGAAAATTTGTTCAAAGAATATTAGCCTAATTGAAAAGGAATCTAAGTACAATACATACACGCATCGTCTACATGCATACACGCATACATAACAACATATTAAGATACACAGAATTAGCTTTAATAATCATGCAGCATACAATTTTAACATAAAATGGCGTTCAAACGAGTGTTTTAATTTGAAACGAAGATGCTGGGAGAGATAGAAAGAGTTGGAGAGCTGCAAGCTTTTTCATATTCATACACAAAATACATTATTATTACATTATAGAAAAATTTATGCAAGTTTTAAGTAATTTTAACGAATGGCCATATTTTTACGAAAGCAGTGGATTTAAGGTGTGAAGCATTTGTTAGTTTTTAAAGCTTCGCAACCAAAAGCGCATCATCAGCATCATTTTAGCGTGTGTACAACCGGTGTAGATCTCACTACAAATTTGTAAGTATGAGATCACCACAAATATATATCGAAATTGGTACGAATACTTTTGAAAACAGTAAATAAGAGTATATTAATAAATATAAACAAAGCAAATTGTTGCTTCTCAGCCATAATGAAAACAGTCATACTATAAATTTCATACCATTACGATATACTTAAAATTTAAACTCAGTTGCTTGCATTTCTGTCAATCTCATAAATTAAGTTTTCGCGCAATATTATGCAATCAATGAACAATTTATAACATATACCATAACTGAACTACCAGAAAAATACACAAATAAATATACCACAAACGTTTGAATAAACATGTTTTTAAGTTATATTTAATGTATACGTGATAGTAGGGTGGGAGGAGGGGAGCGAACAAATGCTTCAACTACTATCTACACCACAATTATAGATAATAAGTGAACGAGAGAAGTGGAGAGAGCGGGACAATTTCTCCCGGAGCCAGAGTTCGGGCGGCACGGTGCGCTGCAACTATTTACTACGACCCTAAACGTGGTTGGAGCAAGTTAGCATTCATGCCTCTCCCTTTGCAGCGACAGTCGCGTCTATGTAACCGGAAAATACCGGAAGTAACCCAGGATTTTTATCCTGCCAAGGACAAATTGGCAGTATTCCTTCAAATTACTTCAGGAATGTTTTCTGTCGCTACAACAATCGCACTAGTTCGCGTGAGTTACATCTCAGGTTACGTCTGACGGCATGCCGTTGTGCACCACATCGCATGATCAGCCAGTACGTGACCAAAACAGCAGACTCAGCATACTTTGAGTCTGTTGGAATGTGCGGTACACCCACACATTGGGGCAGACTCGAGTTGCTGATCTGATGGCAGAGTCAGACTGATTCTTACTTTGCGTTAAAAATCAATCGCACAAAACCGAAATAAAAAAAGAAACTACTGTAGACTGTTTCTGAATTTTCATGGTTTATTTATACTAGATGCTTCAAGAATACACAGTTTAGCGACGACCCTAAAAAGGCTTCTCCACTGCTGCAGTGATTCCGGCCTTCTCCCTGGAGGAAACCTACAAATAAAAAAGTCGCGTTAAACTAGAAGACATTCTCCGTACAATGACCTATGATAAAAAAAAAAAAAAATTAAAAAGATGGCTTTAGTCCGATTGAGTCATTCTAAGTAGAATTATGTATAGAATAAGCAGAACAAAACTTTGGATCGTTTGTTTTCCAGTTGTCACTGCAGCAAATTCGAGATATGTTGTTTGGAGAAAAATACGTTCAACAAGTAAGAAAGGGCTAAGTTCGGGTGCAACCGACTATTGCAAATTGAATTCTCTTGCAACTTGCAAAAATCAAAGCCAGGAAAATACCGAAAAGTGTAAAACGTCTAACAGAGGATCGGAATCTAAGCTATTTTAGAGATACATACTCCGACATATTCGATATAAGATTGGAGTAGAATTAACCCGATTTGATTATTTTTCCTAATACCACATAATATTAATATGCAACATGCTAAAAAACCAATCATATAGAGTAAAGTCAGCCGGATGTGCGAAAATTCTGATATTTTTTATTTGAGGGCTAGGTCAAGTATCCGGTCAAATTTATCTATTTTAGACACGAAGATACACTTTTATAAGTAAAATATGCTCTCTCATTCTCGTTGAGACGGCTCACAAATTGACCGATATACATGCATACACTAAACGCATTTTTCGTGCAAAATTTCATCCCGTTATATTAAACGCTTCTTGATTTGTGTACTGGAAAGTTAAAGAATCAAATGGAATTTAATAATGTGGTATATGGGAAGAAGACGTAGTTTTAGGCCGATTTCGCTCATTTTCGTATTGTGGCAAAAGAATATAAAGACTATGCCACGTACTAAATTTTGTCGAAATTGGTGAATCAGGCCCCTAGATATCCGATTTCACCAAAAAGTGGGCGGTTTCATACCCATTGTCTAATTTTCACACCGGCTCCTTTAAAGCTCTCTAATACAATCTCGGAGATAAAATTTAATATTCTGGCATATTTAGTTATTTATTTATTGCGCTTTTGTTAGTTTTTAATAGTCCCGTTATATGGGGAGTGAACGTTTCATCCAATTTCATAAATTTTCACAATGTCGGTACGAAATCTTATAAGATCTGCGCTCATTAAACTTAGTAGCGTGGCCAAACCCACTTTTTCAAAATTGTTTGCCCACAGGTGCACCTTGCTACTGCGATCCCTTTTACCAAATTATAGTTTTATAACTAAATTTAGTGCATAGTTATGACACTTTATAGGTTTTCGGTTAATGACGGTTTGTGGGTGCGGCAGTGATCCAATTACTCCTAGATATCTAAATTTTTTCTCAAATTACAGTTTGCACGGTCGGACGTACAGGCAAACAGTCACCCGGATTTCAACTTTTCTCGTCACCCTGATCATTTATGTATGTATGTTTATATAACCCTATATCTATCTCGATTAGTTTTAGGTGATACGTACAACCGTTAAGTGAACAAAACTATAATACTCTGTATCAACAGGTCGGAATAGAACTGAACGGCTACCATTTAAACAGCTATAACTCAAAAACTCGGATATCGATTTAATATTTAACAAATAGTTTTTTAAGATATAAAGTACCGAAATATGGAAACGATTTTTTTTAGTTGCACTCTTAGTGAATATATTTCACAATATTAATTAATATTTTCATATGATTAAGCCGAATTTTTAACGAGTTATGTCAAAATATTGTTTGTTTGATTTTATAAGTTTGTAGTTTAAATTTCATTTATCAGCATTGTTTTCCATTTCTTTCTGTTTCATTTTACAAACAATTCCACAAATATGAGCAATTACTTTCAAAATTGCATCTTAAAAATGTAAAATCGGGGATGATATCAGCCTTTCCAAGTAGACTGAGTTTAGTAGCCATAGGTAATATAAAATTATGTCACTCAGAGCTAATAGACTGGAAAATATACACTAGCCGCCTTACATATAGCATTATCAATTCTTGTTTATATTGGTAGGTAGTTTCTGAAATGCTGCATTTGACACATAAGTAGCACATTGCCATCTGAAATACTTCAAACATTTTTTATCTTAATTAGTCATTGAGTTTAATAATATTATATGCACGTAATCTATCAACTCTCAACCTTAAATGTTATTAATTTTTTTTAATGTTTATAACAATATTTCAGTTTACAAGCTACACTGCAACACTATTTCCGACGACAAGTAGAACCTGAGAAATTCCTCAATATAAATTTTGCAACACTGTTCTATGGCAACACCACATATGTTTTGATATGTTTTGTTTTGTTCCACAATTTTGAGCGAATTAAGTAAATAATTTATATTCTAAACTTAAAAAAAATAGTAATCATTGATACAAAAATTATAAAAATGCAAGATTTCGAAGCCAAACGGAGTGCTCTATTCGCATGTCTTGATAATGCAAGTAAAGAATTATCTGGAACAGCTTTAGATCAAAGTCAGTCTGCAAACCCTACATTGGATCTGGTCTATCGCCGCTGCACACCAAAAAAGAACAGGAACCTAATGTCTCCTGATAAAAGTCTATCACGAATGCGGGGAAAGGAAAGCATATTTAAGAAACCTGAGATGCCGTTATCAAAATGCTTGAAACCACGCAAAGTACCAGATTTTAAGGTAATTATTTGCATTATTGTATTATTTGGGGAAAACAGTACAACTTACCTCATATTTTGAACAATAGGTCAATCCACAAAAATGGACAAAGTACTCGCTGGCAGATGTGGATATTTCAGATCATACCAATACAGCCGCAGCATTCCAGTTCTTAAAACAAATGGATGAACAACTTGAAGCACGAGAACGACAAGACGGCACCTCCCTCGAAACGAATGCCAAAATTGAATTCAAGAAATCTAGCAAAATAAGAAAGCAGATGAGAGATAAGGAAGAAGACGAAGTTAAAGATGCTGAGGTTGACAAACCAAGACTTAAAGGGTCAAGAGTAGTTATGCCGGAATATGTTGTAGGGCAACAAAGAGATACAAAGAAGAAAAAGCAAGTAAAGTCCGTGGAAAATCAAACCCGTGCGGCAGGTACTTTAAGGCTCGATCACTTGCAAGAAGATGATGAAGATACTGAGGAGGGCTAAATTATAACCCAAATTATAGCTTGAAGAACCAGTTTATGTTGAGTTATCATCATAGTTTATACTATATTAGAAATAGTAAAATAAAATACATGTGAAACATATTTTCATATATGTTCTCTTGAGTGCTCTAACATTTCAACATAAATGAGCAAACCTAATTCAACATATTGTATTAAAAAGTTTCATATTCTTTACTTATAATTAGTCCATAAATTATTAATAAAATAATTTATCAAGTGATCCTTTGTTTTATAAACCAATAGCAAGCAAAATTGGAGAGTTGTCAACACTAGTAAAATATCTTCATGAACAGCTGATTTAGTGAAATGACAGCTGTTTGTTTACTTCAAATTTTATACAGGTGCTCTGATAAACATTGAAATTTCTACAATTTATAAAAAAAATAAAAAAAAATAAACAATTTAATCCAATAAGTTTCTATATAAAACTTGTTTAAAATTAAAGTAGAAAATGGTTTGCGCACTGGGTATTGAAGGAAGTGCAAATAAAATTGGCGTGGGCATAATACGTGATGGAGAAGTTTTAGCCAATGTGCGGCGTACCTATGTGACACCGCCGGGCGAAGGTTGTAAGACGAAAATATTATGTTCTATGAATGTTAATTTTTAATATACAAATTTAACAGGATTTTTACCCAAGGAGACGGCTGCGCACCATAGAGATTTCATTCATCAACTTATAAAACAAGCACTGAAAGAATCACAACTTCAACCAAAAGAATTGGATGTCATATGTTATACTAAAGGTCCTGGGATGGCGCCTCCACTTTTAATAGGTGCTATTGTAGCTCGAACACTTTCTTTATTGTGGGAAATACCACTTTTGGGAGTGAACCATTGTATTGGTCACATAGAAATGGGACGTCTAATAACAGGCGCCTTGAATCCGATTGTGCTCTATGTGAGTGGAGGCAATACACAAGTGATTGCATATTCTAATAAACGTTATCGTATTTTTGGTGAAACGATAGATATTGCCGTTGGCAATTGTCTCGACAGATTTGCGCGTATTATTAAACTATCTAATGATCCAAGTCCGGGTTATAATATCGAACAGTTAGCTAAGAGTGGAAAGAATTATATTAAACTTCCATACGTTGTCAAAGGTTGTTGCTAAGTCAAAATTATCTACTTAGTTATTTCATAATTTGTCTTCATAGGCATGGATGTAAGTTTCTCAGGCATTCTCTCACACATTGAAGACCTTGCCGATCCTAGCAAAAGGCGCAACAAACGTAAGAAGGCGGAAATAACTGTCGAAGAACCAGAGTATACGAAGGAAGATCTTTGCTATTCATTACAAGAAACTATTTTTGCAATGCTGGTGGAAATTACGGAAAGAGCAATGGCACACTGCGAATCGAATGAGGTATCGTAATTCTTTATCTATACAAATAATTGCCATTAGTAACTAACAGTTTTCATAAAAAGGTGCTGATTGTGGGCGGCGTGGGATGTAATGAACGTTTGCAAGAAATGATGCGCATTATGTGTGAGGAGCGTGGTGGAAAGTTATTCGCCATTGACGAGCGTTATTGTATTGATAATGGACTGATGATTGCACATGCAGGCGCCGAAATGTTCCGTTCAGGCACCCGCATGCCTTTCGAAGATTCATTTGTTACGCAACGTTATCGTACAGATGAAGTGCTGGTTACTTGGCGTGATGATTAATATAAATGTTATGTTATATATTAAAAGTGACAAAACAAAATTTTAGTAAATTCGTTGAACATAAATTTTCCAGAAAATAATTATTGCTTTTTACAATTTAATAAGGCACTAACTTTGTTAACATTGCTACATTGTAGAATTGTAATACAATATAAAGTTTTATTTTATTCATTCAACTCCCTTTCAATGCCACGCCAATAACTCTTCATTTCCATTGGGAATAGCCGCTTTCCTTCGATTATGTACACTTCGCCATTTTTCTCCTTTTCTAAAGCGCTAAGAATACAACGTGATACATCAGTAGCACTTTGCTTATTGAGACGGTCCAGCACTCGGTATGACTCATCACCCATATCGGCGAACAGGATCTTCTCCGTGAAATTGGTGAACATATCGGTAATGGTGGCACCCGGACAAATTGTAATGAACTTGATGCCAGTGCGATTCAAGTAAATGTCCGTCTGTAAAAAAGACAGTTATATTCAGCCATTTGGTCTAAAATCATATTACACCTACACCCAAACAGCGTGTGAAATTGATTATTCCTGCTTTGGTGGCAGCATATACAGGCAGCAAAAACATCGGATCCAAGCCGACTACAGACGACATATTAGCCACAATGCCGCCATTGCCACCATGTTCCTTGCTCATCACATTAAGCGCAGCGAGTGAAGAATTGATGATACCACCCTAAGAATTCGCGATAAAAACATTAAGACGTTATTTGAAATAGTAAAAATTAAAATTATTGTTTTTGTAATTACCAAATTGACCAAAATGGTGCGTTGCACATCTTGGTCGTTAAAGATTCCAGCTACATTCACAACAATATCAATCGAGCCGAAGGCTTTTTTAAGCTCTGCGTAAGTCTTCTCAATTCCTTGCCTATTCGCCACGTCCATTTTGATCAGCAAAATGGTTTGTGAAGGATGTGCTGCGCGCAACTTGGAGATATCTTCTGTGTTGTCTTGAATATCAATAATGGCCACTTTCTATTCAATGAAACAATATATTATTAAATCATAAAATCTTGTGAGACATCACATTTGTACGTTTACCGAAGCCTCGTTGGCCAGTAGCTGCTTGCACACTTGCAAACCAATGCCACTGGCGCCACCTGTGATCACAGTGTTTTTATCCCGGAAAGCCATTTTGTATTTGAGGTCCTCAAGTGAATGAAACTCAACTAATTTCTGATATTTATTGAAATCGCTTTTGGCGGTGGAACTTTTTTGTGTTCGCGTAGTATTTTCACGGTTGCCTCTATTGCTGTTGTTGGTTGAAGCAGGCGTTAGATCGGTTACGAATTTGCACAGCGTATTTAAAATATCCACTTTGAGAATTTATTTGCTAGAACTTAGCAGCCGGTCAGTGCTAATACTAAAGCTTCCGATATTGTTCTGAGCACTTATATACAGCATGAATCCAAATCGCTTCAATGCGGCTTTTACGTCGGTTTAGTGGTTAACACATTGATGCCTCCCCAAGATATTTGATATTGATACATGATTACGAAATAAAATGCTACAAGTTTCGTAAATTGTTATTACTAAGTAATTACATATACATATATACAAACTTGAATACAGTCCGTGTAAATATGTATATAATAGGGTGTTTAATTTAATTTATTATTATTGCTCTGCGGATATGTGGAAATTTTGTTTTTTTATGTTGAAAAATTTTTTATAAAAATTTGAGCCCTAATTTTGACTTTAAGTACTTACTTTTCTAATCTTTTCATTTTACACATTTTTTTTGTTTAAATTAGTAAACAATTGGTCTTGTCAAAAAACGTTCAAGGAAAGTTGTAGGAAATTAAATTTCGGACAAAGTATGCTCATATCATTAAAGTGCTTTGTTACAGAGATTTTTTGTAAGAAATTTAATTTTTCGACAAGACCAATCGTTTAGTAAATTTTTTCGAAAATATCTGAAAAACGTGAAAATTCGTAGAGGAACTACTTAAAGGCAATATTAAGGGCACAAATTTTCAAAGAATTTCTCAACATAGGAAGCAAAATTTTCATGTGACCGCGAAGAAATAAAAAAAAACGTTTAAATGAAACACCCTAGTATATAGTATACACATGTATGTATAGGAATAGAAAATATCTTTTTATGTAAAACTAGGTTATTCGGAGCTAATTAGCAAATGCATAAGCAGTATCAGTTACAAAAACCGATATATCCCCATATAATGAACCTGATTGAGTTAGTAACAATATTTGTTTTGTAACAGTGAAACATGAATTTCCATTTGAGTTGTTTATAGACAGGACACATTCTTTTCAGATTTGAAATCCAGAAGGAAACGTTTGAGACCATATAAAATATATACATACATACATATGTGTATAAATGATCAGCTTGGCGTGCCTAGTCGATGTATGTATGTATGTCGTATGTATGTATGTATGTATATACGCAAACTAGTCCCTTCGTTTGTGAGAGATCGCTCTAAAAATTTGCGGAGGTCCCTTTCTCCCCAAGTAGCAGCGCATTTGTAGGAAACGCTGATACCGGATCATTATCTTTATATATATGTACACTGTTAAGGGGTTACTTGGCTTTTCTCGGGCAAAACACAGCCTTTTTCTCAACAATTTTTTTCTCATTAAAATTAAATATTTTATTAGAATTTTTATTGTTACAAACATACATACATACTATTAACAAAAATTATGACATTTTTGAAAAAAAAGTATTTTAAATCCTCGACCATTGCGAGGCCATTTCCGGTGACCCCCCGAAAGATGATGCGCTCGCGTTGGCAGTGATAACGTACCACAGGATCATTTAAAGTAAAAAATACGTGTTTAGTTAAAACCTTAACTTAGAACTAGGACAGAAGGAAATATACATAATTGAATTTGGATTTTACTTTTTACAAAATTAAAATTGTAAATTGAAAATTTTTTTTTTCAAATAATTGTAATACTAAAAAAAATTCTTTGTCCAAGTCTTTATGAATGGTATCTTTAAAGACCTTGTGTAAGAATTTTATGAAGAAGACTGATTCTTCAAAACACAGGCCGTCAAGGGAAAACGCTTTGTGACGGACCTAGCTTAGCCTCGAACGCACAAAGTTCTTAAAAGCTGTATTCCGAAACTATTACTCAGATCAACTTAAAAAATTGAAGGCATAAATATCTAGAGTTGTTGCAGAATGTAAGAAAATAACAAAAATATCGACTTCTTTTGAAATCCGTAAACCCATGAAACTTAAGCAAACCGACCGATCGAAATTAAAACCTTATATAAAATTATTTTATTTCTGAAGGTATTATAACTTCGGTTCAGCTTGAACCAAATTAACTGAGGAAAAATATAGTTAAAAGTAGCGCGGATTTATATTTGAAAGTTTAGAAGGTTTCTTGAGTAATTTAAAACCGATTTCCTTAATACTAATATTTAACAGTGATCTTATCCGCATACTTATACATATCGACACAAGATCAATGTCCAGATTTGTAATCATCTCATCAAAAGCAAATTAAACTCAACAGATGCAAGTTGGCTTTTCTGCATCGCAGTCAAGCGGCCATAAAGCCTCATTTTATATATGAAGCATTGGATCTTACAGCACGATTTCGCTCCAGCTTACAAAGCCAAAACCACCAAATAGAAGTAGCTTAAAGGCAATATTCCAAATTTCTTAGCAGCAGATGAATGTCCGCTTGGAAGTCCAGATTTCAATCCATTGGACTATAATTTGTAGTTGTAACATTGCCTTTCGAAAACCCACAGATATTTCGAGAATTTCAAAAAATCTTTGGTTCGAGCAGCTTCGTCAATAGCAACAGAAATTGTGCATTGATCAATAGCCAAATCATTTCAGTGTTTGAGTGAAAGCACCTATCAGTGGAATAAAATTTTTTACATTAAATAAACTTAAATTTATTAAAAAATGCGCTATTTTTAGAACGGCCTAAACTTTTGTAACAGAAATTATGGCAGGGCTAAGTATCATCTACCAATAAAGATAACGTCATTTTGTCTGATCGCGGTTGTCATACTTTCTTATGGATTTGTGTCAAATTTTGTCAGTGTGGTCAATAGGTTTACCATTTCAACATGTCATGCTTCATGACAATCTTTGTCCAAGATTATTACGCAAAATCACGTTCTCCTGTGGTCACTATAAGTCGAAAAATCTTTTCAGATGAGGTTTACTGGCTTCGACTACAAACAAAATTATCGCTATTGGGTTTTAGGAAACGCAATTTTTGGGTCTTATATATCTCGCTTAATGAGGCGGGGAAGGCCGTTACCACAGTCACTATTTCCAACAAGACGGTGCGGCGCCTCATGTTCACGTCTAAACAAAGGCACTTGAGTGCTAAATTTAAAATAATCAATTTTAAATGAAACCAAGTTTGTTGAACGTGTTATCTCACGAAATGGCAAAATCAATTAGCCGCCTTGGTCGGGCGATTTGACGCCATTAGACTATTTCCTGTGAGACTTTGTCAAGTCTATGGTCTACTTATGACAACAAGCCAGTGACGATTGATGAACTTCGTACGAATATCGAAAGTGAAATTGCAGCAGTATCGGCCGATTTATGCTTAAAAATCGTCGAAAATTGGGTTCAGCGTCTACACTTCTGCAAGCGTGCCTGTGGTGATCATGCAAAAGAAATCGAGTTCCGTACATAATGGCATCGAATGTACTTTCACAGGAATAAAGAATTAAATTGATATTCCAAAACGTTTTTCTTTATTTAAAAAAACTGTTGGTTTTTGAAAAACCCGTTATAATGGTACTTTATATGTTGTTTCCTGCGTTGTTATCTATCTCAGCCGCTTTCTTGATCGCAAAGACTTCCGGCTGGAAAATAATGCAGTATTCCACAAGCTTGAATGTTGCCTGAGGTCCGGCTTAAGCAATAGGATCGGGCCAGTTTATTTTGAGTTCGAAAAAGAAACAAAATACTTTAAAGTCTGAAGCGTTTTTGCTGGTTTTGTGTAAAAAAACGTGTAACCAAATTCAAAATGTCTCGTACCAATGTTTTGATTTTAAACTGCATATTTTATTGATAAGAAGGCTTCATTTAATATTGATACACATAATATATCACTAATATTCGAAATATGAAATCATGTCGTATAAATTTGTACGAGTATAAACAAATATGGGCATCTCAAAAGGTAGTTTTCGCAATAAACGACAGGGTTTCAACTGTTTTTACAACATTATTTAAATTTTCTTTGTTTTTGCTTGTAAATAATTCTAAATTTCTTTCAATTTTCACTGTAACAACTATTTCTAATTTCTTCATATATAAATTTTTGTGTATTTCAGTGATTCCAAAACTTTTCGAAAAATCTTTGTAGGGTATATACATGTGTACAGGTGTATGTGTTTCGAGTATACTACTTGTGATGTTGACATGGAAAAATAAAACGCCAAATCGAGTGAGATGAGAGCCAATCTTTAATAAATAAATTATTTTAGAACATTTTATTCGTTTAATATTAATTTAAAGTATCACAAAAATTCAACACTTTGCTGGGAAGGGTGACCACAAGTTGTGTGTAAATTAATACGTTCTGTTACATAAGTGTCGCTTTACATATAATATAAACTATTTAAGCTTGATTATTAAAAAAATTGCGTTACAAAGGATTGTGGCATCTAAAAATCTACATTTATGTTCATTTGTGCCTTTTTGTGATTTTTAATCATACAATTTTTTAAAGATTATATATTAATGCGTGTCAATTTATTGCTTCTAATGAGCGTTGTCGTATGTGTCCTTGTGCTGGTAGCCGGATACATAGCCAGATGCATCCACCAAGTCTTTGCGACCAGCAATGCCTTTGCCCTTGCCCGTGGCATCGAAGCGTTCTTTGTGAGATCCCGTATACTTGCTGGTGTCGGTGAGACGTTCCACGGCCGATGCGGCTTTGCCAGCCTATAAAATACAACAAAACAAATGTGTTAGCACCTTCCAAATTAAATTAAATTAAATCAATTAGCATCCAAAAAATCCATGCAAACAACTCGGCTCATTAGATATTAATACTAGGGAAAAATATAGAAGATTTACATAAGGAGGACCGAATTTTAGACTCTTTGTCTAAATGTATGTACTATATATATCTATATTAGGTAATCCATTATTTGCCAAGTTGATTTTTTTTTTTAATTTTTGCAAATGCCCCCTGAAGTTTCAGTTGTTGCCCTAAAAACAAGGATCCAACCGTGCCCAAATCATATTTCATGAACACAAAATGGAATTTTTTGATATTTTACATATAACACTTTGAAAGAGTGATATTATTATAATTTCAGCTCTACAACATTTTTTTTGACCGTCATAGACATCGCCTACGTTTTATAGCCGAGTCAACAACAGCGCTCCAGTCGTTTCCTCTCTTTGCTATGGTATTTGGCGCCAATTGGAGATACCAAATGAAGGCAGTTCCTTCTCCACGGAGTGAAGGTCTTCGTCTTCCTTGGCTTCCGCCGGCGAGTTCTGAATCCAATACTTTCAAAGCTGGAGTATTCTCATTCATCCGGACAACATGACATAGCCAACGTAGACGCGTCTGGCTCGCCCTTCCATCGAATGCGGTATTCGCCGTTGTTAATGCGCAAAGAACTATAAATCTTCCGCAAAACATTTTTTCCGAACACTCCTGACACCGACAGATCACAATGACAACATCATGTCATATAGCAAAACGGGAATGATAAGAAACTTGTAGAGTTTTATCTTGCTTTGTCGTGAAAGGACTTTACCTTTCAATTGCCTACACAGTCCAAAGCATCCGCTGGCAAGAGTGATTCTGCGTTGGATTTCGAGGCTGGTGTTATTGTTGGTGTTAATGCTGATTCCAAGACAGTCAGAATTATCTACGAATTCGAAATTATAACTGTAATTAGTGACGTTCCCCCGCTGTAAGGTATATCTGCCGTAAGAGTGTCTTTATATTTTGGCTTGCATGGAAATTTCAGCATAGTTTTGTCAGAAATAGTGCTATAAAACTCAGCTTGAACTGATATTATAGACTTGGAATGAGATTCTTTCTTATGAAAAGACATTTGAAGTTCAAGCGACAAATGTCACCAGTCATTGAGTTTGATGGGTGCTCAACTGGTAGTAGGAAAAGCTACAAGGTCTGACCGGGGACTTAAATCTGGTATCACGAGGAGCAGTTAGACTTTGGAGTTCGCTCCAATCTGCTTATTGGGTTTGGTCCTTTGGGGAGATGCGTGGTGGCTGTGGTTTAAACCTAAAGGCAGGTAGAATTGAAAAGTTCAATTCAGTGTAGAGTGGCACTGTGGCCGGAAACACATCACGGCAGAGATTTTTGATCGGTCTCGAACTCGACCAAGGTGGAAAAGATGTTCCTTCCGCCCGATCAGCTGGAACCAAAAAATACTTGCAACAATCATGTATTATTTGGGGCGCTGATCAACGCATTGTTTTGATCTATGTGCTTTAAAAAAAAGATCGATTTTATCGATAAATAGAAGAAATAAGCATTTATTCTTTGAGAATCGAACCAGATTACAGACCTATTTAAGGTTGCTACAAAAAGTGGGTTAATGGAGACCGGAAAGAGGCACAGGAATAAAATCAATTCGATACATAAGTACTAGAAAAGATACCGAAACATCTTTGGATGTAAGTATTGGAAAAATATAATATATTTCACTGATCGCAACTTACCGAAACCTGCAGCACACCGGGAGCGCCGCAACCCGCCATCTTCGATTTAATTTCACTCAATTCGACCTTTTTCGCCTTAGCCAAATCGTCCAGGAATTTATTATAATCGGCAAGTGAGATTTTCATTGCCTTGAATTTCTTGAAATGTATGCCCGTGTCAGTAGTGGTGATCTTCTTGTCGATTACTTTAGCTTGCTTCATCCATTTATCGCTCTGCGACAGTGTAATCAATTTGCCGTCGGATTTTGTATCACCGAATTTGGAGAAGGCTTTGAACTGATCGGCAAAACTAACTTTGGGCTCATCGTCCAAAGCCAATTGTGCGACCTCAGCGACTGGTGGTTCCGCGGCGGGAGCGGGGCTGCTGCCATTTGTTGCTTCTGCTGACATGTTGGATCTGTTTAATAAACGAAATGAAGAAAACTGTTTTAAAATGTTAGCAAGAACTTATTGGTTGCAACTACGCATATGCTGACAAATCATTACTTTATAATGCTCGAATATATGTATGTATGTATTTTTATTCACCTGTGCGCAACTACTGTCGCAAGCATTTTGAAAAAAGTAAGAACGGGTAACAGTAATTACAATAATTTATATTTAGTAATGTTCAAATTCACTTTGTTTTCGGCCAGAATATCATTCACAAAACTCACGCAACTGAATATCTAATTATTTGACTTCAAACAGCTGGCCATTTGTCTTCATATCAAATTTTTACATGACCTGACTTCGTATGTGAATCAATAACCGACTTTCCCTTATAAATAACTAATAAACCTTCAACACGCACTCATTTTGTACCGTAAATCAAGTAACAACCAAGTGAATTTTTAAGTAAACGCACAATATTAGCTATCTATTAACCGATTCCGGTAATCTCGTGTAATCAACTGATTCTGATAATCATCAAAATACTGTGAATAGAATGCGGGTTCTTCCATATTCTCTCTGAGACTAATTTTGTTTACTTCTGCGGGGTTTTAGCACTCGAAATTATCATTATATTAATGTTTTTGTTTAGCTTTCATTCGGTTTTGTTTGCTTATCTCTCGTAACTTGTTTTGCTTCCATTACATATTGACGCTTTCTAAATAATTCTGGTGTATTATTTTTGTATTTTCATATATCGCAAATATTTATGATAACATAAGCGTGTGTAAATTTATACGACTTCGCAAAGCTGTGTGAATAAAAAGCTATAATAAAGATAATAAACAATTAAATAAAGAATAATAATTATTGAAATGCTAAACAATTCAATTACTTTGCCAAGAGTACGAAAAAGCTTTTGTATGCGATCAGCAACAGTCAATTGCAAACTTTATATTCATCTCATGTTTTCATATCAACAATTGATTTTATAATGAATTTTCTAGTACAGTATGCAAATGTAAGCGCTAGCATAGATAGCATAGCATAGCATAGCTCATTTAAAAGAAAAGTTACTAAGTTCCAACCAAATCAAGTTGAGATGCATGGTCCTATAGAGTAAGACAGCTGTATGCTATAGTTGTCCGATATCTGTGATTCCGACAAATGTACTGAGAAAATTACGGCTAATCATTCATATACATATGTATATGGTTTTCAATTCTTTGTTACAAATATCGTAACAAACCCCTATTCAGGGTAAAATAAGAAATCTCGGAAAATCCATAATGCAAAATAAGTGAGCTGCTTCAAACAGCGATTCTAACGGGTGATCCAAGTGGAGGTACTTTTTTCAATAGTCTTTTTTGACATATCTCGCGTGAGTGGTGTCAAGCTGTCAGGTTTATTTTGTTCAGTACTGTTTGCCATTTCATCATGGAGAGACCTACGCCTGAACAACATTTATTTACAAATCGTTCAACTTTATTACGAAAATTCACGTTCTGTAAAGAATGTGTTTCACGCGCTTCACTTAACTTTTGGTCAACGTAATCAGCCCACTGATCGTACTATTCGCAATACCATCACCCATCTTAAGATGCAGCATTAATTTTGGATAATATTCGACCGAATAGACCGCGTCCAGCACGCAGTCAAGAAAATACAACAGCCGTAGCTGAGAGTGTGCGCGAAAATGGCCGTTCGCAGCAACTCGGAGTGACGTAAGGAACGACTTGACGTAGTTTACGTTGAGATCGTAAATTGAAAGCGTACAAAATACAGCTTGTGCACGGACTGAAGCCGTTCGACCTTTCCAAGCGACATCGCTTCGTTCGATGGGCTCTTGAAAAGTTCTAAGAAGATCCTACGTTTTCGATTTTGATCAGCGTTGAAGTACATTTCTACCTCAATTTGTATGTAAACAAACACAATTGCCGCATTTGGAACGGAGAGCGTAACATGAAGAGATTCAAGTGCTGTCATTTCTTCTTGAAAAACAACGGTTTGATGTGATTTGAGGGCTGGTGGAATCATCAGTCCATATTTCTTAAAATATAATGCCGGTGAGAACGTAACTGTCAATCCGACCGTTATCGCGCCATGATAACCAACTATTTGATGCCTGAAATTGAAGATCGCGATGTCGCCAACATTTGGTTTCAACAAGACCGCGCTACTTCCCATGTATGGCATCATTCAATGTATTTATTGAGAGAACCCTTCGGTGAGCAGCTAATTTAACGTTTTGGGCCAGTTCATTTTGTTACCAAGATCGTGTGTTATCACACCATTATACCTTTTCCTATGGCGATATGTAAAGTCTAAGGTCTATGCGGACAATCTTGCTTCGAATCAGGTCTTGGTCCAAAACATCACGCGCGTCATTCGCCAGTTACCAGTCGAAATGCTCGAACGGGTCATCGAAAATTGGACTCAACGAATGGACATCAGAAAAAGATAATCTTCAAAAAATAAAAGCCAAAGAATGTTCTTTCAAATGATAATAAATAATCCTCATTAAATTTGAAGTTTCTGTGTTGTTTCTTTAAAAAAAAGTGGGGAACCTCGAAATGGATCACCCTTTACTAATACAGCCATCAGCTATACGTTCGACATCAAATCTAAACTGCTGTGCTCTACTGTAACTAATTTTTATACCCGTCTTGCTTACTATTCACTCTGATAAAGTCCCCTAAAGCCTTAATAATGCATCTTGCTTGTGTCCACAGTCGACTGTTAAATTAAATGTCAATACAAACTGTCGTAATCTTACTCTCTCATTCGGCAAAAAAACTGCTGCCAATTAATTTCAAGCTGATTAAGTGAACGGTCCACAACGGTCGTTGCAAATTTCAGACCCTTTTGCATTCCGTTTTCACCTGTACATATGTATGTAGGTTTGTGCATATGCAATCTGACGTTTCTGCAACAACATGAGTCGTGCGCCCGTGTGTTGATATGCCCATACAAACATTAAAATTCGTTTAATCAGAGCTTTACTCAGTGTTTGCATTTACATTAATTCCTCTGGATTCGGATTAATATTTTGTAATTAATTTAGGACATATCAACATCTTGCCTTCTTATATGAATTAATATTTCCCATAAAATAACTTGTATACAAGGTTTGTTCAAAAAATATGGTGGATTTTAGTTTTTCTCAACATACATTTATTTATCTATCAAATTCTATGTTGACCCCTTCAAAATGGTCCCCCTCAGATATAATAAGTTGTGCGAGCATTTTTTCCAATTCTGAAAGTAGTTCTCATATGCACTTTTTGGTGGGAAATTTTATTTTTTGGCTTTAGCTCTGCTGGATTCTTCCATTGAGACGATTGAACTTAGGTTTCGAAATCATGACCATATACCCATGATTCGTCACCAATTATATCCCTTTCAAGCAATTCAGATGACAGATGACGAGTCATGGATCTTTGAGTATATTTCCGAGACAAAGAGGTAATCTTCCGAGTGGCACACGCCGGCGTCTTCTCGCCCAAAGCAAAGAAGAATGACAAATCCAAAGTGAAAACGATGCTCATTGTCTCTTTTGACATCAAAGGCATCGTCCACCACGAATTTGTTCTTCCTGGACAAACCGTCAACGCCAAGTTTTACGTGGAAGTCCCCAAGTGACTCAAACGAAGGGTCAATTGGGTCCATCAAGTTATAGCAGCCGATTGGAAGTTGCACCACGACAACGCCACGTCTCACACCGCCTTTCTTGTGAGCAGCTACCTAATCAAGGCAGACATTCCATTGCTTCCGCAGCCGCCCTACAGCCCAGATGTGGCTCCCCGGTCTTTTGTTTGTTTCCTTGCCTGAAAAGGCCGATGAAAGGCAAGCACTTTGAGACGAAAGAGGTGATCCAAGCAGCATGCACCTCGGCTCTCAAGGCTATTCCGGAGAATTACTTTGTGTTTCAAAACTTATTGGCATGTCCTCGGAAAAACTAAACCAAATTCCCTGAACTCGCATAGTCTACCCTGAACTCGCATAGTCTAGTCGAGTGAGGAATGTTATAGCAAGTTTTAAAAGCGGTGAACGTGGAAGAATATGGATTTAATCGAAAATTCCTAGTTAGCCATAAAGTAACAAATTATGAAACAATTTTGAAGAATATACTGACAAACTTTCAGACTCTAGAAGCCAACATAGAATTAAATTAAACTATCTTCGCAATGATCTGGATATGTTTTCGAATACTTTTGAAAATTTTAGTGAGAAACAGAGAGAGCGTTTACAGTTGTATCTAAAAGTTTTGGAAGAAAGGTATCAAGATCAAGATGGCACATTACTTCCGGTTCTTAAAACGTGAGAGTCAACTGGAAAATCATAAAAGAAATACGAGTAAAAGTAACTCTATGGAAGTATAAATTATGTTTTCAACAATTTTCTCTCTTTTTACTTTGATTTATTTTTATTTTTCAAAACAAAATTGACATTACAAAGAAATCAGTTATTTTCTTTAGTTTCTGTACCGTAAAATCGAAATAAATGTTTGAAAATAAATGAGAGCAAATCTATCAAAATCAATGATAGTGCCATGAATTGTGGGCACAAATACATATGAGCCATTTCATCAATTGGCGACATGGTTTTGTACCCGTGGTTCTCCGATTTTGACTAAACTTTAGAATATCATAATATAGACCAAAATAAGAATATCTGTTAACTTTTTAGTGGTCAAAGTTGCTCCATTGTTTTTTGGCGCGCAATTGAAATTGAGACCAAACAAAAAAATGACTATTTCTTTTATTTTTTAACGACCTCAAAATTGAGTGATAAAAACTTGGAAGTTATCCAATTTTATATAGAAAAATCTCAGCTTTCTGATAAAAATATTTTCAATATCCAAAAAAATTTTCAAAATCCAAAAAAAACATTTTTTTCCAAAAACCCATATACTATACAACGCGATCTTATATCTAGGCAAACCACTGTTGACCAGTCTTATATTAGAAACCTTAGGCTCGTCGACACGATTAAATTTATGAGATCGTCAATTTAATGAGAACTCATCACCCTAGAATTTTTCATTAAAAGAAGTAAGGTCATGAATTGTTTGTGTCGACATTTATAAGCTCACTGGCTTATTTAATATGATGACTTTAAACATTTCGTTAGTTCAACTGGAAAACTAATATAACTCTCTTAGTACTCAGTGAGCAAAGAACCTAAAATATTATGTACGGAAATTAAATTTTGATGAATTTTATGTTTGCATATGGAAATTCCGTATACTGAGAGATATGTATGTATGCATATGTATGTGGTCATTTTGTTAAATATTTGTAGAAATGACGTTATACTCACTATAAATAACTAAAAAGTTTGTGCAATATGTGAATGACTGCGCAAATGTGTGAATTAACAGACTGAACGCCAGCCACCACCGGGTCTATAATAAATTTTCGTATGCATGAAATCATACATTTCACTTTTCACAAGTATACAAGATATACATACATACATAATTATATGAGACATTTTGAGCCTTTGTGCTTATAGGCTGTCACAAGTGCGATTGTGTACATGAATATTAGACAACAGTTGGGCAAGGTAATGTTTCGACATACACCATATACAAATTTGTAACATCTGAGTATTTACTGCATAAGTTATGAGTTGAAACAACCCAGTAGGAAATTAGTGGCGGATAATTTTTAGTTTTCTTTTCTTCTTTTATCATAGCACTGGCATAAATTATACCAACTGTGGGCAAAAAATAGTAAGACTAATTAATTTAAATTTCGCGCGAAAACCCACTTGTCGATATATTTTTTTTCTAGGTTAGTATGACTGTCAGTGATTGGCACAGATCCAAATGTAACATGAAATTAATCATTAGTGTTTAGTTTACGCTTGTCTTTCTGAATTACATGAAGTGCTTTCGGCGATCTTTACTATTAGTGAAATTATTCAACAAAGAAGTTCCATTAAAGTTTCTGTGCGGAATCATATTTCTCATGCCGAAACATTCAGAATGTTGGAAAAGGCCTTCGGTGATAATTGTTTGCCGTGAGCCAGTGCTTTTGATGGGTAAAAATTATTCAAAGAGGGTCGAGAACGAGTTGACGACGAACCACTGCAAGGACAGTCATCAACATAAACCGATGATCAACACGTCAATAAAAAAAATGAAAGGGATTGGTACTTGAGAATCGACGCATAACAGTCGTTGGAAAGTCAGAAGGATCATTGAAAACCGTTTTGAAAGATCATTTGGGTCTAAGAAAAGTGAAAGCACGATTGGTTCCAAAATCACTAAATATTTTTCGAAAAACAGCGTCGCGTTAACGTCTGCGAAACAATGCTTTCCGATTACTAAGAAACGTATTATTACTGGCGATGAGTGTTGGATTGATGCTTACGACCCGGAAACAGACGATAAACCGGCCGAATATTGTGACCAAGGGAGGCAGAAGCCGAAAAAACCCCGTCAAAGCAGATCGAAAATCAAGCTTATGTTGACAGGTTTCTTCAATTATCGAGGTGTTTTGTACTCCAAATTCCTTCCGACCGGACAGACTGTCAACCAGGAATACTATTTGAGTGCTATGCGTCGTTTACGCGAAGCTATTCGTAAAAAGAGGCCGGAATTATAAGCCGACAACTCTTGGTTTTTGCACCGTCGAATACTGTATTGATTCTACATGAGTTTTTTTTGCCAAATTTTCAACCAATGTGCTGCCGCAACCACCGTATTCGCCGTGAGACTTCTGGCTATTCTCTGGCTATTCAGCAAACTCAAACGACGGGGTTCGACATATGTAGATTGTGAAGAATAGATTAAAAATTTTAAAATTATGAACAAAGTCTTAATATTTTTTGCTCATAGTAGTACATACATACTCACATACATATGTGAAGTTTGAAGTAAACGTATTAGGTAAGTAACTTGATCCGTTACTCTGCAGTTGGATACTTGATCAAAGTAATGAAACAGCTAAAGATGCATATACCACAATGTTCCAATGAAGGCAACGCATTTTTAACTGGTCCCCTCTTTTATCAGAATTTCAAAAATTCGTTTCCGGTTTTCACCACAAGGTGGCCCACGTTGAAAATAAATTCACACGCACATTCACGCAAACAAAGCCTCTTTAAAAGCAATAACAACCAATACTCACTATCTTTCAGCTGTTGCACACCCAGCAACTACTCATTCTCATGCTACAAACATCTAATGGGTAGGTCAAGGTCGTCGCGACCTTAAAACACAGTTTACTATCAGATGTAAATAAAGCAATTTCCGCAAACAAAGACACAGCCGCGCTCACTTTCATTTGTGGAAAGCATCTCTTTATTTGTAAACAAAGTAGCAACACCCAAAAGTCATAAAAGTGAATTGTCAATAAAAGCAAGAAAGGAACGAGTATAAAATGAGTGCGGCTGTGTGACCTCACGCCCACTCCTTGCCCTGCCATTTTGCTGAAGCCGCACGACGCCAGTGTGGCTGACAAAGAACAAGCGTTCCTGATATGAGTGCACCATTTTGCTATTTTTGCTTGCATTACAAAACGGAATTATGCACCGAGACACTTGTATGTACATACATATGCTTACATGTGTAAATGTATGTATGTATATGCTCGTGTGTATGAATTGGTAAGTATATTTACAGAGGGGTTTCACTTTTCATCGCTTCAACCGCAAAATGTATGTATTTCCCGAATAAGCATTTCACAGCAAGCAATGATACGGAACATTGACAACAACAATACAAAATTATGTCATCTCGTTATTCAGCGCAGATATCGTTTGAATATGCTCTTAGTATGAGTGACCTAACTCAACGATTGCTGCTGTTTGGGGTGTGCGTTGGGCTGTATATATTTTCATCAGAAGATAAAGTTTCAGAAAAATGCCCTCTCCATGGCGCAATCACTTATATTAAATTTAATAAAAAATTTAAAAACAAAAATTTCACTACAAGTTAATATATGTATGTGACCTGGTCTACGGAAAGGGGGCTTAGGTGTCAAAAAAAAAGGAGAACAATTAATGAGATAAAGAGAAACTGACTATTATTTTTATCAGCTTTTCCCAGAAAACTAGTTTTCGCACGTTAGCTCCCTTTTCGTAGACCAGGTCACATATGTATATTGAAAGTTCGTATGGAGTACCCGTACTCTGAGGCAATATCCAATAGTCGTTTATAAACTAGCAAACTATGTACCGGCTTTCTCAATAGGGATGTTATTATTTCTGAGTGTCGAATCAGTCATTTTTAATATATCATTATCTGTTTTTTTTTCGATTGTATTCAGTGATGTTTACAATTTCATCATGGAAAGATATAACTTTTTCAAATTATATAATTTTGTTATCAAAAAACCGTTCTCCAATTTCAACCCTTTGTACGCTTTGCCATTTTATGGCCGTAATAGTCGTCCACCTGTGTTTGCTTTTCAACGAATTGTTGAAAATTTCGAGCGTACTATACATTTTCTTTACATAATATTCAGGTTCCAATAAGACAAATAATCGCTCGAAGTAATGAAAATATTGCTGCCGTCCAGGCAAGTGTTGCTGAAGACCGCAATTTAGCGATTCCAAGACCTTCTCAATAATTGGGACAGCCTGAAACCACAACCTGTCGGATTTTAAAAAAGTGTTTTGGCTTGCTTCCATACAAAATTGTTCTCAAGCAAGAACTGAAGCCATTGGACCGCCGTAAGCAACATGAATTTGCTGATTTTGTCTTGGAACATCTTCTCTGATGAGGCTTACTTTCATCTGATACTGCGGTAAATAAACAAAACTGTCGATGCAAGTGGAAAGAACATCCAGAAAGTATTCACGAACAACCGTGCGTTCACCTAAATTGACTGTTTGAAGTAGTTTTTGGTTTGAAGGAATCACTTCATTTTTTCGAAATGAAGATGGTGACACCGTTACTGTCAACGCAGATCGATGTTGAAAAATTTTTTATGGCTGCAATTGATCTTCACAATATTTGGTTCCAACAAGACGGGGCTATGTGCCACACAGCACGTGCAACAACCGAATTACCGCGAGCAAAGTTTGGAGATTTGATTATTTCAAGAAATTGTGACATTGAATAGCTTCTAAGAAGTTATGGCTTAACATCTTTAGACAACTTCTTGTGGGGTTATTTCAAGCTTTAGAAGTCAATTTTGAACGTGCTATTCATGACATACGACTTGATTTAGTACTCAAAAGCTGGGTTAATCGAACTCGTTCTTGCAGAAACAGTCGTAAAGACCGTTTGAATGATGTTAAATTCAGAACCTAATTGTATCGATTGTACTTCACATTAAATTATAAACATTTGAATTTCCATAATAATTAGTGTATTTTGTGTTTTAAAGCAATCATATCACTCTTATTGGAAGCCCTCTACATACTATGTATATTATCTTTGACTTGCATTTCCGCAACTTTAGAATATGGTAAACTGAGTGACCAACTTCCAATCCAATGATCAACGGTTTGAAATATAATGCCTTATTTTTTTATACCATGAACAGAGTTATATTAAGATTGTTAAAAAGTTTGTAACATTCAGAAGAAGTGACGACCTCAATTTTGAGATATCGATCTGAAATTTTATACATGTCCTTTTCTTTCCAAGAAAAGGTTCATTTGTCAGAACCACCGATATCGAACTAACTGCAGCTGCCATACAACCTGACCAATCAAAAACAAATTCTTGTAAGGAAACCTTTTTTATTTGACAAAATCTTCACAAAATTCGGCGTGGATTATATTGCAAGGCAACAAAATAATATTCGAAAAATTTTCCAGATCGGACCATTATAATATATAGGTGCTATACGAATGAAGTTCTTGTAAGAAAACTTGAACCTGTGACGGGTAGTATAGCTTCAGTGCCGTCGAAGTTAACGCTAAGCATTTGTGTTAAAGAGAAAATAAGTTTGACACAGCGTTTTATCAATGATTTTCATGAACTTTTTATAGTTAGCTTAGTAGCTGCGGCCAACATTTGATAGAGACAATCATTAAAAAATAAACGCGAAAGAATGTTCCTTCGAAGGGAAGAATTAAATTTGAATTTTCTGTGCTGTTTCTTCAAAAAAAAGTAGGGAACCTCGAAATGGATCACCCATTACAAATTCTAAGGACCATTACCAAAATCTAGTGCCGTTTTTTCACTATATCGTGAGTTATTTTTGTTATTTTATATGCAATATTTTCGGCAACTATATCTTTTTCGTTTTCACCCAGTGTTGCTTTCAATATTATAAGGCGATATGTTATCATAAATCTGACAAAAAACAAAAAGTTTACCAAACTAGTAATCTGACTATATTTGCGAGTTCTTTGTGTTTATAAACCGTAAAAAGATACCTAAACGTGTTGGCATAGCACAATTAACTGCTTAAGGCATAAGCTTATTACTCATGCTAAGAACCAAAAAATATTATTTGCCATTGTGTGCATGTCTGTAAATACAAAAATTACTAGGTACATGTGTAAAAGCTCATGAAAAGACCAGACACAGAAAAATTGGCTTAAATTACTAATCATTAATTATACAAGTTTCCAAATTTTATACCGACACATCATGCGGAAATGTATATATTGTAGTACAAACATATGTATATTATATATACATATAATATTATTTATTATGTACGACATGGACACACGCCAAGCATTAATTATGCGCATAATTACACACACATACCACTGTGTTCGAATGTTTGTTGTATAAATGAAATTTTAATAAAACACACCATTGATGCTTAAAGTAATATATGTACATACATACATACGTATTCATGCACATTAGTATGTGTGTGTGTATAATAATTAAAAAAAAAAGAAAGAATGTTAACTTCGGTTGCACCGAAGCAATTATACCATTCACGAATATAAAAAATTCCATACAAGAACTTGATTTTGATCGGTCAGCTTATAAGGTCCGATATCGGCGGTACCAAAAAATGAGCAGCTTCTTGATGAGAAAAGAACAAGGCAAAATTTCCGATCGATATCTCAAAAACTGGAGGACTAGTTCTATTACTACTCAGACAGACATATGGGCATGGCTAAGTCGACTCAACTCGTCATGCTGATCATTTATACATATACATATGTATATACTTTAAGATATCTTCGACATTTCCTTCTGGGTGTTACAAACTTTATGACAAACATAATTTACCCTGTTCAGGGTGTAAAATTATTTTTTTGTATGTTATATTCTGTACTACTTACTTGCTTGGGTAAGAAATATGAATTTGGTTTGAAAGTTAGTATAAATTGGATTTGTATAGAGATGTAATGATGTAATAAAGTATGTATGTATATTTTGTCTGTCGCAATGATTTTTTTCATCGATTGAAAAATATTTATCTTTCTGAATTGTAAGGTTTTTCATGAAATGATATGAATAGCTTCAAGGTTGTCTTTGACCATATAACAAAGTAGGACGCAAATTCCAAGCTTCAGTAAAACAAAAGAGATGAGAAAACAGTAAAAAAATTTTAGTGGCAAGTTGCAAACCATCCCATGATAGGAATGTAATCTATGGACTATAAGCCACAAAAAAATTCGTGGATAACTTCTTTTCCATATATTCGTGCAAAAATTACTTGCTTTATTTTCACTCTGATTTGATGTGCTTATAACGGGTGATCCAAGTGGAGGTAGTTTTTTCAATAGCCTTTTTTTGACAGATCATGCATGAGTCGTGTCAAACTGTCATGTTATATAATAAATCTATGCGGACAATCCCTCTTCGGTTCAGGCCTTGGAACAAAATCTCTCACGTGACTATCGTCAGCTGGGTTCACGCCCGCCCTTCCAACTTTTTCAGAGTTGCTGTCATTTCGACAATTTTATAGCGAATTAAGTATTTGAAAGAAGTAACTGAAAACCGAAACAAAGCCTCTTGGAAGTTTTTGTGGATAACCATCTACTGAAATTATATATAAAGTGTGCTTTTTTTATACGTTGGTTTTCAATGAAACCAAATTTTTTCGGACTTGGTCTTTTTGAAAGCTGGTACTTTATTTATACGCAGTTTGGTTCGCGCGCTGCCTCCAATATTCGGTCGGGATAATCGCTTAGCAGACTTGGCAATTCGAGCAACCATGGATCGGGTTTGCACCGCTTTTACTATAGCGGAGAATAAGCATTCACAGAAACGCTGTACAGCGCACTCCGAAAATTCTAATGCAGCAGTAAAGTATCAAAGAAGACCGAGTGAGTCCACTCGCCATCGCTTGCAATAATCGGCGATTTCGCAGAAGAGGCTTGGTTTGTGGGCTTACAAAATCCAACTCGTGCAAGAATTAAAGCCGAAGACCAGCAAGTGCGCCACACGTTCATTGAAGGTGGATAAAATGGCCATCTCATTTGCCGACTTTGTTGCCGACTTTCACAAAAAAAATTTCTACCACAATGAAGCTCACTTTCAGTTAAATAGGTACTTTTATAAACAAAATTGCCGCATTGGAAGTGATTATAACCCACAAACCATTGTTGAGAAGACGTTACATCTTTGAAAAGTCACTGTTCGGTGTCCTCTATGGGCAGGAGCAATCATTGAACCATATTTATTCAAAAATGAAGCCGGGTATAATTTTTCAGTCAATGGTGAACGCTATAGGGCCATGTATAATGACTTTTTCGTCCCCGAAATGGAGGATATTAATTTGGATGATCTTTGGTTACAACAAGATGACAGTCATTCCATGCAGCCAACGAAACAATGTATTGAAGGAAAATTTTTGTGAGCGCGTCGTAGCCTGTGGCCTCCATGATCTTGCGATTTAACACCACAGAACACCTACATTTCAAGTCTTAGTCTTAGGAAAGCAGTACATATTATAAAATAGTTCTGTTTTTAAACCATTTACCATTTTCAAAAAGTTGTTTCATGAAAATGAACTTTTTGATCTTTAAGAGACATTTTTACAAACCCTTTGGATAGTTAATACTATCTTAATTTCAGAAGTCTTACTCGGCCATGTTTCTAATTATCGTCGGTATCGTCGGAGAACTTTTCAGGTCTGCTAAGTTTGAAACAATTTTACTTAACATTTGAAAAAAATAAATAAATCTATATTTTAATGTTGCGAAAGACGGTTGTCGTAAGC
Organism: Bactrocera tryoni; assembly: GCF_016617805.1. Taxonomy (NCBI): domain Eukaryota; kingdom Metazoa; phylum Arthropoda; class Insecta; order Diptera; family Tephritidae; genus Bactrocera; species Bactrocera tryoni. The sequence goes on from NC_052503.1 coordinate 38,158,778, forward strand.
ATTTGAAGTGTTCCAGCATTTACTGAAATGCCTTAAAATAAATCGTAAATTTATTGAAACTCCTTACATAGTTACATCATATTTTTCGTAAAAACCCTTTTGGAATGTATGAGGGAAAAAAGTTTTGCATAAACACATTAGTCTTGCAGAGCTGGCTTAAAGCTCAAAGCTTCCCACAAAATCACTCAACGCCATCAAATTGACAGATTTCAATTACAGAAACTAGGTCAACATGGACCACCAAAATGCGGGCTCTGCACACATGCACCAATTTAGGGGAAAATAAGTAAAACAAACCAAATTAATTACAGCAATCGCGTCATTAGAGCAACTATGCATCAATTAGGATTAAGTATGACTCATGAAAGTAGTTGTTGTCGGCGGCAGTAGCATACATGATTTTAAACACGAGAATGTTATTCAGACAGGAAGTCATAGAAAGAAAGCAAACCCTCCGTCATCATTAAACATGCCGAAAGTTCAAAAACCTATAAAATGGCTGCCCTCACGAACTAGGAAAACAGGCAACCAGGAAGTCGTGGACGTGATAAAGTAGTTTTTGAAGCAAAATAGACGCGGCAGATATGGAAAGAGGCAAAAATATTCAAGGAAGGCAGAACATTGTCACGAGTTAAATTGTGTATCGAAAACACTTTCGCTGCTGCTTCAAATAAAACGCAACACGCGAACTCCTAACACGCCCGCCTCGCAGACAAGTGTAATAGTGGGTGGCATAAGGGTGGTCAGTACCGAATAGTTGTTGGGTGTGTTATTTGAGCATACTACAAGCATCGCACATATGACATCATACTCACACCGAGTAATCGACGAACGAAAACAAAACCGAATAAACACGCAGCGTCCAAAGTGCGCATGTACGCAGATTAGCGCGAACCCTGTAGGGTGAATACGAGAGTATGTTGCGAGTGCATAAGAGTCGTTGTAGTTAATCTGCTGGCATCATCAATGTCTGCAGGTAGGTACCATTTTGCTACGAAAGTCGACTGTCGTTAGCATTTGAAGTGTTTCAGCATTTACTGAAACGGGTTAAATACTAGTTTAAAGAAAATGGTTGTGGGCCGAATTTAGGCGATAGAATATTATGTTATGAGAGCAATAATGGTGGTAAATTTTCTTTAGATATCTAACTTTTTTTTAATTATGTTCTGATTGGTCTGTATCTTGAATATATAAAGACACAAAATTTAAAGGAAATATTTCTAAATGTTTTCTTCCGATATTTGTTTCTTGAACTACTTTCGAATCTAGCACACACGAGTGTTCGATTCAAAAGTATAGTTTTATGACTAAAATTAAATATCAGCTGGTCTGGTATTCAATAGTATATGTATAACAAAGCCAACAAAGTGGTTAAATACCAGTCAGTAGGATCCGAATACCGATATAATAACTTCTATAAAATACTAAACTAAAAAAAATTTTCTTTACCAGCTTATGCACTCTCATAAACATTAGACAAAGTAAAAAAATTGTATCGAAAAATTATCTATAACAATTCCGCTACCAAATTGAATAAAATTCAGCTTAAGCCGAGCGCTGAACGCCTAAAATGATGCTACATAAACGGTATGATGAGTTAATTTAACAAAAGGAGCTGCTTGTTCTTCCAGAAACAGGAAGAAAAAGCGGAAGCGCACTAGCATTCATATGTATACATATATATGTATATCCACAATTTTATATTGTACATTGTTGGGAACGCAGTTAAATGCCGCGCTTCATGACCCACTTTCCAGGTTTCTACACTTTTGAATACATAAAAAATATATATACTCGTGAAGCTACATTTCCTGCAGAAATATACAAGTTATTTTTTGCACAACATAACTGACTGCTTAACACTGCTGAATCGGAGTTGATTTTCTCTTATTTTAAGAACAATTTTCAATTTCTATTTTCAACTGAGATCTTCTTCTTTTTAATCCACCCCAAGCGACTATTTGTTTGTAAACAACTGCCTTGGTGCTGGCGCCTTTTATCAGATTTATCAGAGGAGCCGAGATTCCATGACTCGCCTGCGCTGCGCGTATACACACTTAAATGTTTGCACTTTTCGCAATTTTTTGCATCATGCGTTCAGTTGCATACATACATACACACGTTTATGTTTACAAATTTATTTAACGAGATTAAATATAAACTTACACTTTTAGCTTCAATAAATATTATTTAAATACTGTCACTTTCTTATTTAATTTTATTTTTGGTCGTATTTGTTTTTAATCAGTCACACTTAGCCTCGTCGTCGTTGTTGTCGTGGTCTGCTCCGCTGTACTCTGCGTACTGGACGAAATTGCGAAGAAATCTGTCGTGTTCTACAATGGCGCACAGCAGTCGGTGGGAAAAGTGCGCAAAAGCTAAATGTTTCTAGCGGACGCTGTTCTGCCACACATATTTGCACGCACACACAAACATTTTCATAAAATATAAATGAGAGCCTATAAATATTTGCGTATTTCATTCACACACATGTGCATACATACATATGTATATACGAACTATATTATTGGATTTGTAGCTGTGACAACTGTTTGAGCTTGAGTGAGAAACAAATATACACACACTCTTTTGAGTGAGTTTTTTTAAAGTTTGCCAGAATTGTTGTCGAGAGCTGATGCACTTACGAGTGGAGCCAAATTATGTACATACATACATATGTATGTATGTACCAACGAATATAGTATGTATGTTTACGTATTATTTATGTGCTTTCTCACTTTAGCGTCAAAAGGTTCAACAGCGAGTTTGAGATAACAACAATTTGGTAATGACCATTTGTTAGCGCTAGAAAATTAGTCAGATTCTTTTACGTGGTCATCACTATGACAAAAACGTAGAGCTAGAACATTTTAAACATTCAGATACTTAAGAAAAACTTTCTAAATAAAAGATATAACAGAATTGGAAAGTTTTTCACAATTAATAATTTAAACAAAACAATTAAGGAAGGGTAAAGAGAGAGGGAGGCGCAACCGAACACTTTATACTCTTGCAACTCATTAAAATTAAATTTTATATTATTGTTAAAAAATATTTCGAAAGAATTAAATTTAGTTTAACGGCTATATTTCAGTCAGAAGATCGAGATTCTGAAATTCTTTATGTTAGGGATATGAAGTTTAGACCAAGATATAGACCAATTCCATTCCAAAAGTTGTTCATTTATATAACTTACGACTTATGCTTTATAAGGCTTGTTAGGAAAACGAAAATCATTACATGAAGTATGTGGCAGTTGGGGGTAAATGGTGCAGAGCCGTGGCCGATGACAACATCTGATAAGTCGACGTTACGAGTTTTCGAGAGAAAGATTCTGCGGTAGATTAAGAGACAACGGCTACACTGGCTAGATCATGTCGTTCGAATGAATGAAAACACCCCAGCTCTGAAAATATTCGACGTAGCACCCACCGGGCGAAGCAGAACAAGAGGAAGACCTCCACTCCATTGGAAGGACTTGGCTACACTTGAAATTCCAATGGGCGCCAAACAGCGAAAAGGAAGAATTACTGATGCGCTGTTGTAAACTCGCCTATAACCGTGTAATCGGTGTCTACGCCAGTAACGAAGACGAAAAAGATTGTATGTAGGCCGGTTTTAGGTTTGATTTCCTTTCTTCAAACAGTAACTCTTTTAACATGTATAGGCATCGCAACAAAAGCTTGTGGATCATCACATCCATTAAACTAAAATTGAGCTTCATCGATAAAAAAATGTGTCTTGTTAAACTACGAAAACGTATTACCATTGAAAAGCACACGTCTAAAAAAACACTTGTTATTAGTTTATTTCTCAGCCAATAAGCGAAGTCTAATATGATTTCAGACCATATTTTATATAAATAATATTAATTATTTTTTTGTTAAATTGGTATCGCTAACTAGACCTTTTAAGATGCTAACAGTTCGATTACCAAAAATTTCGATTTGACAATCTTATTTTATTACTCGTGATCAGATACTCAGAGCTAGCCAAGAATGAGGGAAATATACTTACATACATATATAGTACGTCATGAACAATGCGAGCACTCAAACTGCTACAGTAATTATAAAAAAGCCTTATCACCATATAGTTTATGACGTCATACACAAAACTATTTGCCCCTGAAATGTCCACAAACATTGAGTTAATTATAGAAGAGAGAGAGACATACAAATATTCCAAGCAAGTCACGACTACTAAAACTCTAATATACAAGAATTACTTCATAAGTCCCTGGTAGAAGGGAAGCAAACGATCATATACTACTGTGGCCAAAAAATAATACATTTGAATTTAAACTGCGCGCGTTGGATTTGGAGAATTATTTTTTTTAGGTTGGCAGTACTGTCAGTCACATTTACGTCAAATTTCATGTCAAAATATTCATTAGTGTTTGAGTTACGTGTCGTTTTGTGAGCTGCTAAAAGTGAGTTTTTCGTTTTTTGCGATATCGAAATTTGTTAAGCAAAGAATTTGCATTAATATTTGTTTACGGAATCAATTTTCTGCTGCGGATACGTTGAGGATGGTGCAGAAAGCCTTTGTTGATGAGGCTATGTCTAAAAAAATGTTTACAAGTGGTATAGTGAGTTCCAAGCCGGCCGTGAACGTGTCGAAGACGAAGAGCGTCCAGGGCGACCATCAACCTCAACCGACGAAGCTCACGTTCAACAAATCAAAGATTTGGTGTTGAAAAACCGTCGATTAACAATTAGAGACCTTGCTGATGAAGTTGGCATATCGAAAGGCTCAGCCAATACCATTTTGAAGGATGTTTTGGGCCTCAAGCGCGTCAAATCTCGACTGGTACCGAAAACATTGAATTTTTTGGAAAAAAGGCGTCGTGTTGAAGTGTGTGAAACGATGCTTTCCGACTACCAGGGTGTCATGAAACGCATTATAACTGGCGATGAGACTTGGATCTATGCTTACGACCCCGAAACAACCGATCAATCGAGCGAATATCGTACCAAAAGAGAGCTGAGACCAAAAAAATCGCGCCTAAGTCGCTCAAAAATCAAGGTCATGTTGACTGTTTTCTTCGATTATCGTGGTGCTGTGCATTATGAATTCCTTCCAACCGGTCAAACAGTCAACAAGGAATATTATTTGAACGTTATGCGTCGTTTGCGTAACGCTATCCGCCTAAAAAGACCGGAATTGTTGGTTTTTACATTACGATAATGCACCATCCCATACTGCCCTCGTAATTCGTGATCATTTCGCCAAAAACTCAACCCATATCGTTTCGCAACCACCGTATTCACCTGATCTGGCGCCGTGCGACTTCTGGCTGTTCACCAAGCTCAAAAGACCGCTCCGGGGACACCGTTTTTATACGATAGAGAAGATTCAACCCGCAGCGAAGACGGAACTGAAGGCCATCCCGGAAAGTGGCTACAACCAGTGTTTCGAAGATTGGAAAATCCGTGGCATAAGTGTATTGCATCGGGAGGGGATTACTTTGAAGGGGATGAAATTGATTTGGAAGAATAAATAAAGAATTTTCAAAATAAATACAATGTCACCTTATTTTTTGGGCACAATATGTATGTATATACAAGAGTCTCGGTTAGATTTGTGAATTAGGGTTTAGCTAATTTTGCTGATTGTTTGGCATGCTGAATTGTTCAAATGAAATGTATGATTGCATATATTTTAAAAATATAGTGAAAATACCCTTTTTTGAAACTTTGAAACGCAACTAATATCTTAAAAAGTGATAGAAACGTTTCCAGAAGATTCAGGAAGCGCTCTTGGGTAATAAACTGATGGTTTAATAGGACTAAATCTGAGTGAACTCGAATACATAGTAGCAAAACCTCAGGATTATTTTCGTTGCTACGAAGAAACAAGTACAAGTCTAAGCTCAAATTTGAAATTATTATAGCGCTCTTCTTTTTTCCATTAAGTATTCATTTTACAAGATACCGGAGTTTATATGTTTATATAATTGTCTTAAGGAACAGCCTAGGGACACTTGTTATAAAAGAAATTATGCTATAACAACCGTTTGTACCTTCAAAACCATCTTGTTGATCGTAAATACATATGTATGTATGTATATTGAAGTCATGTTAGCCACGCAGATTGATTGCTTTGTTGAAGAATCTACGTGGACCAAGCAGCTTAAACTCTTATTAATATTTCATACAAAATTTCATTAATTCATTATTTCTTCTTTATTCTTTAAGTTGCCCCGCACATCATTAGGTGCCTATCATTCGCTATATATTATATTAACTTTAAAGTTTTTTCGAGCGATGACTTCATTTCCACCGCACGACAATGGTACACAATAATAACAACGAATTTTATAAACAAAACCTTCTCTAGAACTAATACCAATAGCTCAAAATACTCGTACCCGTAATACATGTACATACATACAAACAAACATATGCACTCCAAGCAAATGCTTATCAAAAGGCAAGAAAGCCACTCTTGCTCACAGAAGTTATATTTCGCTTTGAGTGAGAACGCTTTTTTCACTCGTTCAATTAACCCAGCGAACAAGTTGTGTCGCTGTGTGTGTTTTTATTAATTATTATGATTGTTATTAATTTACACACTAAATTTATAAACAAAAATAAAGAAAATTCAGTCCTTATATGAATAATTAGTTAATGAGATATCTTTAAGAAATTTAACATGAAATATTGTCCAAGGCAGCGATACAAGCTCCGAAGAAATGGTTCAGATCGGATCAGTAAGGCATACAGCTATCATACAACTCGGCCATTCAAGATCATCGTACTCCGCCCACTCCGGAATTAGCAAGGATAGTTGTCAAATTAATTGAAGTTTTTTTTGAGGAAAAAAAATGGAAAAAATTGCGAACTTCCAAAAAAAATGACGATTTTGCTTAAAAAAACCGATTATTTTATATAATTGATCGTGTTAAATTTTTTTCGTGTATTTTTTCGAAAAGTTCCTTCAAAACCAAAAATTTTAAAAAAAAGGTCACCAAAAGTGAATTTCTACAAAAGTTATTGCTATTTGAAAATTAAAAAACCATTTTTTGAAAAATTCATAACTTTTTGGAAGTTGGACAAAAAATTTTGAAAAAATTTTCAAAAATGTTTCTCAAAGAGTAGAAAAGGATGGATAAGTTTCAGCAAAATCTAAAGGGGTCGGGTTCAAATGTGGTCGATTTGGTATGGAATACCCCATATGTATTCATATGTAGTTTCACTAGCCAATAAGAGCAACCGCTATTCAAATAAATAACTGTCTGAACTACGACTTAACCATTATTACTTCAGCTGTTTTGGCGCCTATCATACTCACTGATAGGGTGACTATTTCATTTTTTCACTTTTCCAGTGATTTATTAGGTGCGTTTTGAGTGGATGACAACAAACGTAAAGCAAAGCGCGTTTATTACGTCACTTTTTATGGTCGATATTTCGAAAAAAACCAGTGCGAAAATTATTTGTATAACTACATATATATATAGACTTACATATGCACTAAGTAATGCTTGCACATTTAGTTAATTGTATTCAAGTTTTATTCAGCAAGTTCAGAACAATGAAATTCGACGTACCTATGTACATACATATGTACATATCGTCACCTAAAATGCAAAATAACGTAACATCACTTTTCATAAGTTTACAGGTGAAGCAAAAACGAAAAATAGCAACCACTAATATTGAAGCCAAGTTAGAGGTTTCATTATAAAATGGTTATATATATATTAGTTATTATATCTGACAACGGTTTGCATTTTAGATCATGATAGAAATAAATTTAAAAAAAAAGACTGAGCTGTCAGTTGACAGCTGGCAGATGTGAAACATCGAAATAATTTTATACAAGTAATAGGTTAAAAAGTACAGATTATGACAGGAACTAAATATGGTACACAATGAAAAAATACAATATTATGAACTTTTTCCAGAAAATGATGACAGATAGTTTATTCAATAAAAATTTATTTTCTTTATATACAACATTTTATCCAAATATTTGTTTAAAATCACGTCAACTCAATTATTTTCATCAGTGACTTCCGTAACAGTTACATTCGAAGCTGCCTCTGACGGTATTACTGTGACAATTGGTCGATGATAACTGAAGTATGTTACAAAAGTATTAGACATCACATTATCAAGATATCTAATAAATACAGCATCTATTGTTGTGCCATATCTTGTAGCACATTCTCTCGGATTGCTGTTTATTTCCCACTGAAATTCTTCTTGGAAGAACGATATTAATGGCATTGATTCATTTTTTGCAAAATTAACATTGAAATCCCCAGCCAAAATCAATGGTGGTTTATCTTTATCTGTTTAAAAAATTATTGAACCTCTGCGACTGTACGGAAATAACCTCTCACGTAAAAATGAAATAATATCATTTATTTTTTTATTAGGTGAAATGTACACAACAATCATAATTAATTCACTTCCTTCTTCTAATTTAACATGTGAAGCACACATATCGCCAATGGGTGTTTGAGCGACATGAATTTCTGTAGGATTTTGGATTGTCTCCACATCTTGTCCATTAGTTAATATCTCCAGATGTAGATGGTTTGTTTAAATTTATTTTAAACCATAGTCGATCGCAAACCGACCAAGCATGTCCAAATTCATTATTTTTGAAGTTCTTCTCAAAATATTCATGAGCTGATTTGTGGTATCTAAATTGACTATAGTTATTTGGAATGTCTGTTACGTTGGCGCTTGCTTGACCTCTTCCATTTTGCTGAGATACTTCAACAACTACATGTTGCATTTCTATATTTTGAGAATCCGTACTTATTTCATCTCTTGTTGTTATTGGTCCATTGGTAATTATTTCTGCAAATCCTCAATTCGGAGAAGTTGATAACTCTGTGATCAGTTCTGCATCTTTTAGACGTCTTCTTCTTTCTGCTTCGCTCCCTATATCTTTGCTGACATCCTCTTCTTTTTTGAAGAGCAGCTATTATACTATTTATTTATTCATTATTCACTTTCAATATATTTGCGTCTGAAGAAGTAGATGGTCCGGCAATACTTTGAGAACATTGTATACGTTTCCTTCTCTCCGCTTTACGCTGTTTCAATTTTTCTATGTTCCGCTCTCAGTGCAGTTTTTGACTTTCGTTATTATTATTATTTACTCTAAAATAAAATTATAATGTTAATATAAGCTAAAATGAAAATTTTACTCTGGTACTATGATATTAATAAAAACTTACATACGAGGTTTAACAATTAAGTAATGAGACTGATTTTATTGCCGCGCTTGTGGTAAACCTGTGACCTTGAAATTCCCTTTTTCTTTTTCCGGCTTTCCTCCCCTCTCCATTGATGTATGTACCATCGCTCTAGCTTGTTTAGTTCGCCTGTTGCGTCAAGTTGAGTAGACGTGTGTTTGTAGTGCTCGTCACGAAAATGGAAAAACGAAAGCAAAAGCAACATCGAATGACCGTCGCAGAAGACTGTTTGGAACAAGTGGAAAACGATCCCACGCTGCTTGATCGAGTTATTACAGGCGATGAGAGCAGGTTTATCCAATACTACACGGAAACCAAACGCCAAAGCTCACAATGGTTGGCTCCGCGCGCCCTCCGCCCGAAAAAAGCTCGCATGAGCAAGCTGAAGGTGAAAACGATGGTTATTGCCTTTTTTGATAGCCTTGGAATCGTCCACAAAGAATTCGTTCCACCTCGGAAAACTGTGAATCAAGTCTACTATTGCCATGTACTCGAAAGATTGCGAAAACGAGTCAACAGGGTGCGCCCAGACATCGCTCGTAACTGGATCCTTCATCACGACAACGCGCCGTGCCACACCGCCTTCAGCGTGTCCCAGTATTTGGCCTCTAAAGGGATCGCCGCCTTATTCGCCCGACATGTCACCCTGTGACTTTTTTTTGTTTCCTGAAACAAAATCGGTGGTCAAAGGAACCCATTTTGAGTCGATTACGGACATCCAGGCGGCCGTGACGAGGGTACTCGCGGACATCTCAGTCGAAGCGTTCCAGAAATGTTACGAAGCATGGAAAACGCGCTGGAATCGCTGTATAGCTGCCCAAGGGGACTACTTTGAAGGGGATAGCAGAGTTGTAGAATAATTTTCAAATATACGGTTTTTATGGAATCAGTCTCTTTACTTAATTGTTATACCTCGTAACATCAATAGTATGTCTTGTATTTAGCTGATCTTGGTGATGTCCAGTTTCAATAATAATGTTTTGTGACCACTCTGATGGTTGTTGGGTACTGAAATATTTATTATAAAATAAATATTTAATACTCACCTAAATATAGTTAGATAATTATTTAATTAAAATACCTAAGGTTTCCCATAGGTTCGTTTATTGTAGGGCAATAAACACGACTGTCTGAGGACTCAAGACTCCGGGCGGCGATCCTCGTTTAGCTGAAATTACTGTTCGGCAAGTTATTTTTTCACGGTTGAAAACAGAATCAATTAATGTAGCAGTTCATTCCTTAATTCGACCAATTTAGCGCTGGCGATGAGGTATGAACCGGTGTACTATCTTGTTGAATCTTCAGACAGACAGTGTAGATTACACCTCTGAATACCAGAAAACCGTAACCATTACCACTACGTTCTCGTACTTTCAATCGGCTATCTACCAATAAGAGAGTGTGATTTTACACCTGGGCATAACTTGTCAAAAAAGAACGAACATCCACGTATCCATAATCTAACCGTTATTCGATTTCCCTGCGTAGTTTTCTTCTCAAAAACAAGAATCGATCTATTGAAATGGCTTTTGTCAGTTTCGGCTAAGTCTCCGGGCTCGTGGATGGAAAGACTGACGATTTGTTTTAACAGTTTTGCAAAGGTTGGACCATGGAGGAGACGTCACCCATCTCACCCTCTTCCTTACAGCTTTGACAATTTACGTCCGCCAAAGTATTTCAGCTTTACGGCATGAATGCCTATTGGACAATATCCAGTAAGTAGTTCAGAAGATCTCCTGTGTTCTATTTTATATCTGGTCCAGTACTAAAATGCCAACGGAGATCCAACTTGGACCTTTTCTGATGCGAGCGGAACAATGGTGCCCGTCTTTTCAGTTACCAGCGATTCCGTAACGAACAAGCACCCAAACGAGTTGGATAGTGAAGTAGCTTGATGATATTTCTATTGATTTCCCGCAATAAAATAATTTACTAATCCAAAATATTAAATAATTCTATCGCACTTGAAACTATCGACTGTGAAGTGTTAACTTCTGCCCGAGCTTGACACTTGCTTACTGGTTTTGTTTACCTTTTCCTTTACATCATCATTGAAATTTGCGTTGATTAGAATTATTTATCTGCTTATTTTACATTTAGGAGCCTTAAAGATTTATGGCTTTTGTAAGCCCTTAATAGTGTCGTAACTCAAACCAGTAAAGTGCTTAAGCTCCAGACTTGCTTTATGCCCTTCGGTTGTTTTTAAACCTTTGTAGACGTTGGTATGTACTTATGTGTTTAGTTATCTACTCACTATGGTGGATTAACACAGCCTAAGTATGTTCATAAGCGAAGCAAATAAATCTGGCTAGAAAAAGGCGGCGTCGTGCTGCACAAGAGAAGACTTGTAATACCAAAGGATTGGCAAGGTCTTTAGAATTACATATAAGTAGCTGAAAGATGAAAAGTCTAATTCCAAAGTTGTTTTGAGAAATGCTGTGGAGTAGACATTTCGAAAGAAAAACGCGATCAATATTGGATAATGTATTGTCTATACGGCGATCTGGACAGGAGCCTGGATAGAAAAATCAAAACGCGATTGAATGATGTACCTGGGTGCCAAACTGCAAAAGTCATATGCGCAATGGTAGATCGGAAATTTACAGAGTTCCTACTGGCACTTGATAGAAGGAACTGTGAAAGCATTATAAAGAATACGCACTGGTCACAGTCTGGTAGTCGAGAACTGTAGTCTTCAATGTCAAGAACAAGGTACCAGGGAAGCAATGGAGCATCTCGGAGTGAGACACTAGAAGAGGTATCGTTAGTAAGGCCACATAGCCTGTTGAAATTCGCATCAAGAGTAATGAAAATGTTAGGTACCACACAAAAAGTGCGGTTATGCGAGCTTCTTTGCCGTCGCAAAGAAATACATTCCAAGCAGTAGAATTTGCAAACAAATTATTGTCGGACCATTCATTGCACTCGTATTGGTTTTATAGCATCATGCTTGCGGCTTAATGGCCATAACCCGTGTGTAAGTATGTTTCCAGTGATCGTTCAGCAGTAGTCAGCTTATCAAGGAAATGTCTCAATAAAGATATTATCTAATTAATGTCTCATTAGACTGCGTAGAAGCAAATGCACTTATAGCTTAAGTGTATATTTGTATTTTGCAAGCTAGTAAAAGCTATTTGCATACATGTATATAAATATGTATGTACATAAGCAATTTATGATTCCTAGTTTATAAGCCCTTAAACCAAACAACAACTATGCTTTGGAAAGCAAATCTTTATAGCCCAGTAGTAATTTGAATTCGTCTATAAGGAATGAGAGAAACTATTTCCTCTTCCAAACTTATTACTTAAAGAATGCAGATTGCTATGCTATATTTGATATACTAGTAGTGGATCCGGCCACGCTTTGCTGTGATATAAATATAATAAACTATTCAATACAGTTAAAATTTTATTTACAAATAAAGGCGAAAACGTTTCTTTCGGTATAAGAACCCAAGGGATTGTACCTGAGGTTTAATTTTTTTAATAATGTTCATGCAAATAAATTTCATTGGAAGAAATAACGAATTTAAGGCTGTTTCTAAATGTCTGTTAACCAGCCTTTCTGTCCAGTTAATAGAGTTGTCCGCTTAATAGGTTGTACTTAATAAACATCAACAAATTGTGGGACCGGCCAATGTGCATGGTTATTATAGAGCTTTCATTGTATTTTTTATTTATGGATTGTTTTTATTATCCTATCTTCTAATTTGGTTCGAACTGGAGACAGTGTGCTAAATTTTGCTAAAATCGATTCTGTAGTTTAGAAGTCCATTGTGGGCAAACAACGTGACACGTAATTTTTAAATTTAAAAATATGTAGTTTTAATTATAATATTAAAAGATGCGACTTTGTACTATATGCTGCTTGAAAATCAGTATTAAATGTTATATACACAGAGATAAAATATTTATATTGAACAGTTTAGAACATCATATTGGTTGATTCATAATTATCACATTCAGGCTTACATGATAGTGCAGGGAACCATTATCTGTAGACCAGTACAGAAGCCTTTGAAAATGGTAAAAAGAGAAAAAAATTCATAAGAGGCTAAAACCCATTGGAAATTAAAGAAAACATAATAAAAATGAAAGAAAAGTAATTTACGTTAGACCTCAGAGCGTGAAGAGGAAGGAGAGGGTCATGGTTGAAAACCGCTTGCATTTCCCACAAGAATATGTGTCCTACAGAAAAAGTTATATGACAAAGGCATAGGTAATAAAAAGATTTACAACTTTTCTACTAATATCTTTTTCACATAACCTCAAATTTTATTAGAAAATTACAAGTTTCCAATTTTATTTTATTTCGTCTATATAAAGACGTTTCTTTCTCGAAATTTGTAGTAAATTTATGTTCCAAACACTTTTTTATTTGAAATTTTGAGGAGGAAACCTTATTTCAACTTAACATCAAAAAAATCCTAACTTTCCGAAAGAAAAGCTTCACATCATTTACCTACAAAAATTTTCTTGATTAAAGACTGGTTTAAGAAATGACCAAATATAGCATTATTATTACCTAAAATCGGACAAATAACATTCACATTAGACTCGATTAATTGCTGTAGCTATAGAAACTTTTCAGAAAGCGAGATTGTCAAATGTATTAGAGTACATCTCGAATACAGATTAACATAGAAATGACACCTAAAATCGAAACAAAAGGCCTTAAATGCAATAATATATTGCATTGCTTGGGGCTCCGACCTCAACCACTTTTTAAGCAAATATTTATTTTATTTTATAATCTTATATTCTAACAAAATCATTTTATTTAATCTTCTGAAATATCTACGCATATAGTATTACTATGAAACCTTAAACTTATGTGACCTATTCAATTTCCTTGTCTGAAACCAGTTCTTGAAGAGTAGCGCCGTGTGCATAATGATACCAAAGAGACTAGTCTGTACATAATTTTCGAAAGACATGCTACAGTATGAGTAGTATTGTTAAATTTAACAAACATGTAATAAAAAATGCAATCACATATGCATACGTACATATATACAATAATAATATGTTAGCCAAACACAATACGCATAAACCTCAAGGAAAATATGCTAAAGGGGTTTCCAAAGAGATTGCACCAATTCAAAGCACATAAAGCATCAGAAGTTTTTGTAAAAAGTATAGATTACCTTCAATTTCTTTATTATCTATAATTAAAATAAGTATGTACTTGGAATGGACCATTATTGAACTACATAAGTCATAACCAATTTGGCCAACACATTGACCAACTTATCCCCGATTACACATCAGCATATCAACAAAAAAAAAACTAAGCCAACATGCAAATAAAAGACCATTTCAGTAATAACTCTTGTTGTAGTGGGCAATCTTATGTCTGCCTTCATGCCAAAAATTAGTAAAAACAGGTTATTTCTTAGTCTCATATAAAGATTTTCGAACTACCGGCTGACTATATACCGCATACATCAGCCAATATGTGAGTTATCTTAATGAAATTTAGAGAGAATCTCTTTCTAATGATAGTACTATCTCCTTGTGCCTAAAGTGCCCCCCTATACCCAGTTTAATATTTTTCAAACATACAGTTAACTTTGTCCAGTATATGTACATCGGTCAACGAAAACTCAGGAAAATTAAATGAATGTATAACACTGAATATTGTATTGCTTAATGTCAAACCGTGTGAAATCAGCCCACAATTACCCCAGACATCATATACTGCATATAATGATATTCGTTATTGTAGCAGACTTTATACCGAATATTGCGGTCAATAAATGCCATAAATGCCACCCTTCTCATTGCGCAAATATATTTGATACGATGTTATCTGGCTTTCCAGATGACTTTAAACTATTTATATAAGTTATTCACTTAATATTATAACTTATTGTGATATTTCTTTTTTGAAATTAAGTGAATACATTTTCTTGCACCACCGCCACATTTAATAGCGGATTTAAGGTGCATTAAATTTATGAAATCAGGTAAAAGCTTGCTCCAGCCCCCATATAAATAACATCTGGATTCCAAAACATCCGGTCGACATTACTCTTTATATGTTGATGACGACATGTGAATTGCTTAATGAAACTCTGAGAGCATCTTTTTTGTTAATGATATGTTGTAATACCACAACTGGATGAAATCAGGTTAGTATTTCTCTTAATACCCATATATTATACCTAATATAAAAATTTCATACCTCCTGTTGGCTTTATATCATATATATCAGTTAATATGTAAGATATCTTAGCAAAATTAACTGAGCAAATAATATTAGATATGCTATTTTTTAGTGCCGTAAAAATGTGAAATTGGTCTAGAAATTACCAGGACTCGTTATGCCTAATACCGACCGACGGGTTAGTGTTTGAGTTATACAAGTATGTTTATAAAATTGCTTTGTACCATAAAATCAAAAATTAATTCAATCAAGCCAAGACCTTTTTCTGTCCTCTATATAATCAACATAGTGCTTTCCAGCTGTTTATCTGACTTTAAACCGTTTAGGTTGGTTAAAGTGTGTGAAATTTTAAAGAAATTATGGGACAAGCTTTCTTAATAATTATGTTTAGCGCTGGATATGAATGGAATTGGTATACAACTTAATCTAAACCACATATCTCTAATATAATCAGTTTCGTTCTTCTGCTTAACGTTTTCCATAGCAATCAATTAATTAAATTTAGGCTCATCGGGCTTATAGTATAACTAATTTTAAAATAATTATAATAAAATTAACGCTAACGGCAGGTAAAATATAGTTATAAAACTAAATCAGTCTCTGACTCATGACTCAAATAACAAAAGCTTATGCAAATTGGCGTGTGCCTACTGAAGACCCCTGTACCAAATCATTGGTGTTCTTCACATATCACCTCAAGCGCTGCCTTGTTACAAGGAGTGATATGAATCAATGAAATCAAATGAAGGCCTACGCCAATCTTGCTATAAAGTAACCAACGCCACCAATGTGTAGGGTGATGTAGTAGAAGTGTAAAGAAGAGGAAAAACAAACTGGAACATTGAAATGCACTTTGGATGTGAAAGGCACAAGCACTTGGCATGCCAACACGTCACATTGGTGCCGAAAGGACTTGACTTCATTTGGACACAAAGCTTCAACGTTTTCTTACGGGTTTACAGAACAGGAAGGGATGTCATGAGTACACAAGTGATGGGAAGTCTTGGACGGACCGCGGTTGGTCAAGAAAAAATTGCGACTAATAAGTAGTGACAGCGTTTTGCCACATTCAGTGAAGAGATACAAAAACATGTTGGTATAAGCACGCATAACATTTTCGTACATGAAAATTGAACGAGTAGGGCGGGCAAATAACGCCATTAAGAGTAACTAGCGTTAAATGTTGCAAGACGGCAATTGCATGGCTAAAAATACCCTTTAATTCAAGCACTCCTTATAATAACAAATTAACACGGCTGCAGCCGACCAGTCAGCCAGCCAGTTCTCATCGCCTCTTCTGCGTACATTCGAATTCCGTTATATGTACAAACTGTACAAAATGTTCAATAGGTATGTTCGCGCAACGCGGCCGATAATGACGTTATTTTGATCCATCAGTAATTATATTTGCAGTACTAAACCTTGGCCTTCACTTACCTTGAATTGTCATGATAATTTAATGTCCAGCACGAATTGGACAAAAGCAAAAGACAAAACATGCTGGGCGCAGAGCTTGTTGTCCGGCCGGCTAACCAGCTGGCAGACGCGCAAAAACCAACGGTCCAACTGCGGGCGCATGCGATTATGTGCTCCAGTGTTGCGACAGCCGATCAGATATCGCTTTAACAAACATCTGTACTGGCGCATAACTGAACACGTGTGAGGGGCTGTGCGCGTAATATATGCGGTAAAGGTAAGCTGAATTCGGGAAATACCTTATTAACTTCCAAACAAAGGTAATTTGACAGACACGCACATCGATTGCTACCACGTTGGATACAGCTTACTCCTGCGGCCGCTGACAGAGTTATATGCAGACATATTGTTATCGAAATATGTAAATGCATACTCCCTTCAAAATTATCTGTACTCGTATAAATTGTCAGCAGTGAACAATGGCATAAATCAATTGCAGTGAAAGGTTTTGAGTTTTGTCATTTTGTCGCGAATTCATGAAAATATGTACAAATCAATCAGCATCAATCTAAATAATGCTATAATGAACATACCGAATCTATTTATGGGCTACCCTGTTATACTTATAGGCAGCCATAATACATTCCATTTCGTTTTCATGTTCACTTTAAAGTTACTAATATTAGAAGGATTATTCGCTTACTGTTCGATTGGACTCAAGCCATAGAAATGTGTTAAAGAAAATCGAATATGGTCCAAGAAAATACTACCTAAATTTGAGTTTTTGACATATATCCATGTCGTAGGCACCATCAAACGCGCATAACTAATTATTTATATCTAAAAATACGTAATAGAACTTGGTATAAACATTTTTGTTCAAAAATATATTCTAAAATGCTTAATAGCCTAATACACGCTCTACAATCAATGTACCTACAATATTTGAGCTACTGAGCTTCGTGGAAACTTGGCCAGCGATGGGCGATCGTCGGTTGTTGCGCTGGCACAAGATTCTTTCGGCTCAAGATCAATCGCAAGAAATCCAGAGAACTCTTTGCCCTCGGTAAGGCTAGTCTCTCTTTAGTTGTGGGTTATTCTCCTATCGGCGTCTATGTTGTAAGGCTTGGAATGTTATCGGGCGCAGTTTATCCATCTGATCTGTCCATGCAAACTTGATAACTTGTGTGACATGTGTGACAAAACCCGGAAATTGTGAATAAAACGCAAAATATTGAAATATTTACTTATTCATCAATATTTATTTTGTCACCTTCAAAGTGATCTCTACTTATGCCAATGATTTTTCTATTCCCCGAAACACTTTTCATAAGTACTTTTTGGGATGGCCTTAAGCTCCTTCTGTGAATTTTGTTTTATTTCCTCCATCGACCGAAAACGGGTGCCACGGAGCGATAATTTCAGTTTGGCGAATAAGAAAAAATCACACGGGGCCAAGTCCAGTGAATACCGTGATTGATTGATGGTGATTCGGTCACAATCATACTATTTTTGAAAAAAAAATCAGCAAGAACGCGTTTCATACCCAAAATATCCACCAAAATCATTCGAACGGACTCGCGAGAGATGTCGAGTTCTCTTGCACTCTCTCTAACGTTTGCCTGACGATTTTAAAGTACCATTTTTTAATATTTTCGTCATTGAAGAGGTCGTCCAGAATGAGACATGCCTTCAACTTTCCTTTTTCAACTTTCACAACGTTTCCGCACACAAATATTGTTTAGAAATACAAAATTTGAGACAAACTCTTTGCTCGATATTTGTATCCATTGTAAAAATCGCAAAGGTGTTTTGTAAAAAACTGAGGTGTACGGATTTGAGCAGCTGCTGTAAACAAACAAGTTGACGAGCTCATATTTGGCATAGTAATTAAGGACAGTCCCACTAACTTGAGCGAGGTACATTTTTTTGAAATAGAATTTATCCGAAGAATTTAATTACAATTTCCAAGTGCTTTTGTGTCCCAATGTATGTATTTATACACTCATACATATACTCATTGAAAGTAGTAAGCGATTAAAAATATTAGAAGTGTTTTGCAAGAGAAATGTTAGCATTTGAATTAATTTTTCTAATAAATGTAATAAATATTTATATTTCTTTATTACTATTACAATATAAAAAGTTATACAATTTTCAATGCACACTGATCAAGGTCATAGCCGCTGATCTTGTATGAGTACAAATAATAAAAGTGCTGGCATAGGTCATTTCAAAACAGGCGCACACTACCATGAGCGGAATGCCAAGAGTGACGAACACCTCTGCGCGATGTTGTTATTTACAACAAAGGTAAAATTCATTCATGTTGCATGCCGCTGAAGTGTGTTGATGTCCCTATGAGATTCCCACTGGATCTTTCAGCTGTCGGCCGACTACTTATGCTTGTAATTGCAATGAATAAAAAAGCAATGAGAAAGGCAAAGTTCCTTTTCCAAAGATAACGAGTAGGCGCATTCTTTGCGGCGAAGAATGTGTGTATACTTGAGTCGATGGAGCACATATAAAAGGAGCCACAACCTTGGTGGACAGCATCAGAACACAAGCAAGCGAGTGCTGGTAAACATCTATTAGTAGCGCTACTAAACTATCGACCAGCTAGCCTGCCCTCATCGCCATGAAGTACTCATACGTAGTCTTTATTTCAACCTTCATACTTGCCGCATTTTCGTACGTAAGAGCTAGCAATAATGCCGTAGCCTACGTCGCCGCGCCGCTACTCCGCACGTATCCATACGTTTACAGCGCACACAGTTCGTCCCTCGTCACACCCACTCAGCAGCAATATCACACCCAGGATGGCTTGGGACAGTACGCGTACGGCTATGCAGAGCCTCATTCTACAAAGCAGGAGGTGCGCTCACTGGACGGCATCACACGTGGCTCATACAGCTATCGCGACGCTACGGGAAAATTACAAACCGTAGATTATACTGCAGATGACAATGGTTTTCGTGTCGCCGCTACAAATCTGCCTATCGCCGTCAGTGATGACCAATCACTTCAGCAGCCCTTTCGTGGGAGGGCCACGTCAGGCGGAGTTGCCTTTACCGCCGGCGTTGGAGCAACCAGTGACGTTCACCTTGCAGGTCATAAGGAGGCTTTATTGCGCCTGGCAACGGGGGGCATCATTAGCGGCGAATCCCTTTCAACCGGGTCAGATACTCGGTCTGTACAATTGTCTCAGCCCGTGGATGATACAGTTACCGTGGCCGCTGCAAAGACGCCTCAACTAAGCTCACATAATCCTGAAAAACAACTGCAGGAAATTATTCAACAAGGACGTGTTCTTACACCGACAATTGTTCCTGGCCCAGCTACTATTCGAACATCTGTCATTCCAAGTGTTTACAATTATGGTTACCCGTGGAGATACTTTTACTATTAGAAATATTTTTTATTGAAATTTCTAATGTACCAAGAATATTCATATAAACGATCCTTTAATAAATATAAAGAATTTTCGTAATTTTTCGGAATAATAAGATTTCTTGAATAATCTATTTTTTGTTATAAAAAATTAAATTAGCACGAGTTCATTATTGTGAATGTGTATGTACCATATACATATAAATTATATGGGAGGAGTTATTCAAAAGACCACACTATGAACTATACCAATTACACTCTTACCGACGGCTGTTGGAAACGAATTATTGCTTCGTTAACGTCTTGTATTCAAATTTAAATATATTTTGATATACTCGTATATATTTTACAAAATATTTTCTGTTTCTAAAAGTTATGTTGAACCAAAATCGGGATTGATTCCATTCATATTCAGCGCTAAACCATGTTATGACTAAGAAAAGATGTCCACTTAATTTCTTTAACATACGAGTATTACACACTTTTACCAACATAAACGGTTTAAATTCATTAAGTTTGTCACTCAGAAGGAAACGTTGCAGACGCTATAAAAAATATATATAACAGATCAGCATGACGAAGCTATCTATAAAAAATATATATAACAGATCAGCGCGACGAGGTGAGTCGATTTAGCCATGCCTGTCTGTCCATTCATCCGATTGTTGTATTTTGCAGATGTTATTTTCTCCCTAAAATGCTGCTTACTTGTCGGATTTGCCGATATCGGACCAATATGACTATTAGGGTGCTTCAAAAAAAATTTTTGAAATTTTTTTTCAACTCTTACCCCCTCAAATATTAGTGATTGACAAACAAAAAATCCTCCCTCAAGCCAGGCGCTGTAGCTTAACTCTAAGGGGTCGCTATTTTTTTTAGGTTCCCATACATTTAACATAGGAATTTTCGTTTTTTCATTCAAACTAAAATTTCACCAACTAATTTTCGTTTCTCAAAAATAACCATCACATATTCAGAAAGTTCACTTTTCAAACTTTAAAAATTTCTGCGACAAAGTTTGATTATCTCAATTAGACGATTAAACATAGTGATGTGAAATTTGGAATTTTTTCAATAAAAATAAAAAAAGTTTCTGAGAATAATAATTTTTTTTTAGAGTCAAATTTGCTGCTGTTTGCAAAACACGATGATTGTTAGTGAGAATTTCATGACATTTCATCTATCGCAAGTGA
This sequence comes from Bactrocera tryoni, assembly GCF_016617805.1. Lineage (NCBI taxonomy): Eukaryota > Metazoa > Arthropoda > Insecta > Diptera > Tephritidae > Bactrocera > Bactrocera tryoni. The sequence continues at coordinate 38,180,168 of NC_052503.1, forward strand.
AGTTATTACGTTTTAAGTGTCAGTATGTTTGTGTAACGGGTGCGAAAATGAGCTTCGAACAAAGAGCCAACATTGAATTTTATTTTAAAATTGGTAAAACTTTTACCGAAACGTTTCAATTGACGAAACAAGTTTATGGCGATGATTGCCCATCCCGTAGCAGAGTGCCCCATTGGTTTCAACGTTTTCAAAGTGGTCGTGAAGACATAAATGACGATCAACATGTGGGCCAATCAAAATCTGCGATCACCGGAAATTCCATCGAAACTGTGTGTGATTGATGAATTCACCCACAATCAGCCGAAATCATTATTGAAATTCATGGAAATGAAATTGAACATCTCCAAAACATCGATTTATCGCATTTTTGCGATAAAAATTGCTCAGAATCCAACATTCGAAGCACATCATTAAAGAGATCAAAAAGGACAAAAACTTCTTTTACAATATTGTGACTGGTGACGAAACGCGGTTTTTTCAATATGATCCCGAAACAAAACACCAGAGTGCTGAATGGAAGGCACCGGACGAGCCGAAACTCAAAAAATCGCGCATTGGAGAAGTCATAAGTGAAGACAATGCTGATTTGTTTTTATGATTCCAAGGGTTTTGTCCACAAAGAATTTGTTCCACTCAGCCAAAACGTTAATGCGGTATTCTACCTTTGAGTTTTGAAACGTTTGGTACGCCGTATTCGACGTGTTCGGTCCAAATATCGCGAAGATGAAAGTTGGCGTTTGTTGCACGATAATGCGCCGTCACAGCCGACGAGCTTGTGACCGATTATTTGACCAAAAATCACATTTTAACCATTACCCATTCCCCGTATTCACCCTGATATGGCTTCATGCAGACGTAGAGGCCATTCAAAAGGCTTGCACCGGCATACTGGCGGCCACACCGGCCAACAAACTAAAACACTCGTTCGACATGCTTATGGACCGTGCAAAAAGCTGTATTGAAGCAGAAGGAGACTATTTTGAATAAAATAAATTGATTTTGCCAAAAAAACCATTTGTTCCGTTTTTTTTTTAAGTCCTGCTTACTTTGGAAAGCACCTTGTATATGTATTTGTATGGTACTCAAAAAAAATCAATCTTATTTTGCTTCATATATGTAGGTATATCCAACTCTTCCTCTATAACGATTTTCTATTAAAAAAATATAACAGGTGATCCAAATAAAGGTACTTTTTGTGACAGATCAAGCGTGAGTGGTGTCAAACTGTCATGTTATTTTTGTTCAATATTGTTTGGCATTGCGTTATGGAAAGACTTACGTCTGAACAACGCTTACAAATCATTTAACTTTATTACGAAAATTATAAAGCGTGAGTTTTCGTTATAAAGTTAAATGATTTGTAAGCGTTGTTCAGACGTAAGTCTTTCCATAGCGCAGAATGTTTTTCGCGTACTTCGCTCAATTTATGGTCAACATAATCAGCCTACTGAGCGTACTATTCACAATACCATCGCTCATCTTGAGATACGTTACAGCATTCATTATTGGATAATATTCGACAGAATCGATCACGTCCATCACGCAGTATAGAAAATATATCAGCCGCTGGTGAGAGTATACACGAAGACCGTGGAAAGTCGACTCGACGCCGTTCGCAGCAACTCAAACTGACGTATGGAACGAATTGGCGCATTTTACGTCGAGATCTTAAATTTGGGCGGTTCAGATCCTCCCAGATGAAAAGGTTAATCACATCCCTCATTTGTGGGAAATGTATTCTATGAATAAGAAAACATAAAAAATGTATAGGCATATACAACAAAAAAGAAAAGCAAAACACAGCTTGTGCAAGAACTGAATCCTTTTGATCTTCCCAAGCGACAGCGTTTCGCTCTATGGACTCTTGAAAAGTTCCAAGAAAATCAAACGTTTTTGAAGCAAATTTTGTTCAGCAATAAGACCCATTTCTGGCTCAAATGGTATGTAAACAAGCAAATTTTACGCATTAATGACGAAGAGCAACCGTTATCGCGTCATGATTACCGACTATTTGATGCCTGAAATTAAAGATCGTGATATCGGCGACATTTGGTTTCAACAAGATGGTGCCACTTTCCAGACATCATCATCAATGAAGTTATTGAGAGAAATCATCAGTCAATGAAGTTATTGAGAGAAAACTACGGTGAGCAAAACATTTCACGTTTTGGGCCGGTCCATTGGCTACTAAGATCGTGTGATATCACACTGTTAGACTTTTTCTTGTGGGAAAGTGTAAAGTCTAAGGTCAAAGCAAAATATCACGCGTGTCATTCGCCAGTTACCAGTCGAAATGCTCGAACGAGTCGTCGAAAATTGGACTCAACGGATGAACCATCTGGGACGTAACCGCGGCCAACAACTTCCAAATGTATAATACATATATGATAATCTTCAAAAAATAATTGCCAAAGAATGTTCTTTCGAATGATAATAAGCATTCCCCATTAAATTTGAAGTTTCTGTGCCGTTACTTTAAAAAAGTAGGGAACCTCGAAATGGATCACCCTTTAATTGTTCGGTTCGCAAAATTTTTTTATTTTTATACCCCTCCTTAAAAAATAATACAATAACTGTTGTTTTCTGTCCTGGCAAAAATTGTTTTTGAACAGACTCTAACTTGTTTGAATGATTTTGGTAACTAGAGTCTCCTACCACGTTGCGATTTTCCATTATAGGCCTAACCAAAGTTCTTAAGTACGCTAGAAATGTGTCTCTTCGCTACTAATTCCTTTTATCTTCCAGATCATGGAAATTAAAATTATTTCATAAACATATTCGCATTGCATTTGTCTTTTATTGATCAACGAAAATAAACAAAAATATATCAAACCAAGGTATTACTTTTTGAAGGAGCTCAATTTCGCAATAGGCAAGTACTCGCGACTATTTGATGGCACAATAATATCATAACGGAAAGCACCACTTGGAATTATAGACGGCCTATAGTTCCTCAAAGGGACCGTTACAGTCAACGGTTGCGACTTGACCAACGCATAACCAGCATTCGGCTGCTTCTGGCGCAATCGATTATTGCGTTGCTTCACCTCCTCGTAACGCTTAAAGAACTCCACCTTAGCAGCGGCCACCTCAGGCGTATCTTCTACTTGCTGAGGAAGTAAGTCGGAACGATCAATAGCTTTTACATTGTCATCTTTAGATTCTTTAACCAATAATGAATTCGAGGCGATAGGCGTGGAAATGCCGTACAAACGCAATTTGGCCTGCTGATGCGCTGCCAAGTGTTGTAAGCGCGCCGCTGCAACTTCTGGTGTTTCCTGCACAGATTGTGGTGCCTCGAATACAGTGCTACCATCCGTCGATGAGCGCTGTTTTGGCAAATTGGTACCTGCTACATGAAAGCCATCGGCATCGGCGGTATATGTGACAGTTTGCAGTTTGCCTTTAGCGTCTAAATAAGTGTAGTAACCGCGTGTAATCCCATCCTGAGTGCGTACTTCTTGTTTTGTGGAAAATGGTTCGCCATAGCCATACGAATATTGCCCAAAACCATCCTGGGTGTGATATTGATACTGCTGGGTAGACGCTAATCTATTCCAATGTGGAACGGTGCGTGTGGCGGGAGTCTCATAGTAGTAACCGTCGGCAGCGACCACCGCCAAAACGCACGACAAATACAAGAAGAACTGCATTGTAATTATCGAATATCGAATTTCGTATATAAAGACAAATTGTTTAAATAACTTGAAGAGCGCTGCTAGTGATGCGTTGTTGCAATGTACCAGTACTCGCTCTACGACGATTCTGTTATCAGTTCGACTAAATGTTCTGCTATTTATACAAAACGATGCTATGCGTAGTTGCTTTTGCCAGGTTGGTGCAATGAAGGATTTTCGTTCTCCTTTATTTCTTAAGTTCAGTTATTCTGTCATATTAACATACATACTTATTTCTTATACGGTAGCAAGCTTATGCTCTTCTAGATTAATGATATGTATGTACTTATGTACATATGTAAGTATGTATATAAACAGTCGCGCATACACGCGGTCATCCCACTGTCAATGGCATGTTCCATAAATCGCACTCGTCCTCAAGAAGGTCGCCCAGTTTGCTTTCCGTCGCATGGTATGGCAAAACATGACGCACAGCACGTTTTTCGCGAACTCTGCACATGCGGCAGCGCCTCCTGACATCACTTGTAGTACTCATGCTTGGCTTGTGCGAAAGCATAAGCAACACGTGAGCGCCACGCATGTACAGTTGCGAGCAATTATATAGTGGTGGGTCTCTCTAAATCATGTTCAATTGAGGTCTTAGCACATTTCTTTATATAATCTCAAAAGTTTTCAATGGGATTGAAGTCAGGAGATCGAGTTGGCTAGTCCATAACCTCAATTCCATTGATCCGAATCACTCCTGTGTCAGTCTACGGTTGTGTTTTGGGTCATTGTCCTGGTGTAAGATCCATTTTAGCGACGTCATCTTCTGCGAAAGATAACATAACATTTTGCAGTACATATGTACGCCGAGGCGTGCTGATCATTGATGCCTAAAATCGGACCAACGTCTCTGTACGAGAAACAATCGTCCAGGTCAGGTGTTTCAGAGCAAATTTTTGACTTGGTGCTATGTTTTTATTAATAAAGGAGCCTTTCGTTAGCACCGAGCATACAAGTTATGATCTCGTAACCTTCTTCTCACAGTATGAACACCGCATCCTTCTTTTAATTCGCCCCAGGTCTCTACGGCAGACATTGTTGCTATACGTTGACACATTGCGGATAATTGATGCTGAACACCCGAACAATTATTCCACTTTTTTTTATGAAGATTTTGCCTTTCTGTATAAGGGTTTCAATCAATTTTCGCTTTTCCTCACAGCAATGTTTCTCGCGTCCCATAAAGGATCGAAATTTATTTAACGCAATTCTACTACTATTTCATTGCTCGCAGCTGTTTGTACCGACATGCATACGAGCCTTTCGACGCATACTCGTAAGAGCACCGTTAAAATTAAGTTACGCGAGACAGCTTTTGAACGCATGCGGCGATATGTCAGTTGTACTGACTAAAAGAACTTAATTCACTTGAGTTGCTCAGACGTATGGATATGTACATGTGTATGAACAAATGTGCTGACAGGAAACTATTTGTGGCGTAGACTGCCTACAACCATCCTGCCCAGCTGCTAACAGAAGTTTCTGCGCGGAATAACAACTTCTCATTAATTTTTCTGATCTGCAAATTGTCCTTGCCGTGTTGTTGTTGAGCTTCGTTTAATTCCATTTATTGGTATTCTGGAATTATCATCGATGTTGTTCTTTCTTTGGTAAATTTGTGGGGTCAATAGTTCACTGTAAAAATTTAAATCGATCTGTAAGTTTATATTATAGTTAAAGGAGTGGATGTACATACATAAGTACGTGCAACATACAATATCAGTTTCAGAGTTATTGCCTTGAAATATTGACAGTCGAACATACTTACATACATACATATATGCATGTAAGTACAACTGGGGATACATACATACATATAATGGACACACATGTCCATATGTATAAATTGCATATTTACAAAAAATCGCTGTTGAGGTATAGAGTAAAACCGTAAAATATTTCAAAACATTTTTGGTACGAATACTGAAATTCATACTAAGTGCAATATAGTAGATCTGGCAAGCAGATTTAAAAAGCAACAGTGCTGATTAGCATTTGTGAGAAGTTTCTCTTGCCACACTGCACTCTTATGGTAATATAAGATGATCCACTTTTTTTTAAGAAAAAACACAGAAACTTTAAAATTAATGGGGAATGTTTACTATTATTCGAAAGAACATTCTTTTATATATATTTTTTGGAGATCATCTCTTTCAAATATTGGTCGCGGCTACGTCTCAGATGGTCCATCCATTGGGTCCAATTTTTGATGACTCGTTCGAGCATTTCGACTCGTAACTGGCGAATGACACGCGTTATGTTTTGCTCCAAGGCCGGAATCGAAGTGGGATTGTCCACATAGGCTTTAGACTTTACATATCCCAACAGGAAAAAATCTAACGATGTGATATCACACGATCTTGGTTGATAATCGAACGACCTAAAACGTGAAATTATCTGCACATCGAACTGTTCTCTCAATAAATCCATTGATTGATGCGCTGTGTGGAAAGTGGCGTCGTCTAGTTGAAACCAAATGTCGCCGAGATCACAAGGTTCAATTCCAGGCATCAAATAGTCGGTTATCATGGCGCGATAACGATCGCCTTTGACGGTTACATTCTCACCGGCATAATTTTTAAAGAAATTTGGACCAATGAATCCACCGGACCAAAAACCACACCAAACCGTACAACTGGATGAAATGGAATGTCTTGAATTTCTTCAGGTTGCTCTTCATCCCAAATGCGGCAATTTTGCTTGTTTACATACCCATTAAGCCAGAAATCATAGCTAAACAAAATTTTGCTCGAAAACCTAAGATCTTCTTGGAACTTCAAAAACCCATAGAGTGCAGCGATGAAGACTTGAAGAGTTATGTTCCGCTTTTGAAAACTTTTAATCTTGTAATGGCATTATTTTGTTTGACAAAGACTTGTTATCAAAAATTCCCAACAATTTTGTGAGCTGTACTACTCCTAAAATTTGAAATCTAAACTACCATACGGCGAAAACGTACCAGTAGGAGAGGTGGGATAGGGCCTAACCGGGCCGGCAACTGTGATCAATATACCAAGATAAGGTCGTAAGCGAATCATCGCTTACAAAGAGTGCATGTAGGTTATCACTGCAAAATCATTTTGTCCCATAATTCTGATCAAAACATTTTGTAGCATTTTAAATTTATTTATTATATTTATTTATAGTAAGATTTTTACCAAAGTTTTTTTTTCTAACTAAAAAGTGTCAAAATTGCAAAAGGCTTAAAAAAAATTATCGTCCAAATAAAAGCTTCTGAAATTCTCTTCGATATTGTATATATGGCGATTACCACGAATACTTGTGCTTGTGCTTGTATGTGACAAACTAAGTTCCGGTGCAACCGAACATGTTATACTCTTGCAACTTGCAAGAATTAAAGCCAGGGGAAATACCTTAAGTCAAATAGATGATCGGAATCCAAGCAATTTTATACAAGGTCTGTCGCAAAAAAAACAGAACTTTTTAAATATAACTGTTTCTGGTGGCGCCACCTATTGGTGGGTATATGAAATAAAAAGTTTGATCTCTTGTTGACATTTCATAAAAGTTTTAAGACAATTGGATAACTACAATCGATGTTATCGATCAAAAAGTGACAGCAGCTTTTGGTCATCGGTCGTAAAATGCAAAGAGCAAATATAAAATTTTGTTTTAAACTTGGGAAAACGTTTACTGAAACATTTCAAATGATGAAAAAAGTTTATGGTGATCAGTGCCCATCCCGTAGTAATGTGCATGAGTGGTTTAAGCGATTCCAAGAAGGTCGTGAGGACCTCTGTGACGATCAGAAGTCGGTCGTCTTCAGAAGTCAAAAATAAAGACAATGCTGATTTGTTTTTACGATTCCGAGGGTATTGTACACCGAGAGTTCGTCTCACCTGGCCAAACGATTAATGCTGTGTTTTGCCTTGGTGTTATGAAGCGTCTTTTGTCACGCATTCGTTGTGCTCGACCACAATACCGTGAGGCAGGGTCCTGGCGCTTGTTGCACGATAATGCGCCGTGTCATCGGCCGACGCTTGTCACTGATTTTTTGACAAAAAACTCCATATTAAGCATTAATCACTCACCCTACTCACCTGATCTGGCACCCTGTGATTTTTACCTATTTGGAAAACTTCATTTGCCCATGAAAGGACACTGGTTACAGGACATTTCAGCTATCCAAAAGGCGACGACCGATATTCGAGCATTCCGAAAAATTACCTTAAACACTCATTTGAAATGCTAATTGACCGGACGCTGTATCGAAGCACAAGGAAACTACTTTGAATAAAAAAATATAACTTTTGAAAAATATTAATTTTTTGTTGTTTTTTTTAACAGTCCTGTTTCTTTTGCGACAGACCTTGTATATACGCTCTCCCATTTTCATTGAGGTAACTCACTTATTGGCCGATATATGCGGTATAAAGTCACCTGGAGGGTCGAAAATGGTTGAGTTAGGCATTTGGGAGCTAAAGGAGGTATTAACCCGATTCAACCCATTTTTGACACACAGACATACCATTGTCAGTAAAAAATTATACCTGAATTTCAGTTATATATATCACACATTGACCGATATTTGTGGTATAAAATCGACTATAGATACTGGGGTGCAAATATTCGGTACCGCGGGGCTTGAACAGTTTATGTTGGATTTCGACAATTTATGATCGTAAGGTAGCACAGCCGAAAGGCATTATTCGTGCAAAGTTTTATACCGAAATATTAAGTGCTTTTTGATTTGTATACTGGAAAGGAAAGAGTCAGCTGATTTCTCCTACTTTCGCACTTTGACATTAGAATGTCAGAAAAATCTTACGTACCGAATTTGGTTGAAATCGGCAGATCCCTGAAATATGTGATTTTACCTAAAAGGGGCGGTGGCATGCCCATCGTCCAATTTTGACCCCGGCTCGCACAAAACCCTCTCATACCGCGTCGGATGTAAAATGTGTCTCTGGCATACTATATTTAGTTATTGATTTATAATAGTTTTTAGCAGTACCATCCGATTTCATCCTACACTCTCGGTAGGAACTCTTATAATATTAGCGTTAGGTGAATTTAGAGTATTCTTAATATGTTCTTATATGGATTGAATATTTGAAAAATAACTTTTGGGTATTTTGCATTTCGATATTATTTTTGGTTGCTCGGTATTCGAGTAGATCTATGTACAAGCTGTGTTCAAAAGTAAACAAGACTTTTGAATCTAGCGCCCCCTGGTAGCGTCATCTATATGTCGACTGGTGCGTTAGAATTTGCTATCTTTATCGATTGTCCAGTGAGAATTTCATGATATTTCATTGATTAGAAGTCATGTTATTGCGTTTTAAGTGTCATTATGTTTGTGTTATCGGTGCGAAAATGAGCTTCGAACAAATAGCCAACATTAAATTTTGTTTTAAAATTGTTAAAACTTTTACCGAAACATTTCAATTGACGAAACAAGTTTATGGCGATGATTGCCTATCCCGTAGCAGAGTGCACGAGTGGTTTCAACGTTTTCAAAGTGGTCGTGAGGACATCAATGACGATCAACGTGTGGGCTTATCAAACTCCGTGATCACGGATTTCCTTCGAAACTGTGAATGAATTCATCAAAAATCATCCGAAATCATAATTGAAATTCATGGAAATGAAATTGAACATCTCCAAAACATCGATTTATCGCATTTTGATCGAACATATAGGCTGACGAAAGGTGTGTGCACGATTTGTTCCGCACAAATTGACTGACGACCAAAAATTGCTCAGAATACAACATTCGAGAAACGATTATTTGACCAAAACTCACATTTTAACCATTAACCACTCCACGTATTCAGCTGATATGGCACCGTGCGACTTCTTCCTTTTCGGAAAAATGCATTTGCCCATGAAAGGAAAGCGTTATGCAGACGTTGAGACCTTTCAAAAGGCTTGCAACGAGCTAAAAGACTCGTTCGATATGCTTTTGGACCGTGCAAAAAGCTGTACTGAAGCTGAAGGAGACCATTTTGAATAAAATAAATTGATTTTGTCGAAAAAACCATTTGTTCTGTTTTTTTAAGTCTTGTTTACTTTGGAACGCACCTTGTATATCAGCCATATGCCTACATAATATAAAAATAGATACAGTACAAAGTTTATGTCGAAATTCATTTATTTCTCGTGCAGAATATGTAAGTATATAAAACATTTTGTAAATTGGCAATAAAGCAAATAAAGATCCTTTAAGACCAAACTGGTTACTTACTCTGAACCCTATCATATAATAGGTTTTAGGTGTATTAAATAGTATATATACATTGTTTGCTTTGCAAAATTGTGTAAATATTTTAAAACTAATACCATCCACATACATGCATGTGTATATACGTACACATGTATGTATGCGTACTCGCGCAATGAAGCTAATCTTTTTATGTACATGCAGTATAAACAATTAAAAATATTAATAATAAATGTGAAATATGATAGGAATACATGTAATGCAACATTCGAATGTAACAAGAAACTCATGCTACGAATATATGGAAATGTTAACTCTAGTCAAAAATGATTCAAAAGTTGGTCCTTACGTCCGCGCTGATAAATCTTTTGTAAGTGTGCGTGTCTTACCGTGAGCCTACTTCGATCTAAGACGGTGTGACAGGAAAGAACTGCTCAGGGAAATCGGCAGACTTTGGCCGCGTTTCAGTGCCTCCTCTCGCGGAACCAATTGATGTGTTGTGGGCGTGATGACAGTGTATTTGGTAGTGGGCGCCAAAACTGTATAGTACGAGTGCACTGGCACGCGCACAGTTTCGATGGTCGTAAGCTTTGGCTGTCGTAAAGCTAAGTCAGATTTTTCTTGTAATTGCGTGAGTCCTTGACCATCGCTCTCGAATGTGTACAATGCGCGCGAGTTCAGTTGTTCAATTGGACTTAACAAATCGCTGAGTTTATAAGTCGTCATTTGTCGATCTGCATTCGACAATTCACCGGCCTCATTTTCGCCGTCGCCATTTTCAATAGCAATATTGTCGCCACTACTGCCATTTCTTTCGTCCTCACTACCTTCACTATCGTCTTGTGTGCTTTGTACGTTGTCCAAGGTTATGAGTCCATTATCATCATCACCATCTGTATTTTCAGTATCCTCTTCTTGATCCTGAGCTGTACCACCAACGCCAATTTCAGCTGTCGCTTCAACATTCAAATTATTATTATTATCGGCATTCGCACTTTCCGATAATATTGCTAAAATTTTACTTCTGGTACTTTCTAAAATATTCGCCACCTCTTGTTGCGGCCGTTCAGACTTTTGTTGCCCGTCCAAGCTAAGTTCGCCTAGTTGTACAGCTTCATTTTGTGACGCTAATGCCGCTCTCAATTCCGCCTCCCGGTACGCTTCGAAGTGCGCCTTCTTGGCTTCCTGTACTTCAGGCGTATCTCTTACCGGCAACGGTGCAAACCTATTGGGATTCTTAGGTGCTTTTGGTAAGTTAGTAGCGGCAGCCTTAAAACCCTGATTCCGTCCGGCCTCATACTTCACTGTCTGCAACTTTCCATCTGCATCAACATACGAATAAAATCCGCGCGATGAACCGTCCAGCGAGAGGTACTCAGCCTTAGCAGATTGATCAGCACTGTAACCGTAAGAGTAAAAACCATTTGAATCCTGCTCGTGATATTGCGTGTTAGCCGGTGCGGTGTCCTTTTTGTCTAGCGTTGCACTCTCTAATTTGGCAAGCAATATCTCGTTGGGTGTATAATGTATGGTCGACGCTGTAGTGAGGCTCACCCAAATCAAAGCAAGCATTAACCGCATTTTGAAACAGAAGTTTGAAAGGATGCTTAGCTCGGACGAAATATCCAAATAATCTACAAAATGCGTTGAGACTGTGACCACCTTCCAAAGCTGCGAATCCACTAACTTAAAGTAATTGTGAACCGTTTCATTTATATTGTATAACACCCCTTTGAAGAATCTGTTGCACGCGCCAGCCAACCGCTCGCTATATTTTTGCAACAATTTGTTGCAGTTTGTGGAGTAGACGGTGCGTGGTACTTGTAGTATCTTTTACGAAAAAGTGCGATTGTCACAAGTAGTGACCTCGAAATGCAGCCAATAGACAAGTACCGGCAGCCACCAGTAAACAACAACCACCAACCTGAGATATCAGTTGGCACAGCACTTTGGCGCTCAAGAAGCCCAGCTTGGCGGATTATTTTACAGACCAAATGACATACTGGCATCATGATATTATTTACCCAACCAATCTCTGGTTTGTGTTGAAGCGCACATTCGCCTTATTGTTTATACAATTCGTACCGATGTCTTAATGGTTGTATGTAGACAGATCGATCGCTTCCGATGTTGTAATAACGAACTTCTTATGTTCCTACCAATAAGTTTATTAACGCTTGAAAACCTATTATATATCAAATTTGCTAAAAAAAATTTATTGTAAGATGTAATATGCAGAGTGTCAGCTTTCACTGCGGCATAGTAACTTCCAAAGTCTGAAAGCTGTTATACTAGTTGAAATGTTGCAAAGTCGACGTAATATTTTTGCAAATACAAATCATTCATTACTACGCACAGTGGGTTTGGTGAGATAACTAGTTGAGCTATGCATTTTTGCAAAAAAGTACCCGGAAATTGTAAATAAAATATTTAATTATTCATCAGTATTTATTTTCTCGCCTTGAAAGTAATCCGCACAAATACACCTATGTCAACGATTTTTCCAGTTCTCGAATAACTTTTCATGGGCATTTTTGGGATGGCCTTTAGCTCGTTCAGCCAATTTTGTTTTATCTCTTCGATCGACTGAAAAAGGGTTCCATTCCGCATGTCAAACTCTTAAACCCATGTCTCATCAGCAGTTATAATCCATGAATGTGGGATGTGGGATCGGAATTCGCTGATCAAGCATGTCGAACGGACTCGCGTGATATGTCGAGCTCTCTTGCCATCTCTCTAACACCCGTCTGACGACTTTCAAGCACCATATTCTTCACTTTGTTAATATTTTCATCAGTTAAAGAGGTCGAAGGTAGTCCAGAATGAGGCATGTCTTCAACGATCTCTGGACCGTCTTTAAAGGCATTGTACCACTCGTAGGCTTGTGTTTGTGATAAAACTGAATCACTGTAAGCATTCGGAACACACGAAATTTGGTTAGAGGTAGAAAATTTTGAACAAATTCTTTGTTCAATATTTTTATCCATTGTAAAAATCGAGATCGTATGCACTTCTCAGGTGTACCGACTGAAGAAGCTGCTGTAAACAAACTAGTTGACATAACACGCTCATATTTGGCATAGTAATTAAGGACAGTACTACCAACTTAGCGCAATACATTACATTGAAATATCATTTACAACTTCATTAAAATTTCCGGGTGTGGTAGTATTGTTCAATTAACTATTGTTTATCTCTAATATACAGATATAGGTTCACATACATCAAAATGATCAGGATAATGAGCCCAATTAAACTCCATATGCCAGTTTGTCCGCAGTAGCGAGTTCATCTCTATAACTACCAACTACTGAAGTCTAACCAACTAAACTCGCTGGACATATTTTCCCCCTGCTTGAGAAAAACTTCAATGATATAAATGGTAAGAATCCCCGGTCTTGCGATGCGGATAGGTTCTATTGCACACGTTAAAACTTGTTCTTACAACGACTGCTACAGCACATTCGGTGTTTTGGGTCGCATAAGTTTAATTGTTCAGTGTTTCGATGAGACTTAATTTGATACTTTTTTACGCTCAATTTATAGCAAATGTCTTTGTAGAGAGCAAAGAACAGTGATTCTCAATTAAATATTCCATATTTTATTATGTAGAATTGGACAAGAGTGAAAGTTACCAGTTAGTCGATATTGGCGGTTCCAGCAAATCAGCAGCTTCTTGGGAATACAAGGACGTGTGCTCAATTTTATTTTCAACTGGTGATCCAAATAGAAGTACTTTTTTGAAAAGTCTCTTTTTGACAGATCATGCATTTTTGTTCAATATTGTATCTAGCGTGGAAAAACTTACGCCTGAACAAAGTTTACAAATCATTCAACTTTATTACGAGTTCAAGTTCTGTAAATAATGTGTTTCGCGGGCTTCGCTCAAATTTTTCGTCAACATAATCAGCCTACTGAGCGTACTATTCGCAACATCATCACCCATCTTGAGACCCAGAATTGACTATTACCGTATAGACCACGTCCAGCACGCAATGAGTAAAATATAGCAGTCGTAGCTGGGAGTGCATACGAAGGTCGTGGAGAGTAGATTCGGCGTGGATTCGCAGCATCTCGGACTGACTGGCGCACAAAATACAGCTTGTGCAAGAGCTGAAGCCACTCGACCTTCCCAAGTGACATCGCCTTGCTCTATGGGCTCTTGAAAAGTTCTAAGAAATTGAAGCTCGTGATCTCGGCGACATTTGGTTTCAACAAGTCGGCTCCACTTTCCACATTTCGCATCAATCAATGGACTTATTGAGAGAACACTTCGGTGTGCAGATAATTTCACGTTTGAGGCCGGTCAATTTACCACCAAGATCGTGCGATATTAATCCGTAATCAAATCTAAAGTTCAAGATCTATGCGTACAATGCCGCTCCGACTCAGGCTTTGGAGCAAAACATAACGCGTGTCATTTGCCACTTATCAGTCGAAACGCTCGAACAAGTCATCGAAAATTGGACTCAACGGATGAACCATCTGAGACGTAGCCGCGGCCTACATTTAAAATAGATAATCTTCAAAAAATAAATGCCAGAGAATGTTCCTTCAAATGACAATAAACATCCCCCATAAAATTTGAAGTTTCTGTGTTTTTTTCTTTAAAAAAATAGGAAACTGGACTGGGGCTACATCGACTTAGATTGTCATGGCACCGTCCCTGGTGCCCAAATTGATTATATTCCTGTGGATTTGGCAAAAAGAGAGAGCATCACAGCAGCCTTTAAATCAGCTGTGGAGAAAATGGGTCACTTTGACGTTCTGCTCAATGTAAAATGTATGGTAAATGTATGGATAGTGAAGTTGACCTAACAATCCAAATTAACTTTGTAAAATATGCTGTTATAAAATTGTTTGAAGTATTGTGCGGGTTAAATTTGTTTTCAATTTCCCCTTTCTAGTTGGGGTTAATACATAGCACCTTAACTGCGCTGCCTTACAAGGATAAATCATGTGGTGGACGTGGTGGTACTATTTTAAATGTCTCATCCACCAGTGGCTTGGAGATAACTACTTTACTTTGTTACAGCTTTCACCCGTTGCATGGGGGTTTGTATTGAAATTGAATTATGATTGAACCCTCTCGCGGTTCCAACAAATGAGCAAACGACTTTTTTCTTGCCTCTTCGAGTTTCAAAATGAAGTTTATAAACTCAAATACCTACAAGGGAGATGTGGATGGGTCGAAGCTAGGTGGGCAGGTAGGAGACGGAGTTTTTTGTAGGGAGCTCTCCGTATCTTAGGATATCGGATAACTGTATTATTTTTCAGGCGGAAGGGGCAGAAAGTAGTGGTAAATGTACGGCTATTAAGTTCAGCCCTTTTCAGGGAGGTGAGTATTCACTCCGATAGCAAAGCGGCAATACTCGCTAACTCAAAGCTAGTCGAATAGTGTCTATTCTCACTAAAAGTAGCATCAATCTACATCATCATCAGTGTCGTTTTGGCGCCTGGTCACAGGCAACTGCGACGACGTTGAGCCAGCCAGAAGGGCACCGCTGCCCCGCTCACAACGGAATGAGGCTAAGTTCTATTTTCATTGGCATTTAGCATTATAGCATTGGAGCAATAGTCCCCGTGTGCGCTTAGCAGGCATTGATCAACGATCCTTAGCGACTGTGAGTTCTTTCTAGAAGAAATCTTGCCATGCACAAAATTCATCTTGCCACAATTGTAGGAGTTCTTACTGGACACTGTCCAATAAGCATTCATGCGGTCAAGTTTAAAATCTTCTCGGACATTAGTTGTCAAAAGTGTCGTATGATCCAGTATTTAGATGTTTATAGATATCACAACAGACCGGCGTTTTAAACTGTCCAAGTGAGACCGATCTTAGAATCGACCTTTTGACCTTACCTAATCTACTCTGATATAAATCCCTGCTCTATTTTCTAAACTCGTCCATGTACCAATTGGAGCACATTACAAAGAAGTTTATAGATCAAATCAGTTAGAATTACATACTTAGATAAACATGCTCACCCTTTAGTACAATACTAACACCACCAAATTTTATATTCACGTATACCCTACACTCACGTTAATATTATCAATTGTACCAGCTACATATATACATACATATGTATAGGGTCTGAAGGTTTTCGTCTGCCTGTCGCACATACGCGGAGTGGTCCCACATTATGAGATCTGGTTCTAAAATTGTGCACACGTCTTTGTCTTTCCAAGAAGCTGTTGATTTCTCGGAAACGCCGGTATCGACTAATATAGCATATAGCTGTCATACAAGCTAAACGGTCGGAATCAAGTGCTTGTATGGAAAACATTCTCATTTGACAAAGATGTCTTCACAAAATTTGCCTCGGATTATTCTCCAAGGCACCAGCTAATAGCTGTCATACAAAACTGAACGGTCAAATCTAGTTTTTGTAAGCACCAACGTGAAGGGTATTATTGTTTCGGTTCAACCTAAGTTATCGTTCTTACATGTTTTCATGTTGATATTAAAATAGCAAAACTTACAAGGCGTTCGAGTGGCATAGTAACTCACAGGGAGCAAGTTCAAAGATAGTAATCAGCTTGCTAATAGTAGCAATAAATAATCTTGCTAATACAACAGTTATATACAAATGAGTATAGAAAAGGGCATCTTATTCATAACTCACCGACAGTTGGCAAGTAGATCGCATAAACGACAGTCAGCGAACGCAACCAAATACTTTTAACTTAAGCAATATTCTACATTTAATTTTCATTATATTAAAATTGTTCTGTTGAAAATGGATCTTAAAGACAAAAATGTGATATATTCGGGTGGATTTGGTGGCATCGGCCTAGCCAGCGTCAGAGAGTTCCTAAAAAGTGGTGCAAAGGTAAATTTAAGATACTACAAGATGCGTTCCAAAGTCAACAGAACTTAAAACAAAAACAGAACAAATACTTGTAGTTTTTTCGGCAAGCTCAATTTATTTTATTCAAAATAGTCTCCTTCTGCTTCAATACAGCTTTTTGCTCGGTCCAAAAGCATGTTGAACAAGTGTTTTAGCTCGTAGGCCGGTATGGCTGCTAGTATGCCGGTGCAAGCCTTTTGAATGGGCTTTACGTCTCCATAACGCTTTCTTTTCATCGGCAAATGCATTTTTCCGGAAAGGTAGAAGTCGGATGGTGCCACATCAGGTGAATACGTGGAGTGATTAATGGTAAAAATGTGATTTTTGGTCAAATAATCGGTCCCAAGGTGTCCTTCGAATGTTGGATTGGAGCAATTTTTGGTCGTCAGTCAATTTGTGCGGAACGAACCGTGTACACACCTTTCGTAAGCCCAACTGTTTGGTCAAAATGCGATCAATCGATGTTTTGGAGATGTTCAATTCCATTTCCATGAATTTCAATGATTATTTCGGCTGATTTTTGATGAACGCACAGTTTCAATGGAATTTTCGGTGATCACGGATTTTGATTGGCCCACATGTTGATCGTCATTTATGTCCTCACGACCACTTTGAAAACGTTGAAACCACTCGTGCACTCTGCTTAAAAAGCAATAACTTCACTTCCAATCTATGAAATATCATGAAATTCTCACTGGACAATCGATAAAGATAGCAGATTCTAACGCTCCAGTCGACATATAGATGGCTAGATTCAAAAAGTCCTGATTACTTTGGAACGCTCCTTGTATTTTGAAAAGAGCGGAATATCCGAAAAAATAAACGGTACAGTTACCGATGTATGTGTTTCGAAAAGGTTAAGGAAAATTAAAAATTTGGCAAAAGTCTCTTCAATCCGAAATCCTATAAAAAATACCAAGTAACGAATGGAGGGAGAGCAACGTACGTTTCTTTCAAAAAGAAAAATGGGCAAAATATTTACAGAACTGAGTTACAGCTGATTGAAATCATGTTGACATTACGAGTGTAATTCTAAATGAAAGAGATACAATAAGTTGAGATGAGCGACAGCAAATTTATGAAAATTGGAATGTTGTCTCCCCCGAAGGGTAGTTCTCCGTGACTTCTATTTAAAATGAAAACTAATAGTTAATCTCACTGAACAGAACGAAGTTTGTAACACCCAGAAAGAAACGTTGAATGCGCTATAAAATGTACATATAGTACAAATGATTAGCATGACGAGCTGAGTCGATGTAGCCATGGCTGTCTGTCTGTATATAATTTTGAATTGATTCTTTTACCTCGGCTTCTAATACCATTTTTTCGGGTGTTTTTAATATTATACGTAAAAATTATTAGAATAAATAAGGTCTATCTTGGAACCAGCATTAATCCCAACAACAATGTCAACCTCCAGCGCATCCAACGCAAAATAACTTTTGCCAATACATAGGTGCTACTTCGGACTGAATAGGCAGTTTAGAAGTAAAGTCCTATCTCCACGAGCTCTACAAGTCACTCATTATTCCCATTCTGCTATATGGTACAGAGGCATGGACGATGACAATATCTGATCAGTCGACGTTACGAGTTATCGAGAGAGAGGTACTGCGAAAGATTTATGGTTTTTTGCACAATGGCAACGACGAACCTCCAGCTCTGAGAGTGCTAAACGTAGTACCCGCAGAGGGAAGGAGAGGAAGAGTAAGACCTTCACTCCATTAAAAGGACGATGTGGAGAAGGACCTGGCTACATTTGGAATCTCAAAATGTTGAGTACTCTTAGACGTCAAACAGCAAAAAGGAAGAACGACTGGAGCGTTGTTGCAAACTCGGCTATAACTGCGTAAGCGGTGTCTACGCCAATATAGAAGTAGAAGATGTGCGGCCACCCTATTGAAGCATAAATAATAACAAATGTTTCGAAAAATCTGCTTACAAATTATCTATATTCTTGGATTGCTTTTATTTATTATTTTTTAGACTTATACTATTTTTACTATATATATGTATGGGCTTTTATTTTAGTACGTAACAATACTTGATCTCAATGAGAATAAGGAAGCAATGATTGAGTTAAAAACATCTCACCCTGGTGCCAAAATTGATTTTATACCTGTGGATTTGACGAAAAAAGAGAGCATCACAGCAGCCTTTAAATCAGCTGTGGAGAAAATGGGTCACTTTGACGTTCTGGTCAATGGTTGTGGTATATGTATGGATAGTGAAGTTGACCTAACAATCCAAATTAACTTGGTAAAATATGCTGTTATAAAATTGTTTGAAGTATTGTGCGAGTTAAATTTGTTTTCAATTTCCCCATTCTAGTTGGGGTTAATCCATAGCACCTTAACTGCGCTGCCTTACATGGATAAGTCCCGAGGTGGACGTGGTGGTACTATTTTAAATGTCTCATCCACCAGTGGCTTGGAGATAACTACTTTATTTGCAATTTATTCGGCTTCAAAACATGGCGTTACAGCTTTCACCCGTTGCATGGGGGTTTGTATTGAAATTGAATTATGATTGAACCCAATAATGTACTAATTTCATTCTCCTCAATTTACTAAAGGACCAAATTTATTTCGACCGCTTCGGAGTTAGGTTCCTAGCTGTTTGTCCTGGACTTACCAAAACCAACATGGCAAATAATATTCATTCAAGTACGACCTTTAAGTTTTGCCAAGAAATAGCTCAACGGTATCGCCATGCCAAACAACAGTCTGCAGAGGAGTGTGGGAAGAATATGATTAAAGTAATTGAAACCGGTAAGAACGGTGGTGTCTATTTGCTAGATTTAGGCAATATCGTGGAAATTCCATATAAAAGGCAGTGGGTAGTTACTTATGAGACACATTAAAAGATTGTAAACAGAAAATAATAAAAAACAGTATAATTTCAATTTATGTAATTTTGATTTGACTTTTTTTTTGAAAAATGTATTCAATAAAGAAGTTTGATAAACCATTGCAGTCAATTTAAAAAGTTTTTGCAAACTATTCGCATCTATCTCGCATCCATGTGTATGTACATTAGGGTGTCCGTTATTTACCAAATTGATTATTTTTGACGAGACGCCCCCTAAACTTTTAGGTTTCCGTCTAAAAAAAAATATCAGACCATAAAAAGTCCTTAATTTTCATAATAAACCTTGCCCCAAACACGATACATTTCCCATGGAAATTACATGGGATTTTTCCACTTTTTACGAATATTTTTTTTTCTCTGGAACTTTCTCGTTTCTAGGAATAAAAAAAAGTCATATTCAAGTGTAATTTCTTGAATTTTCGAACTTTTACGGCAAATTGAATTTTTTTTGTAAAATTCAATTGTTTATTCTAAAAATTATAATTTCTCTGATGTTACTCTGAAACATGAAGAGTAATTAATCACATGTTGTTAACGATTAATAATAAGTTCATTTAATTTATATGAGTTGTACTGTGCAATTTGGCATCTGCATTATCCAGGTACACGCTGTCCTATCTGGCATCACCATGATGAGGTGACTTATTTTCGTTTCGGCATTTCTACCGTTGTTTGGGTCAGACCATTGTGCAGTATACAAAAACAACTAGAAGCACAATTATCAGGTGATGCTTGGCACATCAAAAAAAAATATTCAAATGTAACTCAGGAATGTTTTATAAAGGAAATCTGATGTACTCAAATGGTTTAAATTTGATTTGATTTGCAAATTTTTCTTATTTTTTATCTTATCTTGTAGAACTTAATAAGACAAGACAATAAAACGGATTCGATTTTTTGAAACCGTAAAGCCATGTAACCTCTTTACCGAGTTTTATGAAATTTCGAAAATCATTTTTTTTTCACTCTGTTCTATATAAGAATTAGAGTAGAGCCGGATTTATGACCAACAAAAAATTATATTTTTTAGAATAAACATTGAATTTTACAAAAAAAATTCAATTTGCCGTAAAAGTTCGGAAATTCAAGAAATTACACAGAAGTTAACTTTAACCTTGAATAACTTTTAAAGGAGTAAGTATATCGAAAAATTGTCTAGACGTATTTTGTAGAGCATCCAATTCTGTACAAGAATGTGACTTTTTTATTCCTACAAACGAGAAAGTTCCAGAGAAAAAAAGATATTCGTAAAAAGTGGAAAAATCCCATGTAATTTCCATGGGAAATGTATCGTGTTTGGGGCAAGGTTTATTATGAAAATTAAGGACTTTTTATGGTCTGATATTTTTTTTTAGACGGAAACCTAAAAGTTTAGGGGGCGTCTCGTCAAAAATAATCAATCTGTGTATATACCACTACTTATTCTTTCAATATCATAACCGATCTGGAAAATTTGTTCAGAGATTGTAGATACTGGAGGAGCTTCAAGAGTGTTTGATTAAATTGCTGCTTAAATTTGCAAACAGAAGTACAAGCCACTTCAACGAATCTTTAATTAAAAATTATAGCTCACGCTATAAAATGAGCAATGTGCCGCGTATGATCGAACGTATAAAGCAAACGAGTGTATGTTGTGTCCGCTTTCCCTTTTGGCCATTCTTTGAGTGGGTTGAATGAAGTAGAAGTGTGGTGAGTTGTGTTGAGTGGTAATGCATTTGTATGGTGTTATCAGATATGGTGTATTGGGCAGTACTTTATTAGTGTGTGTCAGTTTTTCGGGTAGAGTGGGTGGATGCTTAACTCATTTAAACAGAATTCTTGGACCTTTTGGAGGAAGGTCACTTTACCTCTCACGTCTGTGCAAAGGATTTCAGACCCATTAGCCTATCCTCGTTTCTATTCAAAAAGTTGGAAAGACTCATGGATCTGTTATATAAGAAAACCGAAGGGTAAACTGTTAAAGGCCCACCAATCTTATGTCAAAATCGCGAATGCGATGACTGCTTGTTTAATGACAGAAGATATTTCGTCTTGTCCTCGTTCATAACCAGACCGAAACGCTTCGCTTCCATATCTGGTCTGGAAAAACCAGAACTATCGGCGCGATTGTTGAGGCCAATGATATCAATATCATCGCCATACGCCAGCAACTGTGCAGTCTTACAGAAGATTGTATCTTCTCTGTTTGACCTTGCAGCTCGTATTTTTTCTCCATCAATAGATTAAAAACTTCACTTAGTATCAAACGGATCGGAGAGGTCCTTACCGATCCTCGCGGATCTTTTGGTATTACTGGGTGTAATGGGTTGCGGTCATGCTTTTGGATAAGCAGTCCCACTAGGGCGTTCTCGCCGCGCATCATGGAAATGAAAGCAGGTTTATTGCGGCTCAGGTGTGGAGTAAGTGTATTGCTGCGAAATGTGCTCTAAACCTGAGTGAAGCTGGGTATATGAAGGAGTCCGACCAAGCGCTCACCGAGATTCTCTCCTTCTTCAATTGCATTCCTGAAGACTTGGATTACTACGTCACAGAGGCCATTGGTTGCTTCTTTTTCTCTGTTCACATACCTACAAGATGTCGATGGAAGAAGGCACTGGAGAAGAGGTGCAGTGTGCTTTTTCACGGAAGGGTCAAAGCTATATGGGCAACTAGATGGGGGAATATTTTGTAAAGAGCTCTTCGTCAAATTTATTTTCAGGCTATCGGATAACTGTATTATTTTTCAGGCAGAAGGGGCTGCTAAGAAGGTAACGGTAGATGTACTGCTATGAGTGCAGCCCTTTGATGGAGGTGAGTACATACTCCGATTGCAGATCGCCAATAAGTTTGCTAATGGTGCGTTCAAAGCTAGTCGAGCAGTGTCTACCCTCACTAGAAATAGCTTCAAACTACTTCATCATCAGGCCTTTTACGACTGTGAGGCATATCTGGCCCAGCGTAGAATCAAACAAATCTTGCCATCCAAAAGGCATTTATTGCCAAAAGTAGTCATAGTTGCCAAAGTGGAAAGTGAGGTGGAAATATTCCGGCAATTTTCCCTTTATTGTCCAGCCTTCACAAAACTGAGGCGGAAACATCTTTGTAACCTTACCTTCGGTGAACAACAAGACATAGCCGAAACTAATTTTTGCTCTCTCAACATAATTATGACAAGCTCAAAGCGCTTAGTCGATCTGTAAGTATCTTACGTTCCAGTATTTAGGAGTTCATAAATACCACAACGGATCGGTGTTTTGAGCTGCCCAAGTGAGATCGTTCTTAGAATCGACCGTTTGGCCTTACCTAATCTAACCTGATATGACTATTCTAAACTCTTCCAAATACGAATTGGAGCACAAAACAAACAAGACCATAGAGGGGATCAACAGTTTTTCAAAATAATTACGAAGCAAAGGAAAAATATAACGACAAAACGAAGGAAGATCAATAACGAACTACCCTACTACAACAATAATAATAAAGTCAACAGTATTATCACGACAATATCCACCCCCATAAAGGTTATATATGCATATTTATAAATATTTATTTACGTAAAATATATTATAGTTAGAATTACTTACTTAGATAAAGAAAAAAAAAGGTGAGCACTTTTAGTACAATACTAACTTCACCAAATTATATATTCACGCACACCCTACACTCACGTTAATATTATCATTTTTTCCAGCGATATATGTATGTATGTATACGGTCTAAAAGTTTTCATTTCATTTCCGGGTTTCGGCACCATTCCCAGCCATCTTTATTCCAGGGAAATTTATGATTGAATCGCGAAAATTTTATGAGGACAAAACACTAGAGTCTTGCTAATGTGACGTAGCCGTGTTCGTCTGCCTATCTGTACAGCAGCCGAATAGTCCCGCAGTTTATGAGATATGGTCCTAAAATTATGCACACGTCTTTGTCTTTCCAAGAAGCTGTTGATTTCTCGGAACCGCCGAAATCGACTAATAAAGCATATAGCTGTCAAAAAGTTAATCGGTCGGAATCAAGTGCTTGTATGAAAAACTTTCTTATTTAACAAAGATGTCTTCACAAAATTTGGCTCGAATTATTCTCCAAGGCACCAGCAAATGGCTGTCATACAAAACTGATCGATCAAATCAAGTTGTTGTAAGCAAACTTTAACCTGTGAAGGGTATTATTGTTTCGGTTTAACCTAAGTTATCGTTCTTACATGTTTTGTTTGTTCAATGTTGATTTTAAAACTTCAAAAATTAAAAGTCGTTCAAGTGGCATAGTAACTCACAGGGAGCAAGTTCAAAGATAGTAATCAGCTTGCTAAGAGTAGCAGTAGATAATCTTGCCAATACAACAGTTATATACAAATGACTATAGAAAAGGGCATCTTATTCATAACTCACCGACAGGTGGCAAGTAGATTGCATAAACGACAGTCAGCGAACGCAACCAAATACTTTTAACTTAAGCAATATTCTACATTTAATTTTCATTATATTAAAATTGTTCTGTTGAAAATGGATCTTAAAGACAAAAATGTGATATATTCGGGTGGATTTGGTGGAATCGGTCTAGCCGGCGTCAGAGAGTTCCTAAACAGTGGTGCAAAGGTAAAGTTATTAGCGGAATATCCTAAAAAATAAACGCTATAGTTACCGATGTATGTGTTTCGAAAAGGTTAAGAAAAATTAAATATTTTCCAAAAGTCTCTTCAAGCACAAATCCTATAAAAATACCAAGTAACGAATGGACCTTTCAAAATGAAAAATGTGCAAAATATTTACAGAACTGAGTTACAGCTGATTGAAATCATATTGACATTACGGTGTATTTCTAAATGAAAGAGATGCAAAAAGTTGAGATGAGTGACAGCAAGTTTATGAGCAAAATGGAAAGTTGCCCTCACCGTAAGGTAGTTGTCCATGACCTCTATTTAAAACTAAAACTAACTGAACAGAACGAAGTTTGTAACACCCAGAAAGGAACGTTGGAGGCGTTATAAAATGTATATGTAAATTATTAGCATGACGAACTGAGTCGATTTAGCCCTGACCGTCTGTCTGTATATAACATTGATTTGGTTCTTTACCTCGGCTTCTAATACTATTTTTTCGGGAGTTTTTGATACCTAAAATTTATTAGAGTAAATAAAGTCTATCTTGGAACCAGCATTAACCCCAACAACAATGTCAACCTCGAAATCCAACGGAAATAAACTTTTGCCAATAGGTCCTATCTCCACGAACTCTTCAAGTCACTCATCATTCCCATTCTGTTATATGGTACAGAGGCATGGACGATGGCAATATCTGATCAGTCGACGTTACGAGTTATCGAGAGAGAGGTTCTGCGGAAGATTTATGGTTTTTTGCACATTGGCAACGGCGAATACCTCAGTCGATTGTAGGATGAGCTGTACGACGACACTCCAACTCTGAGAGTACTCAACGCATTCTTATTTTTGGAAGGTGTAGCACCAAAAGAAATTCACGAACGAACGTTAAAAGTGTTTAATGATTGTTCACCTACAAATAGAACAGTAGAAAGATGGGTTTTAAACGTGGTCGTACAAGACTTGAAGACGATTCACGTGAAGGACGTCCAAAAAGTGCATCAACACCAGAAATCATTGCCAAAATATAGGATATAGTTTTGGAAGATCGTCGATTGACTGAGAGAGATTTAGTAGAGGCTTCACACATTTGGTGGTGTGAGCCATATTTTAAGTGAAATTTGGGGTTTTAGAAAGCTGTGTGCACATTGAGTGCCGCAGTCGCTAACAATGGAACAAAAACACATTCGAATGTAACTTTCTCAGCAACGTTTGTAGCTTTTGAAAAAGGATAAAGTGGATTTTGTGCGTCGATTCATCACTATGGATGAGACTTGGGTCTATCACCATGATCCTTAATCAAAACAAGAGGCTAAAAAATGGTATGAACCTAGTTGTTCGGCTTCGAAATACGTTCGTGTCCGGAAATCGGTCAAAACGGTTATGGCATCAGTTTTTTGGGATGCGAAATGAATTTTGTTTGTGGATTACTTGCAAACAGCTGAAACAATTAATTCTGAATGTTATTAAATTTTTTTGGAGCAGTTGAAGGAAAAATTCGTTAAAAAAGACCCGGTTTGCAGAAAAAGAAAAATGGTTAAAAGCCATGAATTGAAGTTCGAATTGTTGCACCATCCACCGTATTCACCAGATTTGGTCCCCAGCGACTTCCATTAGTTTCCAGTGCTAAAAAAATGTATGCGTGGCTCTAGCGTTTTTCATCAAATGAAGAGGTCATAACGGTTGTTGAAGCGTATTTTGCAGACCTTCCGGATTCTCACTTCAGGGATAGGATCCACAGAATGGAGGATCGTTTGAGCAAGTGTATTAATGTTCAGAGAGATTATACTGAATAATAAAATATATTTTAAATCATAAAATTGTGTTTTTCCTATCAAACGACAAACCTTATTGAACAACCTGGTATATATATGTGATTTTATTTTAGTACGTAACAATACTTGATCTCAATGAGAATAAGGAAGCAATGATTGAGTTAAAAACATCTCACCCTGGTGCCAAAATTGATTTTATACCTGTGGATTTGGCGAAAAAAGAGAGCATCACAGCAGCCTTTAAATCAGCTGTGGAGAAAATGGGTCACTTTGACGTTCTGGTTAATGGTTGTGGTATATGTAAGGATAGTGAAGTTGACCTAACAATCCAAATTAACTTGGTAAAATATGCTGTTATAAAATTGTTTGAAGTATTGTGCGAGTTAAATTTGTTTTCAATTTCCCCATTCTAGTTGGGGTTAATCCATAGCACCTTAACTGCGCTGCCTTACATGGATAAATCCAGTGGTGGGCGTGGTGGTACCATATTGAATATCTCATCCATCTGTGGCTTGGAGATAACTCCTTTATATGCAATTTATGCGGCTTCCAAACATGGTATTACAGCTTTCACCCGTTGCATGGGGGTTTGTATTGAAAATATATTTTAACCAAATATTGTACTAATTCATTCTCCTCAATTTACTAAAGGACCAAATTTATTTCGACCGCTTCGGAGTTAGGTTTCTAGCTATATGTCCTGGACTTACCAAAACCAACCTTATAAAGGATAATTATTTAAGTACTACATTTAAGTTTTGCCAAGAAATAGCTCAACGGTATCGCCATGCCAAACAACAGTCTGCAGAGGAGTGTGGGAAGAATATGATTAAAGTAATTGAAACTGGTAAGAACGGTGGTGTCTACTTGCTAGATTTAGGCAATATCGTGGAAATTCCATATAAAAGGCAGTGGGTAGTTACTTATGAGACACATTAAGAGATTGTAAACAAAAAATAATAAAAAACAGTATAATTTCAATTTATGTAACTTTGATTTGACTTTTTTTTTTTGAAAAATGTATTCAATAAAGAAGTTTCATAAACCATTCAAGTCATTTTAAAAAGTTGTTGCCAACTAGTCTCATCTATCCTGCATCCATGTGTATGTACATATATACCACTACTTATTCTTTCAATATCATAACCGATCTGGAAAATCTTGTAGTGTTACGAAGTGTACTCTAAAACTGAGTGAAGCTGGGTATATGAAGGGGTCCGACCAAGCGCTCACCTATATTCTCTACTCCTTCAATTGCATTCCTGAAGACTTGGATCACTGCGTCGCAGAGGCCAGTGGTGGCTGCTTCTTCTCTGTTCACATACCTATAAGGGAGATTTTCACGGGAGAAGGCACTGGAGAAAAGGTGCAGTGTGCTTTTTCACGAATGGGTCGAAGCTAGATGGGCAGGTAGATGGGGGAGTTTTTTATAAAAAGCTCTCCGTCAATCTTAGACAATCTTTAGACTATCGGATAAGTGTATTCTTTTTCAGACAGAAGTGGCTGCTAAGATGGTGGTGGATGTACTGCTATGAAGTGCATCCTCTTTCAGAGAGGTGAATATACACTCGCTAAACAGTGCTTTCAAAGCTAATCGAGCAGTGTCTATCCTCACTGGAAGTACCATCAAGCTATTTCATCATTAGGCTCGTTGAAGAAACATCTGTGTAATCTTGCCTTTGGCAAACCACATACATAGCCGAAACTAATATTAGCCGGTTCAACAAATTTGTGGCAGGGTCAAATCACTTTGTGGATCTATAAGGGTCTTATGATCAAGTACTTAGGATTTCGTAGATTTCACAACGAACTGGCGTTTTAAGCTGTCCAAGTGAGATCGTTCTTAGAATCGACCTTTTGACCTAACCTAATGAAAATCTCTACTCTATATTCTGAACTCGTTCTAAAACGAATTGGAGCACAGCAAGACCATAGAGGAGATCAACAGGTTTTCAAAATAATTCAGAAATAAAGGAAGAATAGAACGACAAAACTAAGGAAGATCAATAGCGGACTAGCCTAATGCAACAATAGTAATAAAGTCAACAGAATCATCACGACAAAATCCACCCGCATAAAGATTATAACTGTATATTTATTAATATTTATTTCCTTAAATATATTATAGTTACAATTACTTACTTAGATAAAGATGCTCACCCTTTAGTACAATACTAACACCACCAAATTATATATTCACGCACACCCTACACTTACGTTAATATTATCATTTGTAACAAGCGATATATCACTGTTGACAGTCATAACTTTGAAGTCGTAGATAATTTCGTGTGTCTTTTAACCAGTATCAACACTACCAACAATGTCAGGCTGGAAATTCAACGCAGAATAACTCTTGCCAATGGGTGCTACTTTGGACTGAGTAGGCAACTGAGAAGTAAAGTCCTCTCTCGACGAACAAAAACAAAACTCTATAAGTCACTCATCATTTCCATTCTGCTATATGTTGCAAAGGCATGGACGATGGCAACATCTGATGAGTCGGCGTTACGAGTTTTCGAGAGAAAGGTTCTGCGAAATTATATCGCATTCGATGGAACAATGAGCTGTATGAGATATACGACGACATTGACATAGTTCAGCGAATTAAAAGACTGCAGCTACGCTAGCTAGGTCACGTTGTTCGAATGGACGAAAACACTCCAGCTCTGAAAGTATTCGACACAGTACCCGAGGGAGAAGCAGAGGAAGAAGAAGCTTGGTTGGGTATAGCGGAATCGCAGAAGACTGCAAAGCTGAGCAGGGCAATCGCTGCTACTTTTGTCGTATGCAATAACTTGAAATATTCATCTCGGCTAAAAAAATGGAATTAAGTCGTTACCGTACCGCATTGTACCCCAATCTAATTAGATTGTTGATTGGAATCAACACCTGTTCGACAGTGATATTTTTCTGGATCAAAGTGGTACATAAGAGGTCTATTGGATTACTTACTCTTACCATCTTATTGCAATGATAGGAGCACTCACTGGTTACACAGTACATCAAGGTTATGTTACGTTAGGTTGTACTGGTCGAATGTCACGCTATACTTAGACCTATTGGTTCTTAGTAATGCCAGAAAAAGGTTTAGTTTAATTTGATTTTGACGAATTATTATATTGTTTCAGCGTCTCTCTCTTTCCTACCTCTATGCACATTCTGCATGTATCGGCGTTATCTCCTGTGGTGCTAGTAGGTTGAGAACCGCTCTGCAGTCGTTTCCCGTATTTCCTAAAAGCATTCCTTCCTTCCCTGATGCGTCTGTCAGCCGTTTGAGAAATTTCATTGATTATCGTTTTTACTGACTTCCTTGTTTCCTGTATTGGTAGCCAGACGGATGGTACTTTTGGCAATCTCATTTTCTATTTCGTTTGCGGAAATTTTTTGTAGCCTGCAGCCTACTACATACTCCTACATATACACATAGAATTGATATTAGGTGCCTCAAAAAAAAACGGAAGTAATAATCTGACATACCTGTTATCAATACAACCAACTATTTATACCAAATTCTTCCAAGAAATGCTCCTTAGATTTCGTTATATCATTGCAATGCATTTCTACATCAATGCACTACCAATACAAACTCATCTCTGAAGCCTCAGACAAATATAAAATAGTCCACAAAACGGATCTGAAGCCTATTTTGAGGACCTGGCACATAGATGGTGCTACTAAAATTAAATCCATATAATTTTTAATTAACCCTAATCATCAAAAGGCGTGTATATAAATTTGAGAGATTGGCTTGGTGACGAGTCTCCGAACACTCCCCCAAGAAAATCAACCATCAAGAATTGTTATGCTAAGTTTAGACGTGGTGAAAAGAGAACCGAAGACGGTGAAGGCAGTGAACTCCCAAAAGAAGTTATTACCGACGACACAACAAACAACTTCACAAAATAATTTTGAAAGTAATTTGTACGAGTAAAGTGAAGTTGTTCGAGATATCAGGCACTCTAAAGGTATCAACTGAACGTATACACCATATCAATAACGAATATTTGGATTTGAGTTCTGTGCAGAGTGGATGCCGCACGAGCTCACTTTTGGCCAAAAACAACGACAAGTTGACAATTCGGAGCAGTGTTGGGAGTTGTTCAAGCGTTATAAACCCAAGTTTTTGCCTCAATATGTGACAATGGTTGAAACATGGCTCCATCGTTTCACTCTGAAGTCCAATCGGCAGTCATCCGAGTGGATCCGAATCCGCTCCAAAGTGTGAAAAAATGCAATAGTTCGCTAGCAAGGTTATGTCGTACTTATGTATTTTGGGATGCGCATGGAATAATATTTATTGACTACCTTGAAAAAGGAAGAACCATTAAAAGCGACTACAACGTATGTAGTGTTATTGGATCAAAATCACCGAAAACCGGCCGCATTTGAAGAAGAATAAAATGCTGTTTCCCCAAGCAAATCGTACTACAATAACGGTATCCAAAAGTTAAAGGGTCGCTATAATCAGTGTGACACCCTTAAAGAGAATTAAAAAAAGAAATTTTGCGAATAAAATGTTGTTTACTATGATAGGCCGAGAACTTTTCAATTGACTTGTTATGTACATATATAAGTAGATATCATTTGATTTGCAGAACACCTTAATTTAAATAATTTCATTCGGTTTCTGGATTATGCCTGACTATTATATATACTACCTTACATATAATGATTTTCGTTATTAATAAAGTTTTGTAGAACTATTCTCCAACATTTTGGTCGATTTTGTTTTAAGAATTTCAAGAATATTTTGAACAAAATTTGCATATATGTATTTAATAATTAATTTTCCAGTCCTAACATCTTATAGCGTGAATTTTATTAAACAAGAATTATTGACTTTAAGAAATGGAATTACAAACCCGTTTTTAAGCTATTCATTCGAATAACAGCAGAGCTGTTCTTGAAACACAATTTGCGTCCAGATCATACAAATGAAACGAAGCGAAAATTAATGCAATATCGTTCATTTCATTTTAATCGCGAGACATAAAGATGCCTCAAATTATACTATATTATAGACCGTCGAAGGACCAAACATCAAAAGATTTACCGATATATCCTCTCGTTCCCCGACGCAATGGAACATGTTGAGACTTAGTCCTTTGAATCTATATGTAAATGTTTGATTGATATAATTAAATTTGGTGTTTTGTGTGAAAAAACGGTTTTTCCAAGTTTTTGTGTTTGTTAAAACTTAAAAATCGGCACCCTAGTGAGGTTGGTATTATAGGTGGGGAAACCGGACCATTCTACGCCCACAAATTGTCGTTAAGTGAAAAACTATGAAGACATATTTATAACCAAGCCACAAATTAAAAAAACTGTAATTTGGATTGCGTTGGTGGTCAAGAAGAGAAGGTGCGAAGCATTAGAATTCACAGTTCACATGGTCCTTAATTAATTCCTAGGTCTAAACATTGCACAAAAACTTTGTCATAGGCATTGAGGATCTATTCGCTACCTAAGGAGCTGAAAGATTATGTTCCATTTTGGATGTAATATGACACTCCCTAATTACATGTTGTGTATAAATTTTTATTTCGGTAACTGTATGACTCTCGATTTATATACTGTGAAGTGAAAGAATCATATGAATATTGATATATGGGAAGTAGGCGTGGTTGTAGTTCGATTTCTTTTTTACAATGTAATATATAAGGGTTGAGATACCGTTAAGAATCCAATTTGGTTGATTTTGGTCGAGTAGTGCCTGAGACATCAAATTTTATCTCAAAGTGGGCGATGTCACTCACGTGAACGACCCAATTTTTATAATGAATTTCACAAGGTGTGCTCCAAAGTAAACAGGACTTTTTAATTCTAGCGCCCCCTGGTGGCGCCATCTATAATATATGTCGACTTGTGCGTTAGAATCTGCTATATTTATCGATTGCACAGTGAGTTTTAAGTGTCAGTATGTTTGTGTTATTGTTGCGAAAAAAAGCTTCGAACAAAGAGCCAACATTAAATTTTGTTTCCAAAATTGATAAAACTTTTACCGAAACGTTTCAATTGATGAAACAAGTTTACGGGGTTGATTGCCTAACCCGTAACAGAGAGCAAAAGTGGTTTCAACGTATTCGAAGTGGTCGTGAGGACATAAAGGCAATCAACATGTGGACCAATCAAAATCCGTGATCACCGAAAATTCCATTCACTCACAGTATTCATCAAAACTCAGTCGAAATCATCATTGAAATTCATGGAAATGGAATTGAACATCTCCAAAATATCAATTTATCGCATTTTGACCGAACATTTGGGCTTACGAAAGGTGTGTGTTTGTTCCGCACAAATTGACTGACGACGAAAAATTGTTCAGAATCCAACATTCGAAGGACATCATTGTGACCGATTATTTGACCAAAAATCACATTTTAACCATTAACCACTTCCCGTATTCACCTGATATGACACCGTGCGGCTTGCACCGGCATACTGGCGGCCATACCGGCCAACGAACTAAAACACTCGTTCGACATGCTTTTGGACCGTGCAAAAAGCTTTATTGAAGCAGAAGGAGCCTGTTTTGAATAAAATAAATTGATTTTTCCGAAAAAACCATTTGTTCAGCTTTTTTTTTTTAAGTCCGTTTGCCTTGGAATGCACCTAGTATACATTTCTTCTCTGTTAGTGTTAGTCTGGAGTGGTATGCAATGTTCCTACTACTATCCGTTGTTCGTATCACCTAAAACCAATCGAGATAGATATGGAGTCGGAAAGCATTGTTTCACAGACATTAACGCGACGCTGTTTTTCGAAAAAATGAGTAACTTTAGGACCAATCGTGCTTTCACTTTTCTTAGGCCGAAATGATCTTTCGAAATGGTTTTCACTTATCTTTTCGATATTCCAACGGTGACAGTAAGATCACTGGCTGATAATCGTCGATTCTCAAGCATCATTTCCCTTATTTTAATGGCGTGTTGATCATCAGTTGATGTTGATGACCGTCCTGGACTTGGTTCGTCGTCAAATGTTCTCTATAATTTGTACCATTCAAAACACTTGCTCGCGACAAACATTTATCACCTAAGCCTTTTCCAACATTCTGATCGTTTCGGCAACAGAAATTTGATTCCACACAAAAAATCTATTGGAACTTCTTTGTTGAATAATTGCACTCATCGTAATAATCGCCAAATGCAGTTTATGTGCTTCAGAAAGGCAAGCGTATACTAAACACTATTGATTATTGTAATGTGAAATTGGGCACAGATGTCACTGATTGTCATACCAATATAGAAAAAAATATTTCGACGAGTGGGTTTTCGCACGAAATTTAAATTAAAAAGTCTTGGTATTTTTTGCCCACAGTAGTCTAAAAGAGAACGCGAGAGATTGGAGCAAGCATGGAATAAAAATAAGCTATAGCAAAACAATGAAATTTCTAAAATTACTAGACTTAGGAAAACGAAAACGTTTCTTTTAACATACTGTATTCTCAGCAAAACAATTGAGAACAACATACTGTTAAACTCGTATCTTTACAATTAATTAATGCCTTTTAAAAGATAATAAATTACAAATATACATACATATGTTTATTTATATAATAATAACAAAAGAAACAAGGAACATGTCTTATCAATTCGATGACAAGCGAACAGATTCACTCTCTCTTTTAATTACCATAAGCTTCACTTTTTAGTTTAGGGTAAACAAAACCAATAGCAGACTTTATACGCGAAATCGTAATCATTTAAGAACACTTAAGAGAGGAACATTTTGTTAGAATGTGTAGTTCTACAGCAGTCGTCGTACTAAATAGACATTCAGTATTAATCGTGCAACGCAAGCAAGTAGACGGAATATTTTGACTTCGTTTAGTATTCAGAAGTGCAGTTGATTTAGTAAACCAAATATGGATTTGAAAGGTAAAAATGTGATTTATGAAGGTGGCTTTGGAGGCATTGGACAGCGTTGTTTGAGGGAATTTCTCGCCAAAGGTGTAAAGGTAAATTTGCAAAGTAAAATTTTAGTTTCCCCAAAAGAATATTCATATGTATACAAATATTTATATATATATTTTTTTAAAGAACCTAGTAATTTTCGATTTGCAAGAAAATGCAGACATTTTGCAAGATTTAAGGACCTCGTATCCCGAGGCGAATATCTTTTTCTTTGCCTTCGACATCACTGATAAGAATAGCATTACAGCGGCCTTCGAGAAAGCGGTTGAGAAAATCGGACACTTTGATGTGCTGGTCAATGGTTGTGGTTTGATGGATGATACCAAAGTGGAGCTGATGATTGAAATTAATTTGGTAGGTTGTTAAGCATGAAAAGACTTTCAGAACTGGTTTTATAATTTCCTCTGCATACAATACTTCTCAGATGGGTTTAATTCATAGTACTTTGACGGCTCTGCCATATATGAATAAATCCAATGGTGGACGCGGTGGCCTTATCATCAATATATCTTCCGTGGCCGGCTTGGAGCCAACGGCTGTCGTAGCTGTTTATTCGGCGGCAAAACACGGTGTCACAGCATTCACACGAGCCATGGCGGTGAGTAAATACTTATATTGAATGAGCACATATGAGAAAAACAGCTTTTAGCCTAAATAATCCAAATTGTGCATTTCATAGTATATGCTGGAATGCATTTTGGTGTGGCTGGCTTTTTACGGTATTGAAATGTGTATATACATATGTACATACACATACTTATTTGTGTTGGCTGTACACACAAACATACCAAGTTATTAACCAGTTGCAATTTCAGTTGCGCCAATTTTTTTTTTTTTTGGTAATTAAATGCAGACAATGAAATTGGAGAGTTGAGAATAATTTTATTTGTATAACCTAAATTTAATTGCCACAGAGTTTTGAAAACCGGACTATACATGATAAACGGTAGCAGCAATATACAAAGCCAAAAGCAAAATATTCCTGATAACAACCGTTAAGTCGTAAATACTAAAATTTATATATTTCTTGCTTGAATTATTTATTTTATTAAATATAATATAATAATTGCATTCACTTGACTCTTATAACTTTGTAATTCTTTCAGAATCCCCACTACTACAAGCATTTCGGCGTGAGCTTTATCACCATTTGTCCAGGCATTACAGAAACTAACCTTGTGGCGAACATTCACGACAAGGTAATATTTAAATTTGCTGAAGTTTTAGGCGCACGTTTGGATACAGCCGAGCGCCAAAGTCCCGAAGTTTGCGCACAGAACTTGGTGAAACTTGCGGAGACTGGCAAAAATGGTGGTGTCTATATGCTGGATTTGGGCGAAATTAAGGAAATAACATTCCCCACCATGTGGACGCCGGTTTTCAACTCTTAAAATTGGTATTGGAATTAACTGTTAATTTTAAATCCCGAATTAATTAATGTTTGTAGATTGTTCTATTGACTTCTAGTTTATATGTACACATGTTACCAACTCTTTAGAGTTATAATTTTTTAGACATCTGGTTTGCAAGAAGAAATAAAATGCACATGATTAAATCTTATGAACAAGAATTTAGTTTTATCATAAAGATAAGGGTTTATTGTTTTAAAAATCATTTCGAGCAAGTGAACGTCGCGGCTGGCTCGAATAAATTCCAGACGAGAGGCCCTATTTTCAACCGCTTTTTGTAGCAATCGCGGCCGTGTGTCAGTATTCTCTTCTAAGGCGTCGATCGTCTCGCACTTGTCTGCGTAGACTAGTGACTTCATAAAAACTCACAAAGAAAATGCACCGGAGTTTAATCGCACTATCTTGAAGGCCACTCCACAGGCCTAACGACCTACGCGAGATAATGCGCTCAACAAAAGTTTCCTTCAAAAAATTTTTTATTTTAGTGAATAAAAGGGGATGGCAAAACGATTTATGTATTAATAGTGTTATCTCTTATGGCATATACACAAACTAAGAACCATTTTGCTGTAGTAAAATGCCAAGTGTTGATCCGTAGTGGCTTTAGAAAACAACTCTTATCGCTTTTTGCTTCTGCTGTTTATCTCATACCACAGATGTTGTTATGCTAACAATTAATGCAATTTTATTGAATAATACTTCAGCACGATAATTATACTTATATTATCTCCGATTCTATGTTCACAAACAATTTTTCATCTTGATAGCAAACTTGATAGAGAGTAGTCACAAAGATAAGTTATCTAATCACATCTCAAAATAACATTTTCCTTTTCCAAACAATAATAAATAGTTAAAGGTTATCAATATAAAAACTTACTGGGATTTTGAAATTTATTTTCGAGATTGATTTATTGTCACCATTATCAGCAAGATGCTTTGATATTTTGTGATGACTAGCAAATATTCCACCTTGATGTAACCATCATCATTAAATATGTGCGATTAAGATCATTATGGATAATCTAAATGATTAATATTTTTTTTATAATTTTTAGTTGTATCTCTATAAATGTAGGTCATTGTGAAAAAACTTTCACAAACAAGTGTTAAAGTCTAAGCCCCACTTAATCGTTGTATAAATACTATATTACGCAATTTTTCGCATTTAGAATTTAAAGCTAGTCGATTTTGTACTTTTTTTTGTATACAACGTGCAAAGTCAATTTGTGTCGAAACAGTTAAAAGTTTTCTTTTTTATATCGTTTTAAGCGACGACTGCATTTTTAAACCGCAGAAAACGACAGCTAACCGCACTGTTAATATGAGCAGAAAAGCTTTCCTCATATTTCCATCGTAAACCGGTCAAAAAAGCACCGGAACACGATTGAAAACAAACTTGAGAATCAGTCACAACAAAGTTACGAAACGTACGCAATGTTACGAGTTACACTTAAAAAATCGGAGTGGATCAGTTTCAGCGTACAAACTGAACGATCGGAATCAAGTTCTTGTATGGACAACTTTCACATTTGACAAGATATATTCACGAAATTTGGTATATGTTATTTTTTAAGGCAACAATGTAATCTCCGAAGAAATTGTTCAGATCGTTTAACTATAACATATAGCTGCCATACAAACTGAACGATCGGAATCAAGTTCTTGTATGGACAACTTTCACATTTGACAAGATATATTCACGAAATTTGGTATATGTTATTTTTTAAGGCAACAATGTAATCTCTAAAAAACTTGTTTAGAACGGATTACTATAGCATATAGCTTCCATACAAACTGAACACATAGTTACTAACAGAAATGCACCTGTGAAGGGTATTTAGCTTCGGTGCAACCGAAGTTAACGTTTTTTCTTGTTTAATTTAATTCCATATCCAATAGCGCAGCACACTGTAGCACAGATGCTCTGGCGTAAAGCTCTCATATCAACAGAGCGCATACCGGTCAAATATTTGTGCTTTCATGGTTGTTTGCGAATGTGTCGCACAAAAGCAAAAGCTGATAAGTTATAGCAATGATAATAACCAATAAACACAAGGCAATGAGAAATTTAAAATAAATTATTGCACAATAATCTCAGTATACTGTGACAATAATCGCTGATGGGTGCAGAGTAGTAGCAGCGGCAGGCAATTTAATGTTTAAAATAAACTTATTATTAGCTTTAAAAATGGTAAAGATTTTTAATTCATTTATATAAACAATGAAATGTTAAAATATTTATTTCGACGAAAGTCAAATGAAAAATGTGCCTTTTTCAGCAGTGCATACGTTTATAGTAGCACGCGCACCCAGCATGGCACATAAAATTACGAGAATAAGTGGAGTGACAGACCGGCAAGTGGAGTTGCGATCAGTAATTAAACACGCGATCGCAGTTCGGCCGAAATTATCAGCCACCACAAAAGTATGGATTTAAAGAATAAAAATGTAATTTATGTGGGTGGATTTGGTGGCATCGGTTTCTGTTGTTGCAAAAGCCTCTTAGAACAAGGGGTGGCCGTAAGTACTAAGCACATACCAACAGCTAGTTAATGCAATTCAACCGCAGTAAACTGCAATCAATTGTATATTCCAATTAGAATATAGCGATTATGGATGTGGTTGAGGATGCTGAAATGCTTGAGACATTGCAAGCTATCAATAAAGCTGCTAATGTATTCTATATCAAAATGGACTTAACAGATGTGGAGAATATAGAGGGTGCCTTCACAGAAGCACATGACACAATGGGTCGCTTCGATATTGTGGTGAACGGTAGTGGCATAATGAATGAACATGAAATCGAACGAACAATACAAATCAATTTGGTGAGTTGAAAAAAGAAGCAGAAGCGACTAACAGCTAACCGTTGTGTTTTGTTTTCATTTAAATCAATGCGATTAGACTTTTTCACACTCGAAAATACCCCGCTGTGAAATCAACAAGGCATGAACTACTTCACAAGTGGTATAAAACGAACTAGTCGGACTCTAGAACTCTTCATGCTTAGAAGTAATTATTAAATTTCGGGCAGAACTAAATTTTTCGTGAAACGTTGAAATGAAAGAAGACAAGAAAAGCCATGAATTTTAGTAGCACTGAAGCTAGAATATTATTCACAAATAAAAAAGTTGCCATAAAAGAATTTGATTTTGATCGATCAGTTTGTATGGCAGCTATATGCTATAGTAGTCCGATCGGAACAATGTTTTCGAAGATTATAGCGTTATCTTCGATAATAATCTATGCCAAATTTCGTGAAGATACCTTGCCGAAAAAAAAGTTTTCTTAATAAGGACTTGTTCTTTCTTTATCGTTCAATTTGTATGGCAGCTAAATGCTATAGTGGTCCGATCGGATTAATTTTGTTAAAGATTATAGAGTTTTCTCGATAACAAACTGCAGAATTTCGTGAAGGTACCTTGCCAAATAAAAAAGATTTCCTTATAAAGACTTATTTTTAATCATTCAATTCGTATGGCAGCTGTTATGGCTATAGTGGTTCGATCTGAAAATAATTTTCGAAAATTGTAGCGTTGCTCTAACCAATAATTTAAACTTCATGATGATACGAGTATTTTATCACACGAAAAAGTTGTTCATACAAGAACTTACTTTGAACGTTCAGTTTGTTTGGCTGCTACCATATATGCTGTAGGAGTCCGATTGCGGCAGTGCTGACAAATGAGCGGCTTCTTAGGGAGAAAAATAAGTGTATAAAGTTTTATATCGATCTCAGAAACTGAGAAATACATAAATCTGAAGTTTTTTTTTGATTACTTCGTTTTTCGCCTAGAAATACTGAGAGTATACTAATACTATTGTGACTAGTTTGAAGTTTCACTGCAGAGTAATTCGTTAGCGTATAAATATCTACTTGCGAGATTTTATGTATGAATGTAACATATGTATGTGCGTATGTATTCCAGTTAGGTGTCATTTACAGCACTTTTGCGGCTTTGCGTCTAATGGACAAATCGAAAGGTGGGAATGGCGGTCTAATCGTAAACATTTCCTCCGTCGTCAGTTTGGATGCTTATGGCGCATATGCTGTGTATACCGCTTCTAAATATGGTGTTAATGGATTCACACGAGCACTTTCGGTTTGTTATCATAATACTAATTAATTTTGTATAAATATGTTTATGATATTCATTGATCTTTCAGGATCCATATTATTACAGTCAAACAAAAGTCGGTTTCATCACGATCTGCCCGAGCACAACGGAAACACAAATGGTTTCATCGCTCCGCATGGATGCATTGACAACATTCGATCGTATGCCACCACTGCCCAAGACGTTGTGTAACAATCAAAGTCCGGAAAATTGTGCCTATAATTTAGTAACAGCCATTAAGACTGCCAAAAATGGTTCAGTGTGGATTTTGAGTGCCGGCATTCTAAGGGAATATCACTATCCCGATATCTAAATGAAAAGGAAAATTTTGAAAGCAAAACAGCCATTGAAAGGGAAATAACATAATAGATTTGTAAAGATTAAAAGGTGTCAAATATGTTATTTAATTTGTTTTCGACGGCTACTGACATAGAATTACTTCGAAATATAATTTAATATCGCCTGCTAAAAAATAAGTTTGATAAATGCCTTTTAAAAATATGTTTATATAAAAGTATTCACTTTTAATAATAATTTAAGCCCAAAGGAATCTATTTAAATTAATGCTTGCTCTTAAAAACTTTGTGTCATTGCCGATGAAAAGTTTAGTATCCAATTAATTATATATTTTTTATCTAATAGTTTACTGAAAACTTCACTGCTACTTATGCGTGTATATGCTGTAACTGCCAGCAACGATTTTTAATTGCAGTCGATCTCATGGAAAACGGTTTTTGAAATTTCATTACACCTATGTATGTAAATTAATCAAACTCGAATAGAAGCCATGCAACTAGACATTAAAATTTATTCTTACATAACTCTAGTGATAGTCAGTAAGATATATAAGATAATGTGAACAACCGAAAATATATGTATTCCTAACCTAACAATTATGCTTAATTAGAAATCGAAAATTCTATTCAATATCGGAAAGCGCATACAATTTAATATACTGCTGTGTTTAGATACTTATTAAGTATATTTAAGTCTAGGACAAAATAAAATCTTTAAACATATAAAAAAATTACGTGTCACGTTTTGTCCGGGGTAAATTCCTAAACTACTGAACCTATTTTAGTAAAATTTAGCACACCCTATCCAGTTTGATCCAACTTAGAAGATAGGATAGTTTATATCTAAATTATGTTAAAAGTAAAAAAAAAATCATAAATAAAAAAAATATATATTTCAAACCATAACCGTGTCTTCAAGAATAAGGGTTTACATGGGTTTCCTCGGGTAAAAAACAGCTTTTTTTCAAAATTTTTTTTCTCATATAAAAAATTAAATTTTTTTTTCCTCGGGTAAAAAACAGTTTTTTTTCAAAATTTTTTTCTCATTTAAAAACTAAATATTTTTATTGAATTCGAATTTTTTATTGTTACTTACACTATTAACTGAAATTCTGAAATTTTTGGAAAATAATATTTTAAACTCGGCCATTGCGATTATCTAAAGTGAAAAAATACATGTTTTAGTTAAAACTTTAACTTAGAACTTGGACGAAGGAAAAAAATTGAAAATTGGATATTTGGCAGACATTTTTACAATAAAATCATTGAAAATTTCGCGACTTTTTTTTCAAATAGTTGTAATCGGAAAAAAAATCCGTCTTCCGAGTCTGTAAGAATTGTATCTCAAGGAACTGTGTAAAATTACGTGAAGATAGGTTGAGTAGTTCCGGAAAAATCTTGCCAACCAACTTCAAAATACAGTTTCGAGAAAAACGAGTTTAAAGACGGCAAACTTAAGCTAGCTAGCCTCGAGTGCATAAGTTCTCAAGACTGTGTCTCCGAAACTGTTACTCGAATCAACGAGAAAATTTAGGACAATATTGTAGAAGTGTTTTAGAATTCAATAAGGTAATAAAAATCAATGAATCAATCATCAATTTTTGAAACCCGTAAGCCCATGGAACCCGTTAAACAAAACAAACGACAACTTCGGTTGCTCCGAAGCCACGTGGATTGCCTTGATATTTCGGAATTTGGTAACCTTAGTTTAGCAATTTGGCAACTCAAAACTTTATCCTAAGGTTTGAAATTTATAATGTTATACATACTCAGAACGTTTTGACATACTACCGCTTTTCTTTTGCTTACAGTAACTTAATATATTCATCTCGGCCAAAAAATGGAATTGAACCGCCAACATTTTCGAGCGATTATTTTTTACAACTTTTGAAGTGGATTAACTCAGCTACAATGCATTGATAAACTTAATTAAGTTTTTGGCAATGAAGCTTCAACAAGGGCCAGTGTTTATCGACGATATAGTGAATCCAATCGAGGTCGTAGTTCACTCCAAGACGAATTTCGTGAAGATCGACCCAATCAGTTGTTGTTTCAGAAACAATTAATGCTGTGCACAAACTAATATTGCCAGATCGACATGTGACCTATCGTGAGATAGAGGCAAATATAGGGATTATTAGTACTAGCATACATTGCATAAGGATTTAATAAAAAAATTATTGACGGTTCATGAGAGATATTGAAATGTGGATTTACCGTATACACCCGAAAGTTAAGAACAGTCGGCTTCATGGGTATTTTAAGATAAGCCGGGTGTAACAAAAGTTGTTCGCGGACGAAGCACTTCCAGGCTTGGTTGCCAGTTTTTTTGGAACAACTGAATATATCGCTACCATACCAATAGAACAATGCAAAACAATAAATTCCGAGTTATACACAACTATCTGTTTGTCAGTTGTCTTTCAAGAAATCAGGAAAACCAAGCACAGAAGACGGATCACTCTTCACCACGACAATGTGAAACAACTGCATTTTTTA
Organism: Bactrocera tryoni; assembly: GCF_016617805.1. Classification (NCBI taxonomy): domain Eukaryota; kingdom Metazoa; phylum Arthropoda; class Insecta; order Diptera; family Tephritidae; genus Bactrocera; species Bactrocera tryoni. Next base: position 38,222,355 of record NC_052503.1, read on the forward strand.
TCACTTAAAACAACGATTTGATGAATAATCTACCGTAAAGTCTTGACTTGCTACCGAATAACGTCCTTTATTTTCCAGTCCAACGTCTTTCGACACTTTTGAATCAAACACAACAAAAATATATAGATCTAAATGGAGATCATTTTGAAAAACAACATAGCGATTCCCGATGATTACAATTTTTTTTGTTCCCTAACCTCAAAACCTAAGTATAATTCACTATAGCATAAAATGGTATGAAAAGATCCATGGCGCGATTTTGATCGGTAAATTTGTATGGCAGCTCTACTGATCCGATCTGAAAAATTTCTACTGAGATTGTACCGTGACCTTAGACAATAATTCATGCAAAATTTCGTGGAAATGTCAAATGAAAAAGCTTTCCACGTTACGTTCTAAACAATTTATTTGAGATTATACCGTTGCCTTGGACAATAATTTGTGTCGTATTTAGTGAAGACACTTTGTCAAATAAAAAGTTATCAACACAAGGAAATGTATTTTATCATTCCATTTGTATGACAGCTATACATATATTATATTATAGTGGTCCGATTCGGCGGTTCAGACAATTAAGAAGCTTTTTCAACTGGAGATGAAAGGACATTTATCCGATCGATATCTCAAAAACTGTTCCGCTAGTTTGCGTATATAGACTCAGCTCATCATGCTGATCATTTATGATATATAGGTATACATATATTTTACAGGGTCTCCAACGTTTCTTCGTGTTAAACTTAATACACCTTGTTCAGGATATAACAACAATTAATTTGAGTAAAGTGCCAAAAGGAAAGTTGATTATTGTTTCCTATGCAAAATATTTGTAGTGTGAATGGACCCGCCCGACCGATATATGACATTTTACTGACATACCGGGAAAATAGGAAAATCGGACTACAACCACGCTTATACAATTTTATATTCCATTTGATTCTTTAACTTTCCTGTGTACAGATCCAGAAGCAATTAATATAACGGGAAAAAACTTTGCACGTATAATGCCTTTGAAGTATGCCACCTTATGATCAAAAGTTATATGAATGGAACTAAAACTGTTCAAGACACTGGGTAGCGAATGTGTGGACCCCAGAGTCTATAGTTAACTTTTTACGGAAAATATCGGTCAATATGTGAGATGTATAATTAAAAATTTGAGGGAATCTTTTCCTGTTGATGGTATCTCTGTGTACCAAAAATTATTTCAATCGGGTCAATACTTCCTTTAGCCCCGACATACCTAATAAAAAGATTTTCGAACCTCCGACTTTATAATGCATATATCGACCAATATGTGACTTATCCTAATAAAATTGGCAGAGCATATTTTTCTAATAACGGTGCAAATCGGGTGAAAACTCGCTCTAGACCCTATAAAACTACCAAGCCTTATGTACCTGAGAATATTACCCCGGCTTTAATCCTTGCAAGTTGCAAGAGTATGAAATGTTCGGTTATACCCGTCCATAGTCCCTCCTTACTTGTTATACCCTGAACAGGGTATATTAAGTTTGTCACAAAGTTTGTAACACCCAGAAGGAATCGTCGGAGACCCTATAAAGTATATATATAAGTGATCAGTATGTCGAGCTGAGTCGATTTAGCCATGTCCGTCTGTCTGTCTGTCCTCAGTTTTTAAGATATCGTTTTGAAATTATGCAAACGTCATTTTCGCTTCAATAAGCTGCTCATTTGTCGGAGCGGCCGATATCGGACCACTATAACATATAGCTGCCATACAAACTGAACGATCGAAATCAAATGCTTGTATGGAAAACTTTCACATTTTACAAGATATATTCACAAGATTTGGTATATATTATTTTCTAAAGCAGCAATGTAATCTCCGAAGAAATTGATCAGATCGGTTTACTATAGCATATAGCTGCCATACAAACTGAACGATCGGAATCAAGTTCTTATATGGACAACTTTCACACTAGACAAGATATATTACGAAATTTCGTATAGATTATTTTTTAAGGCAACAATGTATTCTCTAAAAAACTTGTTCAGATCGGTTAACTATAGCAGCATATAGCTTCCATACAAACTGAACACATAGTTACTAACGGAAATGCACCTGTGAAGGGTATTTAACTTCGGTGCAAATAAAACAATAAAAAATATCCATATAGGGACTTGATTTAGATCGCTCGATAGTGATCTGACACCATGGAGCAGCTTCTTGGGAAGGAAAAGGCGTTTGCACAATTTCAAATCGATATCTCGGAAACCGAGGGACATGTCTAAATCGGCTCAGCTCGTCACGCTGATCACTTACATATGTATATATTTTATGGTATAGGGTATGCTTTTGGATGTTACAAACTTGGTGGCAAACCTAATATTACCTGTTCAGAGTAAAAAAGAAAATTGACTATCAAATATACTCCTATATTACGCAATGAAAGCTTTTTGGTGCTGTTTTCAAAATTTATTGTTTGCCTTTAGAAAATCTCTTACTTTTTTGAATTTTTTTCGAGAATTCTAATTGTTTTGCCGAATCAGCGGTATCGTCGAATTTACATATGCCAATAGTTGGTTGGCATCACTTCCTTTAGTTGACCCATGTTGCACAAATAGACAGCACCATTTTTCATCACCTCCATCGCTTTGACCATATTCATCGCACACTCATCAGGTGATTGCTGTTTGGCTTTGTCCATCGCTTCTACCAACTCTCCAACATATGAATGCTGACCCATCACCGACTTCTCGCGTAAATTCATCATCGCTTCGCTGGTAGTAAGACCAGGGCATACAACAATGAAAGCCACACCTGTGTGTTGGTAATGACGCTTGTCCTAAAGAAAAAAAAAATTATGTTATCGATATATTTGTATATTTGCAAAATACAGGTATGCATAGAGAAAGAACTTACCGCCATTGAGCGTGTGAAACCAATGACACCGTGCTTGGCAGCGGCATATACTGGGAAGGCAGGTGCCGGTTCCAAACCGTAAACGGAGGCAATATTCATCACAATACCGCCTTGACCCATTTGCGTTTTATCCATGTACGGCATACTCAACCAAACCATATTCATCATGCCCATCTAGAAATATATATGTAGATAAGTTTTCCAAATGAGTATGAATTGAATTTCCGCTACAAAGAGACTTCGTTTTTACCAAGTTCACGCCCATTGTGGTTTCCATGTCCTTGTCGGCCAAAACGCCTGCACCATTAATCAGAACATCGATGTGTTTTATGACGCCCATCACTTGTTTAACAGCTTGTTCCATGTTGACGCGGTCCATCAGGTTCATGTGAACGAACATCACATTGACTGAGCTATTTTCCGCTTGTAGCTTCTGCATCATCTCCATATTCTCCATGCGACCCATCACAATCAGGTGCTATAACAAAAGATACAGATATTCATATGTATATTTTTTTGTAATTGCCATATTTCTGATTTCGACTTACGCTTATTTGCTTCTTCATCAGCATATGGCAAACTTGGTAGCCAATACCGCTGAAGCCTCCAACATAGACGACATTTTTACCGCTCAAATCGAACATTTTGTACTTAATAAATATTAAAATTGAAAAATCTTCACAGAAATACTTTGCTTATTTTGCAATACGCTGCTTAGCGTTAGACTATGAGTTCCTTCGGCGCAGCATCGTCTTTTATAGCCGCCCATTGTTCCAGTCGTTTGTAATCGAGCGATACTGTAATCAGACGTCCAGAGTTTTGGTGTGTGGAGAGACGAATTATATTGATAAGCCAGGTGTGCACGAAGTTTACTTAGAAGAACTCAATGAGTTCGCGATGATGATTGACCCTGGTGGGTGACAACACACAAGCATCCTCTTCTTGTTAATATTCTTATGCATGTGTATACTTGTATGTATGTATGCACAAGTGTACGAACATATGCCTAAAATGCGATAATTTATGCCTCTAATCGCATTTTAAAAGTTGTCTCCGCCTAATTGTATTTATCGCCTTATTCCATGAGAAGTGCAATAAACTGACAGAAGGTTAGGGTCAAATGCGCAAACATATAGTAGAGCCGAAATAGACTTAGTGTGGCAGTAATAGACCTCGGTTAACATGAATTTAACCACTGCACCAGACAACCCACCCACAACAAATAATTAAGGGGGGTATTGAGATAGAGAAATTCAAATGCTGTTATGTTATGCTTTCGGATCTGAACTTCGAAATTTGGCCTCTAGCATACATGTTCATGAGCCTCTCTAACTACATGACACCCATTGAAGCAGCGGATGTATGATATCGTCCAGTTCCGTGGACTTAAAGGATTTGAATGTGTTAGCGCCCTTCTTGAAAGTCTGAAAAGGCTGTACCACACCTACAACACTTTCAACTTGATAATCTTCAAACAAACGCCTCCAATGCTCGCTACGTCCAAAAGTGACTTTCATGACCGTTGAGTCTTAATACCTCTCTGATGCGTCGTTTCTGCAGGCTGTGAAACACCTGCCTTGGCATCTGTCAGAAGGATTTACGGAGAACTACATTATAGAAGGTGTAGCAGTTGATTGCTTTTGCGACCATTGAACTGCTTATATAGGAGTATCCGCGATTAGCGATATGATTCTTCGGTTCTCTTGAGCCTGATCTTCCTACAGTCTTGAGTTGGTGGAGATGGATTGCAGTATGGCAACATTCTCTCCATTTCCTCAGGGGTGAAGAGTTCGGCAAGAAGCCAATCGATCGGTCGAAGTCGATCGGTCGATTTCTCGTTGAGTTATGATGTCAGCAATTTTGAAAAATGTCGTTTCGAGAAAAACGCGTTTAAAGTTTCTCTTATACTCGTATATGTTTGCACTTCTGAGCGGTCGCTGTTTAGAACGCTGCCATTCGAAAACTATTCAAGATACGACCTTGCCGATTTCACTGAATATTTTTGAAAATATACAGGTGAACCATCGAAAAAGCAAAAAAAAAATTGATTTTTTGAAAGTATCACACTGGTATAGCCCCTTAAGTTATTACAAACTGTATTCTGTGCGAAGTTTGTAACACCAAAAAGGAAACGTCGGAGACCCAAAAAATATATGTATATATAGAAATGTTCAGTGCGATAAGCCTTGTCTGTCTGTCTATTTTTATATACGCAAACTAGCTCCTCATTTTTTTAGAAATCGAACCGCACGTCATAAGAAGCTACTTGACGCAACTGCCGATATCGGACCACTATAGCATATATCATAGACACCTTTTTTTATTCCTATGAAACTACATTCGATGACATTATGTATAGAACTCGATTTCTTTTGTGTGGCCACCACGGGCACGCTTGCAGAAGTCCAGAAGCGGAACACAATTTTCGACGGATTTCAAGCATAAATCGGCCGACAATGCTGCAATTTCACGTTCGATATTCTTACGAAGTTCATCAATCGTCGATGGCTTGTTGGCATAGACTATAGACTTAAAATAGTCTAACGGCGTCAAATCGCACGACCGAGGCGGCCAATTGACTGGGCCATTTCGTGAGATAACACGTTTACCCAACTTGAGTTTCAATAAATCAATTGTGACATTCGCTGTGTGGATTGTGACGCCGTCCTGTTGGAACCACATATTGTCCAAGTCCATATTATCCAATAAGGGCCAAAAATATTGAGTTATCATTAAGCGTAACGTGTAACGCGCCGGTCTTGATCATCATGGAAGAAGTACGGCATATAAACCGCACCAAACCGTAGTTTTTTCGGGATCCAATGGTAACACATAGAGTACGTACGAATGTACTTTCACAGGTTTAATAAATTTCATTGATATCCCAAACCGTTTTTATTTTATTTAAACATAAACTTGGAGCGCTTTTATTAAAAAAATGTTAAAATTGAGGCAACTGACTCCGAATTTCGGTAGTAACTTTTAATAATTTTGACTCGTTGTTGGCGTAATATAGCGTCGTTCGCTATCCTTATCGGTCTCTTTTGTAGTGCTCTATTGAAGAACCCTATATAAGCTATTTATTTTCACTGCCTTTTTAAATAAAATTAAAACTTCATCAAATTTTTTATCAAGGTTGTATTTCAGTATCATATAGTAGGGGTTCCACAATATCGATTTTATTTCCAGGTATTATGAAGAGATTCCATTACACATGTACTAAACGTCTAACCTAACGTATTTTTCCGTCAGTCAAAAGTATAAATATATAGTATAATATATAAAAATTCCCACAAACCGATGCTATACTAAATAGCGAACATACAAGCAGATCTTTTGGAACATTTTGTTTTGAATCTCTCCTATATATACATATATAATGTAGCTATGTAGCTACGTTGCTATCACTGAATCCGAAGTTCACAAACATATATGTACATTAATTAAAATCTTAAGAGAGGGAATAAAAATTTCAAAGAAATAATAATAAGATGTAAATATATTCAACCAATTAATTTGTTTTTTTTTTTTATAATAAATTCAGTTCTGCTTTTCAGCTCCTGATTTTTATTTTAACTAGGAAACCATTATAATAATTTTTTATCTATCGATGTCCGGGGGACTGCATCCAATGCGAATTGAACATTTACCATTGACACAAATCAGTCTTTTCATTAAATTAATATGTCATCAATCAAAAGTGGTTAGACCAAAATTTTCTATTGGACCCAATGAAATAAAATTCAGCTGTAAAACTGGAATGGCTTTTCAAAAATTATACTTTTTCCATACTAGATTTTTCCAGCTCAAAATAGAGACATAATTCTCTAATAAAATTTGTATTAAAAATTCAGTTATTAATAAAATATACTGAACAACTTCAGTATATTTTTACGATTTAAGTGGCAAAAGGGCTCATAATTGGTTTGCGCTATACCTAATTCTACCAAGAAACAAATTATTCCCAAGTTAACCCCGTCCCCTATCATATCGCAACATTTTTCGCGATTTCTAAAAAACGCCAGAACATCTTAAATTGTGAGATTGTAAATATTGCCGCCACCGCACTTGTACCGGTAATCTATATTACAGAGAAAGGGGTGTCAGATGAGTAGGCTTAAATGGAAATGCAAAGCGGTGCTTAGGGTTACAACTCCAGCTCTTCGTCTGCAATAGGTAATTGTCCGAAGTGTGTTATTTCGACAATTTTGGATCTTTTCCGGAATTTTCTTGCGGTTACCTTTAAACGTAAGTCCTCTATTTCAGGCTCTACGCTGTTACTCGGAGAAACCATGTTGATGATCTACTAAGACGAGCGAAAATCGAAACAGCAACCATCTTCACTACTGGAGAAAAGATAAATATCGGACGATATGACTCTTAATTGGCCGATTTCTCAGATTTCAACTCATTACTGGTAGTGATGAGAAATATTAGTTGCGTTCTCTTATTATTGAAATAGTTTTTAATTTTATTCTTGGTAAGATGCCCACCCATATTTCGCTCTACGAGTGCCTAACATAGATCTGACCACTACTTACATATGTCCGCTGTGCTTTTTGTAGACAGCCATTCACAGTTTGTTGCCTGATGTGTTCCAAGTATACTCGTACTATGTCTGGTTTGTGCTAAAGCTGAACATTCATAGAGAAAGTGGAAAACTGTTCCCTATTTCCTTTCTAGCGTTCAGCTACGGAAAATATTGTTATAGGGCTTACCCATTAACTTGCAGTTGGTTATTGATTTCTCACTTTTGATCGTCCGCAACGGGCCTGCTATTGACTCCGTTTCAGATTTGTTTAAAAAAGCTCATAGTTTTGTCAACTCGTCTGCTTTTTCGTTACTGAAAATTTTCCTGTGGTCGGGAACCCAAATTAAGCACAGGTGGAGTTGACTCGCCAGTGAGCTTAAAGCCTTCCTGCATGTGTTAAATACGATGAAATTAATTAGTGACGTCGACGAACTTTTGTATAAATCCTTTAGCCTTCCTTAAACCTTAAGCAATATAGGATATGAGGCTTATGAGTCTAAAGTATTTTGCGTTTTCATGTTCTTCTGCCCAGTTAATGTAAGAACGCCACTTTGACTCTTTTCCAGCTACTTAGAATGTAGTTGGTTGCTGACTTTATATATCTTTTCTAGCCTTGGTACCATAAGTTCTTCTAGCTTCTGTAACATTATGGGTGTAAACCTCTCTAAGTGGCAAAAAGCATATAGCATAAAATGTATATAAAGTACATGATTTTTTTCTTGCTTCCTATAAGGTCGGATCGGTCTGCTGTATTTGTAGGCAACCTGGCAGTATCTCCACAGCGGTTTACTGACTACAAGGGAACTGTCTTTCCAGGAGTTCCTGTAGAGATTCTTCAGCAAAGAAAGTCCAGACGCCACCCCTATTCCTTAAGTAAGATTTATTAGACAGAATCTTACTCAGTCTAGCTAATTCTTTACAGCCTTCTATCGATGTGCAAAAAGATTGTCAAGAGTATGCCTCTGCTTTCCTAACTGCTTTTTTGTATTTCTTCAAGATATCTTTGTACGGTTGCCAGATTTTGGTCTTATTACTCTCATAGACCGTTTTCTAAAATTGGTCCTTAGGGTTTTAAGGTCCGGCAAGGCGGCGACTTTCACTTTTTGAGGACGGTTAACGGTGTAGATTGATTGAAGGAGGTGGTTAAGATCTTTTCTAACGTTTTCACCACTGCATCTAAGTAGTTCTTGAGCCTACTTGCTTCTAATCTCTTTGTAGTTATCTTGGTAAATGTACCCCATGCTGTTTTCCTGTGGTTTTGATATTGAAGGGGAAGAACTGGATTTCTCGCGAAAGCTGAAGAGTATCCAGGATTGATCCGACATAGATAGCTCCTTGGCACTCTCCAGTTATCAACAACCAGGCTATCTGATTATGTTGATAGCGCGGCACCCAAGACTTCCTCCCAACCCGAAAAATTTGCCGTACTCTTGAGTGTGAACTTATCACCGCTATCACATATGTATGTATATGTACATTCTTAGATTACTATTTACAATATATTGCAATAGCGACTTATTTCTGGCGTTTGCGTTGGTGCTTCACCTTATGATATGTCTTGCATGGCTACACACTTTATTAGGATATCCTCTCTTCCGTTCTTCTCTCTTAAACTTATTAGGGGTGTACGTAGTATGTCCCTAACATGGGCCAAGTAAAACGTTATTAGACATCAGAGGAAGAATAAAGAAATACACTTATATATTTTTATAGCCCGTTGATTGATCTGAGCGCATCTAAGATAAGTCATTTACTTTTAACGCCAACACCCAATGCCAACTGGCCGGCGCCGTCGACCCCAGATACCGAAGCAGATTTTATAATCAACCTTCGGAAGAACCCCTAACGACTCTTCGCAAATGGGCACCAGTATGGGTTTGCTTGCTTTATTAGCCTTTTCCTCCTTGATCGGCTGCTACGCATCTATACCTGATATAGATTTATTCTGCAGAATGATGCATCTCAGGAGCTTCTAGCCTGATTCCTCCAGAGAGGGCAGCCAAATGAGAGCACGAGGCCTTCTTAGGATATCCTTTATTTTAAAGAAATCCCAGAATGCTCTGCCACACAATTGATTACCCTGTAACCCCTAAGGATTTCTGAAGAGTCAAACTCAGAGTGGGGACCTGCAGGATTGTCGAATACGTTGTCTAAAATTAGGCTCGACAATCTGAAGCCGATCTTTGCTGGGTGAGATGGAGTTGGCGTCTATGACAGCCATCGCCGAAATATCTTACTGTTGCTGCACTGTGCTACTCTTGCTTGGGCTTCTTGAGCAGAGTTCCCATCGCTTTGCGTCTCCGAGGGATTTCATTTTTGTGATACACTCCGCTTATTTTTTTCAATGGGAGTTTCTAATTGCTTTTTTTTCAGGAAGCTTTCATACTCCTCCACTATAAGTTCTGTGGAAGTGCCGGCAGCCTGGTCTTTGCTAATCTTTCCTATTATGAAGACTGCCTTCTGGTATCGGCTTTTCCTCACCTGATTTAGGGATTTCTTTCACTTTCCTTGTTGACCCTCTACTATAGCCGCTAGCTGTATTTCTTGCTGTGTTCTCTGTATACCAGAGGCTGGTACACCCAGAAGAACTCTTAATCGTCTCCTGACTGGAGGCGAGGAGGGTGTCTTCCTGGAGTCCAATAAGTCGTTGTCTTGGCCGTTGTCAAAGCGTTGGTCTGTTGTTGTCTCCATTTGTAGCCCTACGAGTAGGCCGGAAGGGGTTGGTAGGCGTAGCCCGCAGGCCCGGTATGCGTTTCAAAGGTAAGGCAGAGTTAGTAGATGGGCGTAATCAAACCGGCCACGCCCACAAAATACCATTAACCTATAGAGTGTCGTAACTTAGCACTAAATTAAGCAATAAAACTCTAATTTCACACTTGTGGGCAAAACATTTTGGAAAAGTGGGCGTGGTCTCGCCCTCTAATAGATTTAATGAACATACATATCTCCTAGACCACCAAAGCTACAATAATCAAATACGCCTATAATTCTTATAAAATCTATTACCGACAGTGTTAAATAGAATTAAATCGGATGATAAACACGCCCACTCCACATAAAACAGTACTGTTAATAGCTACTAAAAGCGCGATAAATCAATAACTAAACAGAGCCCAAGATGGTTTGAGAGGCTTATATACGAGCCGATGTAAAGATTGGACGACGGTCGTGGCATCGCCCACTATTAGTTAAAATCACAAATCCCAGGTTCTGCTCGACCGATTTCAACCAAATTCGCTACTTAACATTCTGCTAAGATTCTTATGTCACAATGCGAAAATGAGCGAAATCGAACTGAAACCACGCCTACTTCCCTTATAAAAAAAATTTAAGTTCCACCTGGCTCTTTTCAGTGTACAAATAAAGAACCAATTGTAATATCCTCAGCGTAAGCCATCTTATAAACTGTCCAAATCCAACAAAAGCTGTTCCAAGCCCCTAGGTACCGAATATTACGGCAAATATCGGTATATGTGTGAGATACATAATTGAAATTCAGGGATAATCTTTTACTGACAATGATATGTCTCTGTGTCGAAATTGGGTTGAATCGTGTCAATACTTCCCTTAGCTTCCATAAACTTCCAAGTGCATTTATAACGCAAATATCGGATAAAATTGAGGAAAAACTTGACCTAGCCGCCATATAACATCCGCGTGACTTTACTCCATTTGCAGCCGTTGTTTTGTAGCGGCAAATTCTGCCAAGTTGACAGTCCTTGACCAGATAAAAAACATTTGGGTCCGTTCGGATTTCGTAGACCTGACTGGGGACTTTACTCCATATGACTGGTAATGGTATCTAAGATAGCTTTTATCGTATATGTATATCTAAAATTGCTTGTACTCCGATCCTCTGATTTACGGATGGTTAATATCGATAGTATCGAATTTCAAAACTTCAACCAAAATGCAGTTGAGTTGAAAACCGCAATAGTTCATCAAATTCACCACATAAGGCATGATATACACATAACGGGAAGTGAGAAAGCGAACTATTTAGCTAGAGAAAGGGAGGCTACTTGGCCAAAAGAGTCGGAATCAGTTTTTCAGCCGATCCACACACCATCAAGAGTGAAAAAGATAACTTTAAACAATGGCTGGTGCCACGGAACAATAAACCGCCATAAGTAGGTCCTTATGCAAATTAAAACCTGACGCCTTCTGATCCCACGTGCCTATTTGAATAAAGCTAACACCTATCAGCAATTGCAAAGCAAAATAAAAGATAATAAATATCATTGCTTATTACTGACTTAAACTTTTAATAATATATTTCCTTTTTTATTAGTATCTTTTATTATCAAATTTTTTATTTTAATTTTTTTTTATTATTTATTTATTTGCAGTGGTTTATCTTGATCTGTATTGTTTTTTTCGAATTTATGCTACATTTAATTCAAATACATATTTGTGTATATTTTGTATTTGTAGTAATTCCCGCTCGTACAATCCCCGACAACGGGCTTCTGCCACTTTGAATGCTATACTCTTTATTTGTATTTATATATAGTGTATATATATATATATATACCGAGAGTGAGCACTTTTACATAATATATTTATAATTTTTACTGTAGTATAATATAGAATTATCCCCTTACATTTGCACGCTATTTTCAGTAAATATAACCTACATTTGTTATGTTTGTGTGTTTGTATACTTGTGTGCATGTGAATTCGATGGTGGTTTTGTAATGAATGGATGGATGGCTGCACTCAGCTAGAGCAACTGGTTAAAATGCCCTGAAAGCTGCACTAACGTTTATATAAAAAGAAAACCGCTTCGTTTATGCAAAATGTTGCTGTCCTGTATATTTTCCACGCAACCAATACGTAAAAACTCGCTTATATTTAAAGAGTAATTCTAGTAAATACGCCACAAAAGGATATCACACACGGAAACAGGCTCTGCATAATTCTTAGTTGTGTTAAAATGTTTCAAAAGCCATAACAAGAGTTGCGAATGCCTGGCGTAATGAATTTATGCGTTTTGTTAACTCAATTGCGCAAAACTAAGTTGAAAACCGCTTTGGGTTAAGCATGCATGCGTTGCGTATAAAAAACTCTTTAAAATTCTTTATTCAAACTATCTCGAAGGAAACTTTATTTTTGCACTTTGCTTTTTGTAAGTTAATCATATACACGATGATATGAGATGAGTGTACGACGTAATTACATGCCTTTGCAAAGGAAAACTGTTAATTAACAAATCGAACTAACCTGTTAAAGCAAAACAAATGTTAAACATGTCATTGGCACCAATCTGCACGCGCATTCGTTCAGTTACGTTTCTTAATGGATATGTGCAATTATTGACAAACATTTTTGCTTTAGCGCTTAGCCAATCAATTTAATTGTAAATGTTTTAAAATATTTTAACTCTTAAAATTAAAATAGTAATAATTATAATAGTAGTAGTAGTTGTTGTTGTAGTTGTAGCATTAAAGTTGAGAAAACGTAGGTTGTTGATTTCTAGTATAAAATTCTTAGAATTTTACTTTCCCCTCCAACTATAACATAAGCTCGGCTTCGCTTCCAGCTGTGTTGCCCGAAACTCAGTTCCTTCAATTATCTTAACATAGGTGATAATGTCGCCACCGTTAAGTTAACGCCACTTGCTATACATATGTATTATGTGCGTTTTAGAGATAACGTTGCATTTTACTACTCTGAAGTTGCATTGCATATCATAGGCCAGCTTTGTGTGTGTGAGTGTGTGTGGTTGTGTGCATGAGTAGTTTGTAAGTATGGGCGTATCGACATTTCTCTTGTTGTATTAACCTGCTAATATATTTATTTGTTTCCTTTTTTACTTGAATTTAATTTATGCTGATTTTATTTGGCTCACTCTCATCCTCTGCAAACTTTTAAAAATTGTTTTTTTTTTTTAATTATAGGTAATTGTAATTTATAAATTGAATTTCCTGTTTAATTAAGGATTCAGCATAAAAGTCGTATTTTATTTCTAATTTTATTTTCTCTGGTTTTAATGTTTTGTAAATGCTTTCGTATTTGTATGCTTCGAAGTTGAAAACATACCACCACCATTTCTACAATGTAATTCTGCCTTTACAGTAGTAGCTTTACCCTTTCTTTTAATTAATTACATCCAACTTGCTCATTGATGAGCGATCTTCTTAAGTTCCGACAGAACATTCATATTTTCATTCAATTTAATTCTCTCTTTTCGCTTCTTAAAATTCAATTTCATTTCATTTTTATAACATACAAATTCTTTAATTTTTTTCGCTGCTTTTTGTTTTAATTCTTTCGTTTGGACTTGTGTTGTTTGTATCAGATTTAATAAAACTATTTTACTAACATCTTTGAATGATTCCACGTTGTATTTTTTCTTCTTCTTTTCTGTATATTCTTAATCATCATTATTAATTAATATTATTCGCATTGCTAACGTCTTATTGAACTCTTTTTTAACGCTCAAATATTTGTTGATGTTGTAAAAGTAGACTTATTGTTATGCATCGCAGTTGGTGGAAGAAATATTTGGTAAAACACATTTAAGCTTTATATTTCTACTCTCGACAAAGAGCGAAGAACATCCGTATATAAATATATTTTTCTTCCGTACGTTCCAGTTTCCGTTAGATTTTCCATTTATGATGCATAGATATTTTCCGTTTTTCCTTTTATGATGTTCTCATTTATGTACTGTACTTGATATATTTGATATTTGTTGATTTCTTGTGGCTTCTTTTGCTATTAATGTAGTATTTGATGCCTTCTTATTTGGTTCTGAGGATTGTTATCATTATTGGCCTAAAAAAAATAAGTTAATAAGTTAAGATTTAGTATGTAGGTAGTAAAACTAAGGATTCCTTAAAATTGTATACTGAAAATAAATTATTTAAATGCCACAGGGATTGGGAACAAGTTTGACAAATTTAAAATCATATGTTTTTTGACAGAGTTGCCTCTTAATGTTAAAAAATCTTAAATTATTAATTATAAAAAGTTGTAAACTAGTCAGGTGGTTGTAAGCAAGTAATAATTAGTTTCAAAATAGTTTTGAATTTGAAAAACTTGTTTCAGGCTTCAAAAATATTTTAATTTCAAATAAAATTTTTTGCAAGAAAAACACTTTCTGGTGTTGGAAAATTTTATATTAAAAAATGTCGAGTATGAGTTCAACATTTTTTACAATATTCTACTTCGGGTCCGTGATAATTATATTAAGATAAACCTACTTAAATCAAATGAGATATATGTGATATGAACTCAACCAAGGAAGCTAAATTTAACATGTTGGGTATGAGGAAGAACTCTCCAGAGGACCGGAAATCAATTCCCCGAGACCGATTTTATCCGACCAAGGGTAAACCTTTTTTTTTGGGATATTCGGTTTATATCATAACAAAATGGTTTAACATCAGGTGGAATGCTAAAAATCACTATATCGGGTATATTGGAACTAGGGGGAAAAAGAAAATCAATATATAGTTGCGAGAAATGTATTTATTCTAGAATACTCAGCCATCCGTAGACACAAATTTAAGGCCTTTGGATTCATATATCCGGATAATAATCATATCTCCTCAATCGCATCCAGTGAATTGTTGGCATTAATCAGAGTGCTGAGCTTTTGTGAATACGTTTGATAGAGGGGAGGTCACAGTATTTTATGTATGTACACTTAATCTAGCTAAGATATCTTACATATTGACCAATATATTGGGTATAAAGCCAACTGAAAGTTTGAGATTCTTATCTACAATAACAATTCAGGGAACACGTGTACCAAATTCCATAAGAATATATTGCAAAGATCCGAGTTATCGTTTACACAGACGGACGGACAGACCCGGAATTCCACTTATCTCATCATAGTGATTATTTATATATACATATATATAACTCTATACCTAGCTGGAGTAGCTATAGATGTTACAAACAACCGTTAGATGTACAAAACTGGCTAGAGAGTACGTCGCATATTGCGAGGTATTTTGCTACCAAATTTTTGATAACGCTTATAAATAACGGCAGTCGTATAAGTGAAGAAAGTCACTCTGGCTATTTTTTATGCGAATAATTTGTATACTTCAATTATATACTTCAAATTATTCGCATAACAAATAGCCAGAGTAATTTTCTTCATTTATAATTTGCGAAGTTATGGAGACTTACCAACTCCGCCAGCTGCGATTGGCTGCGGTGTGTTGCTATTTTCCACAGTTGCTAATTTCGTGGCATTTGGAGTTGAACCAGACGCTGAGACCGATGTTTGTGGTGTTTGCACTTGAGATTTCAGTGCTACAGCCGTATTGGCACTATTGTTATTATTAGACGTACCGGAGTTTCCAGTATTAGTATTAGAAGCACCGCCGTTTGCGTTGTTTGCAGCAGCATTCGGGTTTCTGCTACGATTACGATAATTACTTCCTCCACGATAGTTGCGATTGTAACCACCGCCATAAGAACCCATATTACGGTTGTAATAGTTACCGCGACCACGATATCTAAACGATTATATAGTGATTAATGATACTCAATATTTGTTTCTTCTTTAATTTGGGTATGTTTTTAACTTAATAAACACAACTTACCCGCCACGTCTTGTAGATGAAAATCCAAATGTTTCACTGTTTAGCTTGCGCTCTTGACGCCAGTCATTTTTCTTATTCTTACTACGATCCTGTGCTGCTTCGCACGAAATATTATCAAAGAAGGACTTCGTCTTATCATATCCAACAGTAATTTCTTCTTCTTCCGGTTCGTGCTCGCCAGCGCCGGTCTCATTACCAGAGTCTTCCTTTTTGTCAGTTTCACCGTTTATCTACAAAAGAATATCGGGAGAATTTTAGGCGAAATACAAATAACTTAAGTGAAGCGGCGGACACTACAAAAATGTATGAGACATGATGTTATAAGAAGTTATGAGACACTATAGTTAATATTTTTTACCGTTACATAATACACTTACAATTCACGTTTATTTTGTAAAGAAATGACAACAATAAGCAAAATAATATTAAAAGTTAAATAAAATATTTTAAAAACATTCGACAAAAATCATATAGGCAGGTTACAAATTTCACAGCACAAAATAAGGTTGAAATCTATCGGATTCGAGATGAACTCAAATGTATTTCTTCATTTCGATTTTGAAGCAAAAACGAGCAAAATTTTCTGAAATTTCCGTTTGAAAAAAATGTAAATTCTTCGAATGTCGATTTCGCCTCGATTGCCATATCACATAAGTTCGTCTCGAATTCAAGAAGATTTCATTTTATTAAATTACAGTCAAAAATAATACATATTTGTTTGAGTTTGTTAATGATGTTATTTAAAATATAAATTATGATGTAAAAAGAAATATAAATCGTAAACAATAAAAAATAAGCAAAATAAAGCGAATGAATACCTGCTCTGTTTTGGGTTCTTCGCCCACCTTTAATTTGGACAATTGGGAACGTAGCTCCTCGAATTTAACGTTGGCCTGCTCAAAGTCGAAATCTTGTAAAAATTTAATAGCATTCTTCGGATTCCGGGGTTTATTTTGATTGCCACCAGGACCGCCCATTGGTCGAAAGCCCTGAAAGCAAACAAAAAAGAGAATTTAAATAGCTGTGTCATTGAAATTTCATTTGCTCGCCTTCGCGAACATAATTGGATTTTCGATTTTCGTCTACGTTTCACTCTGCATACTCACTTGATTTTGCATCCGTCCACGTCCGCCGCCTCGGTTGCGTACCATCATATTGTTAGCATTATTAGGTCCACCACGGTGCATTGTCCAAGCATGATTTTGGCCGCCTCCGCCGCCACCCCCACCACGTTGATGGTTATTACGTTGATTACTATAATTATTACCACCACGAACCTCATGTTGATTATTATAGTTGCCATCGGTGTGACGTCCAGAATCACGTCGATCACGTGACTGTTGGTAAAAATCATTGTTGCGTTGATTATTGTTACCACCACGTTGTTGATGATTTTGTCGCTTGTGGCCAGCATCACGCGAGTTGCCGCCATGTCCAGTGTTCTGATTCGGATGTTGATTTTGATGCTGTTGCTGAGCGGCCAAATCGGGTGAACCACTCTTTAGCGAAACATGGCTCATAGGTGTCGTTGAGCGCGATGCACCGGCAAGTATGTCTAAAGAAACATTATTACATTATTTTATTACTCTTTTGTTAAAAATATATATATAATAATACACAAAATGCATGTGCTTTAAACTAAATTATCGAAAAACAAAGAAAGATATGTATAAAAAATAACTCAAAACAAAAAAATAAGGGACAGCAAGCAGTAAATGAGAGTGAAACCCTGTCTCTTTCCTGCTATTTTTAAGCTAAATTTTGTGCTCTTTCAAAAGTTAAGAAAATTCAACATAGTTTCTCACTAGAAATTCCAAGATTATCTTTGAGAAACTGCGATTAATTACTGATAATTCAATATAACACGTACTAGATGCAAATAATAATTCTCGAAACTATGAAGCAATCATATGAAAAATTAATACTGACTTTAACTAGCATATGGCTGCCGAAAACTTCGTCCCACGAAGACCCTACTGTTTGAAAAAATTATGACCAAAAAGTACTTATAACTAAAATATTGAGAATTCCTTTTTCTATTATACAAAAAAATTAATTTTTTAAAGAATATATCCGAAATATGAATCAAGTCAGATCGTCTACATGATAAAAATATCCAGATGCCGAAACACTTTAAACCAAGGAGCAAGTAATTGCTAGTCAATGTTTTATAAAATATTCAATAACGACTTTTAATATAATTCAAATCTACCCATATTTACTAATAATCAACTTAAAACAGTGATGATATTTAATAACAAAAATATTTGTTTAAAAAAATTCAAAAGGTAAAAAAAAATAAAATAAAGCGCACAAATCAAACTTTCTCCAATTCAAAAAAGGCGTTACCATCACACCTTGGTCTTTGTGCTCTTTAAGTGCAGCTTGAGACATTATTTTCTTCACTTTGTTAGTTGCACCTAAAATAGTAATATTGCTACCAGAAGAAGCACCTCCACCACTACCGAGTAAACCTCCAATTAGGCTGGCGCCGCCGCTAGTTATACGATTACTACCGATGACACCGCCACTATTACCATTACTACCAATTATACTACCAGCACCACCAATTGCTCCCAAATTTAAAGTGTTCGACGTTGGCGTTAAATTCGTTTGCGTCGATGCGTTTAAATCATTATGCTGCTGCAACTGGGTCTGATTCGTGGGTATTGTGGATGCAATTGTTTTATTATGAAGTGATAGCTGTTGTGTTTGTTCCTGTATTTGGTCTGGTTGCTGAGCATGGGTCAGATTGTTGTTGTTGTTGGTAAGTAACTCACTTGGTTGTTTTTGTTGTTGCTGTGATTTCGATTGTTGCTGCTGTTGTGGCTGAGGCGGTTGAGTTGATTGTGGTTGATTACCACCACCTAATATATATGGTCCCGGTGCTCCAGATCCCGGTGCTAATGAAGGTGCAGCACCACCAGCCCCTCCAATACCTAGTCCTCCCATTCCAAAGGGATTGCCATAACCTCCGACTGCATTCATTGGCGGTGCATGGGGAGGATTCATATTGGGCATGGGGAAATGTGGCATCATATGCTGCCCATTTTGTAGCTGCACTTGCATTATAGCCGGGTCATTTGGATGCGGAAGGCTGTTATTAACAACCCGAATGTCTTTGATATCAGAACCTCTAAAAAGTATATAATCATATATTTGGCTCTGTGGAGCAATTTGAAACTGTGTCTCCCGGTCCTCTGTTCCAAAAGATCGAACTGAAATAAAATTAAATATAAAACAGTTTAGTATATGTAGCTTTTTTAATATGTTAAGTTGGAAAAATATGTCAATGATTATACATATCCGATAAATACGTAAATAGCACCCCATCAAAAATTTTGCTTTAGACTATGGAATTTCATTTTTAATACCATCATTTACTTATTATATAAATTTTAAAATAGCTTAAGAAATTCATAAAAAACTTATTACATACTAAATTATTAAAAACATCGTGGGGAAACACTAATAACGGTAGCAGTTTTTTCCGTTAATCGTTGTTCAGAATAACGGCCCGGACACACAAAGAAAGTTAATTGAAAATTATTACATATAAAAACAATAAATTGATATAAAAATGTTGACATATAAAAAATAAATATATGTACAGAAGTGAAAAAAATCAGTGCCAACATGACATATAAAAATCAGACAACCACAAATCAACAAAAAAAAATTTCAATAACATGAATACACCAACAAACAAAACGCAATAATCAAAGGAATTAAAGAACGATGTGAAATGAAACGGCATAAATGAAAGAAACCATTTTCTTTTTTTTTCACTGCACGGTTTTCTACACTCCTTTTCGTTCAATTCGCTTTTACACTGCTTTGCTGTTGCCTTCGCTATTACGTTGACGCCGACGTCAACAACGACTGCACAACAGCAAAGAAACATTTTCCCCCCAAATTTGCAAATGGTGTGATTAGCGCTCCACATAACGGTATATGCAACTAATGTGTAGGTGTAACTTACCGTTCGAAAGAGCAATAGTGCACTCCTGGGGATCTACGGTGTATAGGCGACCCTCGTACCGAATATCAGCTTTAGAGATCAAGCTGATCTTAGAGCCCAACTCGGGCATTCCGGCACTCATTTTTCAGCTATTTTTTCCCCCAATATATACCAGAAAATAATTCAGCAGCTTAACACAAATTAAAAACTGCAACAAAGAGCTTGAAACTTCCTTTGGTTTGGTGCCGATTTTTTAGCTCACAAATATGATTTCTCTTGCCAGGTGCGCCACGACAAATGGATTGGCAAAAACGCGACGTATTAAAATTTCTTCTTCAAATGGCGGCGCTACTGCGGCCAGCGCGGTGCTGCTTTGCTAACTGCGTTGCAAAGAACTGCGACAATGGCAAAACACACAATTTACAGATCTTTTTAAAAAATATATTTACTAGCCACGCACTGAAAATATTTAAGGATTACTAGTCCACTTATTTATCCGTTGATGATCGAAAAACGAATTACACAAATTCAGAAGCGATTTTCTGAAAATTTTCACCTATCTCGGTCGTGTGCTTCGGCTGAAGTGGAAAGAAATATGTTTCGTTTGTCAATCGTTGAGTGGATGCCATAACAGGGTTGCAACAATTGGAATATAGTCCACAAGTATAGAGATGTGAAATTTTCAACACAAATTTAGTTTAATATTTTCCCTGCAACTCATCTATCGGTTAATTACCCAACAGCGCTACCATAATTTTTTTAAAGACGTTAAGAGTTGCTGGGTGTGTATATTGAATGTTTCCGCGCCAATTCTTTCATTATAGTGGATTTCGGTAAGTAGAAATACTTTTTAATGCAAAAATTTTAATATGTATATAACACATATGTATGTATGTACATTCCCTCTGGTAGAAAAAATTCAAATACATCATTGGAACAAAAAATGCTACACACCATTGTGAAGAACTTTCAAGATATTTGAAAGCGCTAAAATTTGTATATAAATAAAAATAAATTTATATTTTTAATTAAAATAGGATAATGTTTAATTTTTTTTTAATAGCTAAACTTCCAATATTGATCACATGATCCATAATATGCGATCCGGATTTCAAAATATTCAATAATTTGGTGAAATGGATCACTATCCATTAATATTGCATACTAATTGTTCAATAAATATCGGGATCTTAGATTGTTGTCAATATATATTGCTTGTGTAGCAGCTGCCATTGTGTATACTTTATTATCTTAGAACAGATTCATATAAGGAAACTACATAAGTAAAAACCTTACAAAATGGGGTCAAAGTATAATTAAAAGAAGTTATAAAATGTTATTTGCGACAAAATACTTTCGAGAAGAGTTCTATCAAGCCAAACTCACCTCATACAATAGGTGATTATAAACAGAGGTAAGTTAGTGTTGCAATTTATCACAAATCTCTTTACGCCACAGAGACGATAAATAGGGTAATTAGACCAGATTTTACATGTAATTCTTAAATTTTTATCTAATCCTATATGCAGAAAGAAATATTTTTTAACATAACAATATTGCTACGGCAACGCCAATAACAAAAAAAAAATTATTAGACGTACTTAAAACCCTGTACATATTTTATTAAATAAGTGGTTCAATTCAAATACAAAAATAGTATCAGTTGTAACGTGTATAAGAAATCACATTCAAATAGCTAATGTGCATTTCTATGAGAATAAAGAGTAAAAAACATTTGTTTTAATCGATACTTTCAGGGTTAGAGGTGGGGATGGATTCAGCAGTAATCGCTGTTGCTATCGATGAAATCGTTTCCAATGACTCGTTTAGCTTTTGTTTGAATGCTTGGAATGAATCCAGATGATATATTTGTTGTAGTCCAGTTTCTTTTTGTATTGCGAGCATATAAACGTTTACTTTTCCGCTCTCTGTGAGTAATGTTGGCATATAGAATCTCAAATAAATGCGCTTGGAGTTCGAACAGCTATCATCGACATCTGCATCCATATCCTTCATATTGTTTGCGCTGGCCAGCTCCTTTGTATAAGAGCGATGTATTCGTAATATTTGTACTGATTGAAAATGCGCAATATAGAGAAATGGTTCACGGTATATGAAACCTGTGGGAGTGTATTCCCAATTCAAGTCATATGGTCGCGAACGACAACCGTATTCATCCACAAAAATACCACATTCCATAAAACAAAGCAGGAATTCTTGCTGCGAGATTCGTATGGCAACAACTGGCTGGCAGTTATGTATATGCGAAAGCGCGTGATCGGACAAATCGACAAATTCTTCAGCGGCATAAGTTTCCAAATCAATCTCAAAGAACTTATCTGAGCTAACAATAGCTGTAAGGCGTGTAAAAAGTATTGATGAAACTGGTGTAGCGGTATCTAGCGCCCGTACAGGTGCGAATTTTTGCTGCTTTAAGTCATATTTCATAATTACAATACGTGTAGATGTTGCTGCTATAGCTACCGAGTCCAAAGCATTATCCGCTTCGTTTGATATTTTTACCATTTGCCACTTCTCATTAGTGGATCGATTACAAAATGGTAGGTCCAATACAGAAGCTTCGAGGCTGTTCTTCACATAAGGTGAAGAAGATTGACTTCGCGACAGTAACTGACGGAAATCGCATTGAAATAGTGACTCTCCGCGAGCTCCCACCAATACTGCTTTGGCAAGTGGCAAAGAAACGGCGATGCAGCTGACAGAATCAATACCAGCAATATGCATCAATCGCTGTGGCTGTTGAATGTGCAAGGCGAATAGACCAGTATTGCAGCCTAGAAGTATTATCTTTTGCTCCTCAATTTCGAATGCACAATTGATCTCCAAGGGCTCTAAATTTTCATTATTATGTTGCACCTCTACACAGAATATCAAATTTCCAGTGTACTCGTTTTGGGCAACATCTGATGCAGATTCGGTAGCATCACCAATGTCATCCAATTTACCCTCATATGAATATTTCGAGATCGAATCTATATCGCTCTGATCCTCGGCTGTTTGAGAAAATAAAGCAACTTGGTCAATTTGGTTGCCACACTGCGTATGTACATCAATACGACACTTGCGATGTGCAGCAATTTTACACTCTTTACATTTCCAATACGGCGAACCAGCTATTAATGGCTTTTTGCAAGCAATGCAGGTATTGTCGCAATTATTAGTTTCCTGTAATGCCAGCTCAAAGCGGTGATGTGCTTGTTCATTTGTGACTTGCAAGTTAGAGGTAGTTGCTTTAGCGTCTGCTTGAGTTTGTTTTTGTGATGATTTGGGTAAGGTTCCTACAGTTTTGTTGGCATTATCCTCTGTGTTACTTTCATTTTTTATGACACTTTTCAGTGGGGACCTCATTCCGCTCGTGGAACCAACAATATTTTGCGAAACACCTAAAAAGAGAAATTTTAATCACAACTACAAACACACTTATGTATATTGTTTACCATTTAGTTTGTCAATTTGATCCTGGAGTGTTTTAGACCGTTGTTTTTCACGACGTAGCTCTTCCTTCAGTGTGCGATATAATATTGATGTCTCGACGGCGGCTGGTGAAATGTTCTCTTTTTTACTGGCGTTGCTATGTGCGCTACTTCCGAATAATTTTTCCGTGAAAGTTAGTTTTTTCTTATGAGACAAATCTTCCACCTTCAGCTGTAAGTAGTCTATTAGTTTTTTGTGTTGTGCCAATGTGGCTTCCGATTTGATATCACGCTGCACATAGAACGATTCCTTCTCGGCCATTATTTCTTGCAGCTCATCGATTTCGGCATGAAGTTCGTTGGAATTTACTAGTGCGTCTCTCAACTCTTGCTGCAAGCGTTCACAGTGTTCTTTGGTATGGAACAATTCGGATAGAATACGCGCATTTTCCTCTTTTAGCAAAGTCAGTTCCCGTTCGTGGTTTCCGTTTAACGTTTGCAAGTTTGCGGTTTCATTCGTGAGCACTTCGACGCGTTCTTGTGTTTGGTACAAGTGGTTAGTTTGTTCCATCAGTTGTTGCTGTTGAGCAATTAATTTCTTCTGCGTTTGTGCCAAATTCTCAGCACATTCGGTAATTTCCGTGTTAAGCGCTTGTACACGCGATTCGGAAGCACTTTTTTGTACTTGCTCATCGGATAGCTCTTTCCTGAGCTGTGCTATGAGGTCTTCCTTTTTACGCAAGGTCGCGTTTAAGTTGTCCAGCTTTTCTTGATGACTCTTATTACGGTTTTGTTCCGCTTCTAACATACTCTCCACTTCGGTGAGTTGGTTATCTGTTATGGTGCAGGCAAACTTGAGACGTTCGTAGTTGTCTTTTAGATTGTTCAATTCGATTTGAATGTGAGATGATTTGTCGCTTGCCGAATTACTCCTTTCACGCTCTTCATTTAGCTCGCGTTGTAATTTTTTGTTCTCCAACAGAAGGGAATCATTTTTCTGTTGAATCTGCTGAACCTTTTGATTGAGGTCTGAGAGACGTTCTTCTAATTTTTGTGCATTGGATATATGCTCAATTATCTGCGAAGACATTGTGTAATATTGCAATAAAATAAAGTATTTAATAATTTTTTTCTAGCATTATTCATTAAGGTTAAATGTACTATTAAATTTGTGTTAATTTTTTTTTGTAGAGTGACAGACACATGCATATATGTTTACTCAGTTGCTTTTTTTTGGCCACTATCTATTTTCAAGTTTTAATTAAAATTAGTACAGTAAATATTAGTAGTGAAACAGTTAATTTCCTGCAGAGTAATGTACTAACATTGCCTAACTCTCTGTTTGTGATTATTGGTTACCTCAGATTTGCATTGCATGCGTTCCTGCTCTGCTTTCTCCCACATTCGATGTTCCTTCATTACGTCACGTTTCAATGAAGATATTTCATCTCGCAGCTCACGAATGCGTTCCTCCCGTTGTTTTGTTTCATCATGCGCAGTTTTGCATTGACGTAGGGCTTCATCTTTTTCCGACTGGATTTTCTTTATTTTATCTTCAGTTAATTCCATTCGCCTTTGCGTCATTTTCTTCTCAGCAATAGCCTCCTCCAATTGTTTCTCCACTTTCCAAAGCGATAAATTTGCTGTGCGCGCCGCCTGTCGCTCAACAATCATTTGTTCGCGTACGGCGACGAGTCGATCTTCTAATTTCTCATTTTGTTTTTCCAGCATATCACCAACGCTACTGGGAATGTGATGGGCAACCGGATGTTCATTACTTTCATTACTAGATGCGCCACCTTTCCTTGGAGATAGCGACAGCGCCTGTTCATTGAATTTATCCAACATTTCTTCAAGTTTCTCAACTATCTGTTGCAATTTGTCAGCTCGCGTTTTCTGTACATTTTCGTTTTCTTTTGCTGTTTCTAAGTCGGCGCGCAACTGTTCCTCTATAACATGTAATTCGGTCAGTGAGCCTGGTGCCGTTTCATAAGGAGAAGATTGCTGCGTAGCAAGTTCTGATTGTGCTAAATTCTTTCCACATTCTGCTACCTAAAGGATTGAATGAATTTCAAAATATTTACATAAATAAATAGATTATTATCAATACAAACATTCAATTCGCGTTCTAGACGGTTAATCTCATGTTGTTGGTCCTGTAATGCCTTTTGTGCGGATTCTAACTGCTGTTCCAACTGTGTATTTTGTGCATGTAAGGAATTGTTCTCCTCCAACTCTCTATTCAATCGTTTTAAGATCTCATCATTATTCTTTTCCATGGCCAATTTCGACTCTTGTAGGGATTTAGATGTACTAACTGATTCGTCTACTTCATTTCGTACTTCGCGTAGTACCATTGTGAGACGAGACTTTGAATCTTTTTCATTCCTCAACTTAGAACGAAGCTCTGTCAACTTTTGTTCGTATGTTTCGCTTAGTTGTAGTTTATTTCTTTCAAAAGCTTCCTTATCAGCCAGAGCTTGGTCCTTATATTGACGTAACATTTCCTTATAATTCTCCATTTTCTCCTGTAAATGCTTACATTCTTCTGCTTTGCCGTTCAATTCGCTTTCCCGTGCATCCAACTTTCGGATAATATTTGCCAACTCGTGTTTTTTCTCTGCAATTAGTTTCTCGTAACGCTGTTCTGAGGCAATCTTTGCCTCTTCGTATTTCTGGCGATTTACCCGTAACAGTTCAGTTATTGTAGCCTCCTTCTTTTCCCACATTTCCTCTTCTACTTTTACGGAACTCTGAAGAGTTTTTATTTGCGTTTTACATGCTGCCAACTCCATAGTCTTCTCCTTGATAACATTCTTCATTTTATTAATTTCATCCTTGGCATCTTGCAATATCTTAGATTGAGTGTTTGATTGTTTAGCCGCTTGTTCAGCCCGGATTAGCTGTTGTTTCAGTTTATTAATCTCTTCCACGCGCTCTTTTAGATTTGACTGTAAATCTTTTATTTTAATATTCAATCGACTGAACCGGGCATCATCAGCAACTCCTTCCGCATCAGCACTTTGTTTTGCCATATGCACAAAACTGTAACCTAAAAAGGGTAGATCTCTACCGCAGAATTCATTCGACTGGACATTTGTAGTAATTGATTTTTTAACAAATGTGTTGGTACGCCTCTTATTACGAATAACATCTTCAAAGTTAGAAGTGTCGTCGTCGCTATTTACAGTTGGAATGATGGGTGGTACTTGGGAACGAAGTGTTTCCCATTTCACAGATTCGAAAAATGGATGCCGTTTAATTTTTTCATATGGCAGACGATTGGTAGGGTTCGTGACAAGTGAACCTATGAGGTTTTTATAGCTTTCGGACACATTTATATCCGAAGGAAATGTTATAATCTCTTTTAAGTGACTGTCTTCACAATGGCTTAAAATCTTTGAGTATGTCTCGTGAACATTCTCTTCATGGAATGGTGTTATTTCACAGATAAGTTCATAACCAATAATTCCCATTGACCAAAAATCACAGCTTACCTGAAATAATAATAATAACAAACATAATGTAATTCCAGAATATCTCAGCTAAGAATTAAATGGTTTAAAAGGACAAATCACATTCCGAAATAGTTAGAAGAGTAAGAGTGATAGTACTCACATCATGCATTGACTTCGTTAGTTTATATGTGGATATTGTCTGCAATAATTCAGGAGCGATGTAATCTGGAGTGCCAACCGGAGACAGACTGAACACATGTCCATCACGATCCAGAGCAGCTGCATTACCAAAGTCTGCAAGTTTAATGTGTCCAAAGCGATCGATCAAAATATTTTCTGGTTTGATATCGCGGTGTACATAGCCTATTTCATGAAGCGAATGTATAGCCAACGTAAGTTCAGAGAGATAAAATCGTGCAAGTTCTTCGTCAAAGGGTCCTTGCCGTGTCATTAAGCTTAGTAAATCACCGCCAGGAAGAAATTCCATTATTAAATACAGATTGTCAGTATCCTAACAAATAAAATAAAATTTCAATGTGACAGTGTTTTCTTTTTTTAATATAGTCTTGACTCATACTTGAAATGCGTATTGAAGATTTGTTATCCATTCAGAACTTCGACGTGCCATTATATCACGTTCTTCTTTTACTTGTGATGTGGTGACCACCGATTTTTTTATCTTCTTCATGGCATAGACATCATTCGTCTGGCGTTCAATAACTAAGTGAACATTGCCGAAATATCCCTTACCAATGAGTGTCTTTACGGTAAAATCATCAGCATTAGCACGTAGCGATTGAGCCTCCTCCACAATTGGGCGATCTAAACAAAATAAAATATATGACATCATATCCAAAGACTAATTAATCCTTTTCACTTACATTTTTGAACAAATTCCGCAATATTACGATCGCGTTTCTTTAATGAATCTTTACTACATTCATTGTATAATAAACATAAAGCATCGAGAAGACTTTCACGAGTAAGGGCTTCCGACAAAGCAGGACTCACGGTTGCAGCGCCATAGGTGCTACGACGGCCTGCCGCTATTGACTTTCTTTGTATGGCGCCATTTCCAAAACCCGCGAAACAGCTTCTATTGAGAATTAAATTGTTTAGGCGAGTTGTACGCACACTAATTGGTTCACGCTGTGGAGCCATATTTACAAAGCACTCGGTTTATATATTTTACAAATAACTCTACTACACAAGGACAAAGTAATATACAATTCACATTGCTTTATTTTGCAATTTTCAAAATATTAATGAACGCAGCAGCTGCATAAACTATGAAACAAGCAAACAAAAAAGGACATGAGCGTTGGATCTTTTGAAATCAAACAAACGCGGCGAATTCCAAAATAACCTTGCCACATAGCAAGTAATATTTTAGAATGAACATAACGGGGCATATCGATAGCTAATATTTGCTATCTAAACAACTTTATTGCTACCAATATAACCAATGCCGTCTCCTTATTGGTTATGTATGGCAACAAGTTGTCTAAATAACTATTGCTGGCAATAACATATTTTTTCCAGTTTTGAAAGCTCAGTTTCCATTTAATGGAGCGGCAAGATGTACATAGTTTCCGCTGCATGTTATCTAGAAAGACTTTCTTCATAATATAAACAATGCATGGGCTTTTACAGCCCGAACATAAGTATTCTTAGCAGAAAAATATGGGCAATAACTGTTAGAATAAATATGCAAATTGTTGCCAATAGCTATCTTCTGCGGAATGTCACTAACGATATGAAAGCGTGAAATAATGGATGAATAAGACACTATATTTTTTTCTATATATACACGACTAGTCCTCTCTACTATATTTCTGATATACAAAATGATCGATCAAATAAAGTCCATATATGGCGGCAACTGTTTAGTTAACCAGGTATCTCCGGAAAATTTGTCATTATATTTTTAAAATTTTTACAGTTTTTTTGGCAAAAACAACATATACACTTTCAGAGGGTATTATCCTCAATAATGTACTACAAAAGGGGAAAATTCTCAAGTTTGGCATTATGGGTTGTGTTTTGCCGGCTGGGCGATAGTTGGAAAACAGCTGATTTGATAGTTAAATTTTTATATTTAGTTAGCTTTTCAACATTTCATTAAACTATTTTTGCTAAGCTTGTATTTAAGTGAAAATGGCTACAGATATATTATCGGTTTTGTCTGGTTCGCCAAACCAACTTATGTCATTAAATAGCAAGCGATGGAATAGTTTGCGTCATATATTAGAACGACCGGGTCCGTTCTGCAAATCTGACTTCACCGCATCTGCCGAAAATTTAGAAGCTTTACAGACTGTGCTTAAGATTCTAGTCATCGGTAAATAAGAACTTATGTGTATATATGTACATATATATTTTTTAAGAAATATAAATCTTTGCATATATTTGTAGGTGCCGGTGGCCTTGGGTGTGAATTATTAAAGGATCTTGCTATGATGGGTTTTGGCAATTTGCATGTCATTGATATGGACACAATTGAATTATCTAATTTGAATCGCCAATTCCTTTTCAGACGCAAAGACCTAGGATTATCGAAAGCAGAATGTGCTGCACGTTTTATAAATGAGCGTGTACCCACTTGTCATGTAACTTCACATTTTGCTAAAATTCAAGACTTCGATGAAAGTTTTTATTCACAATTTCACATTATTGTATGTGGATTAGATTCCATTGTTGCACGTCGTTGGATTAACGGTATGCTAATATCTATGCTTGATTACAATGAAGATGGTAGTGTTGATCCATCTACGATAATACCATTGATTGATGGTGGCACTGAAGGCTTTAAAGGAAATGCGCGTGTAATTTTACCTGGACTCACGTCATGTATTGAGTGTACTCTAGATTTGTTTCCACCACAAGTGACATATCCCTTGTGCACAATTGCTAATACACCGCGTTTGCCAGAGCACTGCATAGAATATGTTAAAATAATTCAATGGGAGAAAGAGAATCCGTTTAGCGCGCCACTCGATGGTGATGATCCGCAACATGTCGCATGGGTGTACGAACGTTCACTAGAGCGTGCCAATCAATATAATATTTCGGGAATTACCTATAGGTAAGTGAACGTCTTTATGAGATTAGCCCCAAACATTTATTTCTGTATGTTTTCCTTTTAAAAATATTTCTGTCATTGAAAGATTGGTGCAGGGCGTTATTAAAAACATCATTCCAGCTGTTGCAAGCACCAACGCGGTTATTGCGGCTGCTTGTGCCACAGAGGTAATTGCAAAGCACTTCTTTACTTACCCATGAATTAATAATATTTATGTATTTTTCAAAAGGTTTTTAAATTGGGCACGAGCTGCTACGATAATATGAACAACTACATGAATTTTAATGACATTGAAGGCATTTACACTTACACTTACCCACCGGAAAAAAGTGATACATGTCTGGCTTGTAGCAACACACCACAGGATTTAAATGTCGATGATCCAAACACAACTACGCTCGATGATTTAATTAAAATACTCTGCGAAAGTCAGCGTTTTCAATTGAAGAGTCCAGGTTTGTGTTTAAAATAGTATACTTAAAATTTCCGATCTTAACGAAATTTTTATTATATCTAGGCTTAACCACAATTATAGATGGTAAAAACAAAACGCTGTACATGTCAGCAGTTAAAAGTATAGAGCAACAAACACGTGCTAATCTCACGATGTCTCTGGCTGAGTTGGGGCTTTATGATGGAGCAAGCATTATGGTCAGTGATGTCAATATGCCCACCACAATAACATTAATATTAAAATACCATCCCAATGAAGTGGAAATGAAATGAGTAATTTGTTTCTTATATGGAAATACATGATTTTATATTATCGTCTTTTCGAAACTACAATTCCAATAATTTATAAAGCATTTGGAACTAATTCAATAACTTAATACTATGATTTATTGTAAAGTGGAACTGTATAATTATTCACTTATCTCATCTATAACTGGTACATTTTGAAGTTCAGAACATTTACGCTTCCACATTAACAATTGCTCCTTGAGCACCTTTTCCTTGGCTGCGGCACGTGTGAGTAGAACTTTCGCTTTTTGTAAAAGTTGTGTTTTTTTGCTAAGTTGCTCCTTTATGAAAGCCAGTTCGTCACTAGTCTGCGCCATATTCGGTGCCTTGCTACAAATTTTGCATTTCGCCTTCCTATTCAACTCGTCTTGTAAACCTGCTACTTTATCCAGCGATTCCGAGTACAGTTTTTGTAATCGACTCAAGTCGGCATTGGCAGTTTCGTTTGTATTCTGAAAAGGAAGGAAAGGACAAATCGTATATGCTCGACTAGGCAAATAAGCCTTAAAAAAATAATGGAATGGCAATGCCGAAATAGAGGGTACACTGGCATTTTTCGCTCTCGCCTTCACATTGAGTTTTCAGATTAGGATGCACTTCGAATAGATTACCGTTTAGCTGTGTGTTGTGATTGTAGCTTCTCGATGTAGTACCTTCCCTGTGCTAGTTGACGGGCGTGCTTTGCTGTACAGAGGCGGCCGCGTATCTTCGCTACAACAAGATTTTGGTCCGAGTCGATGTTAGGTCTTCGGAGTGTACGCACGTCAAGGACACCGTAGACGTGTTGTCCATCTATCACAACTTGATCGATCTGGCTACGAACTTTCGATCCGGAAACAGTCATGTAGCTTGACCAATTGTCTTATGCTTAAATCTATGTAGTACAAACAACCATATTTCGGGCCCTTGCGAAAGCGATTGGCCTCAACCTATTTGGAGGATTTTCCAACTGTTGTACCAAAGCTGCCTTTCTTGACCACCCTGGCGTTAAAAGCACAATCTTTATATCGTGGTGAGACCAGTAGTCATAAGCGTGCTCCAGCCGCTCATAAGAAGCTTGTTTGGTTATATTGTCTTTCTCTTCCGTCGGGGCGTGGTTACAAATCAGTGCTATGTTAAAAAAAAACTTTTCTCTGATGCGGAGTTTGGCTAAACGCTCATCAATTGGAGTGAATGCCAGAATATGACGACGGAGTCTTTCTCCCATCACGAATCCCTTAAACCACCAGACGCTGCAATTAGACTTCAGCGACCCTAAAACCGAATATTTCGGAGTGGCTCCGCTGAAGCTTCCTTTCTTTTAGCCGTGACTCCAGGTTCCACACGGGTTGGATATAGCATCTAACATTAGAGTTGGAAACGGTGCGTGGCGAGGATGCAGAGTAGGAATTCAACCTTTCTTATGATAGTGTGAAAATAGGCGAAATCAGACCGGACCAAAACTCTTCCGAATTGAAACGAAACTGTTCAAGCTCTTAGGTGCCGGATATGTGTACACCAGTGCCTATTGATAATCAAAACTATCGACCAATACATAGTATATGTATAATTGAATTCGGAGAGAATCTTTTCCTGATAATAGTTAGTCTGTGTGTCAAAAAAGAGTTGAATGTTGAATGAGGTCAATACTTCCCAAAGATTTTCGTATTTCCGGGTGAGCTTATACCACCTACATAATTGGCTAATATGTGAGTTATCTCAATGAAAATGGTAGAGCGTGTTTTACTAATGACAGATGTTGTTGTTGTTGTTTGTGTAGATACAGAAAAAATACCTGAAATAATTTAGAGGAATGGTGTCGAGTTGACAGTCCTATGTCGCATAATAACACGGGTTCGTTCCACTTATTTAAACTCGACTGTCGTGGGAACGTTACTAACCGACGCATATTTATTGATTTACTAAATTTACTTTATACTCACTCTTGATTCGCACGATCGTCGTCCATCTTTCAAGAATTTATTCTCGGCGCGTAGCTTCTCCACAATACCGCGTAATGAAAGGATGGTTTGCTCCGCTGATTGACCCAACTGAGTGTTCACTTTGATACCCGAACACTTGCATAATTCTCGTCGTGCCTCAGATTGCGCCATTTCCTCTTTTAAAGCAATTATATAACTGTGAAAGATTAACAAGTAAACCGGATTTCTCTAAGTTATAAACGAATAAAGCACACTTACTCTTCCAGGTATTTGATGCGTTTTTGCAAACGCTCTGTGCCATCGCCTTGTCGTAAGAGATCGTTGTCAAGTTGCAACTGCAGATTTTTCGCCTCCAAACGTATATTCTGCGCTTCAATCTCTGACAATTTTTCCTGTAACTTCTCCATTTCGGTTGTCAGCGCGTTGCTGCCTTTGCCCTCCAGCTCCATAGCAAGAATTTTGCGCTGTTGCAATTCGATCCGGGCCTTAAGTGCCTCCATCAGCTCCGCATGCGGTTGATTTTTTTCCGTCGAAGTGTACGCGTTAACATCACGGCTAGCTGAAGCGTAGAAATGCGCGTCAATATGCTTATGGCGGTTGAGCGCGCTATGCACCGGAGAACTGCATTCGCTGCTTGCGCCAGTGTATGTTTCCGGACTCTCTGATGGCGTGTACTTGCAGCCACCATGTTGCAGATTCGGACAAGAGGGTGTGCGACAGCATTTCATAGCTTGTATTCCTGCACTTTGATTTACTCTGCCGTGTCTTACGTCGTGTGTTTGCTTCTCCTTCTCCAAGCGGGCGATCATGTTGCGTGCCGACTGCAATAGCGCACGTGTTTTCTCCAAAGCGGTTTCTGTCTCTTCGTATTTAGCTTTGAATTTCTCAGCATTCTGCTGCCAACGTTTCTGTTTTTCCCACAAACCTACTTCGGAGGCACTCTTCGCACGTTTTGCTTCGAGTACGATCTGTTGGCGTTGTATTTGTGCGCGGGCATCTTCCAGATCCAGTTCGAGTGTTTGTATCCTTTTCTGCAGGTTCTCTGTTTTGACTCGTGCATTTAGTTCGGTTTTAATTGAGACCACCGGACGTTTTATGAGCTGGTTACGAAGCGACTGATTCTGTTCTCGTGCTTGCTTCTCCCTCTGTGTCAGGTTGGTGATTTGTCGTCGCAGTGCTTCGACTTGCGTATGGTAAATTTTGTTTGTTGCTTCGGTGCGCGTCAGATCGGCATGCAGTTTTGCGATCTGGTCAGCCGAATAGCTGGAGGAATCTTTAATAAAGCGTTTTTGGTCATCCTAAGAGGGAAGACAGTGTTGTTCAATAGTGAAATTTATACAATTAGGTTGATTACATGAAAATTATTAAGTGTCTCCGTCAGATCGTTGATGTGTTTGTCCTTCTCCTCCAGTAGCGTTCGCATTTGCTCCAGTTCTGGATTCACAGAACACTCTAATGATTTTTCACGCTCTTCATAAAGGCTCACTCTACAATAAATACTTTTCTCTGTAAATATCAAAGCGTATCTATAAACATTTGTTGAACTTACTTCTCTTTCAGTAGTGTTAGTTCATCATCCTTAACTAAAAGCGCTTTCTCCCAATAGCTGGCTTTCTCTTTCAGTTCTTTTATTTGCTTGAGCAACGTTGTTGTCTCTTTTAGTGACTCTGTGTCCTGCTTCTCCAACTGCTCGGTATTCCCTTCTGTTGTGGTTTCTGGTTCTCGTTCATTTTGTGCATCCGCTATTACCGCTACAGGCTCTTGTTGGAACATCTCTTCAATTTTCTCATCGGTCAACTCATTTAAACTGTTATCACCGCTATCGTCGCCACCACCACCGGCTGCGCCTGTAGCCACATCCAATTTCTCAGCAGAATTTCTTCGTACGCTCGCTACTTCCAGCTTCGTCTTCAATTCGAGTATTTCGGTGTCTTTCGTCTTGATGTTGAAGTTCAAATTCGCGACCGTGTTCTTGAGTTCCTCAATGTCATTGTTGAGTTTCGCGGTGGTAATTTGAACTTGTTCACGTTCTGTTTGTAAGAGCTCTTGATATTTGCTAATAGCTTTGTCTTTTTCACCGAGCAATGTATGGAATGAGAATATGGTTTTCTGTGAATTCAATTTCAAATTAATAAAAATTTATAATGTAGGGGACCGTACATGTAAAATTAATATACTCACTTCAATGATATCGCTCTTCGAGTCGGCGGCCGTTTCAGCAGCTGCTTTGGGTTCGGCTTCGTGCTGCTTTGAAGAATTAGAAATGTCCAGCTTACCCTGGAGCTCTTCAATGCGTTTATTAGCTAACGATAATCTGCAAATGGGGAAAAAAAATAAAATGTAATAAGCTTACCTGCAATATTTGTTGTTATAAACAGGCTGTTTCGATGGCTTCGGACCAAAGCGAGAGGGGTGCTAAGTAAGGTGGTTTTGCGTGGCATTCAAAGTGATAGTTATTGTTATACGGGGAGTCTTTGCATTCAAGACATAAGTATGTTTAGTATGTCGGAATCTGTTGTGGATAGATATGAGTTTAACCTGCGACAACCAGTACAATTCCACCACAACCGCTTGAACGTTACCGGAATTGGTCCAGATTTTATTCGGCCAAGGACTTTTATTTTGAAGATCTAACCCCGTTTGGATTGGTAAGTTAAAGGCTTTGATTGTATCACTGACTGCAGACAGGTCCATTAACACTGCTCTGTATCAACTCACGGCTGAACTCCAGAATTCACTGGAAAATGCCAAGGTTGCGAAATGCGCCTTTCTTGACATCGAAGGTGCTTTTGATAATGCGTCCCACGCAAGTGTGATCAAAGCACTGGAGAAAAAGAACGTGTCGGCTGCAGTATGCAGTTGGATCAAATTACTTGGTCTCACATTAGACTCAACCTTGCCATGATTGTAAGGCCTATTTTCACTTACGGCATCTAAGTCCTCTTAACAAATGAAGGCCCTAGTGGAAGACACACCACTGGTCCTTCTTCCAAGGTACGGCATTACAAAGGAGATCAACTTTACAAAGAATTTTAGAGTTACTCTCGGCAGTAAGGCGGAGTGGAATGACTCCAATCTGGACATACTGCTGATGGGCAGCTCTATCCAGTGGTACACTGACGGCTCGAAAACATCGGAACGCATACAAAACCATCCAAGCATATTTCAAGCAGAAGTCTGTGCTCTAAGTCAGTGTGCAGAACTCAATCTCTATCGCAACTATCGCAACCAGTGTTTCGATGTACTTAGCCACTAAAGGCGATCTCAGCGTATGAGGTTAAATCGCTTTTAGTAGAGGAGTGTATAGGAATGTTAAACTGCATATCAATGTGCAACCGCGTACAACTAATCTGGGTGCCGGGCATAAAGGGGTAGCCGGTAATTGGCTGGCCGACGAACTAGCCTGCTACTCCTGGCTCCTGGGATTGTTCAGGATGTTGGACCTTAGTGACCATATGTGGTACAGAGGTGGGCACAATAGATCGCAGTGGAAAAACTTAATTTTACTATCTATCTATATAACAGACTATCTTGTCAGTTTTGGTCTCCGAAGGTGTTTTAACTCAATCTTTCTCTTGACTATTTGATAATCAGAATGTACGTGGATCAAAATTGTGAGTGCAGCTCTTGTTTAGAGTAATTACCGTTAGTAGATTGTATGAAACTTTTAGAAAAATTTTCGAATGCATTTCGGAAGTATGGACTATCTTATGGGATAACTGAGGAATTTTTTTATTACTCGACTCCGCGAAAACAACTGACAAACGAGCAGGTATTTGGCTTTCTACATGCCTAAAACCCACTTAAAGTTTTTTGATTTGCATTTGCCTTTCAAACGAAAATCTACAATCATTCGGAGTTACATCTTTTAGGAATTAAATATAAGAGTTGAGGAAAGCCTTATAAACTAGAAACTTACGCATTTTTGCACTCGTTAAGATCAACATCTCGTCTGTTCATTTGTTCCTGCATTTCCATAATTCGTTTTTGAAGCTCCTTGCTTGAGCTTTCATCCCGAGGTTTTAATGGTTCAACGGTCATTGAAGTTTCAGTTTGCACACTTTGACATTCCATCTTTCCAAAAGGCGTTTGTACTATGGCGTCGCTAGTTTCTTTACTCGCCACTTTGACGACAGGTGTTTTATTTTTATCGTCGATAGCAGTCTCTTGAGGTACTGGCTCACTCGTACTAGCTATTACATTAGTATCTGCTCTGTCTCTGGATATATTTTTTTCCGACGTTTCATTGTCTTTCGCACTAGTTTCAACCGAACTTGCAGGCGGGTTTGCCACAGAGGTTTGCGTTGTGACATCTACCCTTTGTATGCGTCTTATAGGTGAGCCGATTGGTGAGAGACTTTTATCTAACATTACCGTGGTTGTTTGCCTTCTAACGGTCTTTGGAGTTGGGCTAGTCGATATTTTACGTTCAGCTGGCACTGGGGTTTCAGTATTGGTAGCTACATTTTTCTGCGTTGAAATTTTTCCATCAACTTCTTTGATATCCTCAACAGCAGGTTCCACTGCACTGGTGTCCTTTTCATCTATGCCGAAAAGCGCTGAAATTGTTTGCCAGTGCTCCGTTTCTCTCGCTGACCTTAAGCGTTGCTCCAGCAGCTCCTCTTGCAGGGATTCGTGCCTCTTTTGCAGATCGTTTAGGCTTCCTTCCAGGATCTTGCACTGTGTTTCTGCCTTAATGATCTGCAGATTTTTTATTTCATTTAATAAATATCTTTATATTATTTTCTTTTCATATCATACCTTAATTAAATTCTGTGACTCATCTGCGACTCCACTCTCGGTTTTTAACTTACTAATAACTGCATTTTTAACATATTCGATTAGCTCACTGTCTTTACTCTTTTCTGCCTTTCGAAGAGACATCTTTACAAATTTGGTATATGCGAATATATAGTTAGTCAGGAAGATAAGTGGTGTAAATTTGGCATATTTCTCTCGGAGAGCGTAAAGTGACTTTTGAAGAAATCTAGTAAATTGTTAATTATATTAAAACTGGTTCTGAAGCTTATTTAAAAAATCTTACCTAATTTTAACCTCCTTGTTATGAGTTTCAATTTGAAACCGTTCGAATATTTCGACAGACTTTTGCTCCTTTGCGATGCTATCACGCTCTAATAGAGCGCACTTCTGTTTAAGTTGATCAAAGTCAAAGTGCAAATTCGATAATTCCTGTTTGGCTTTAAGAGAAAAAAAGAAGAAATAACGCTTTTATATAAACTTAGTTTTTGGTCAAAACGGTAACATTCTTAAATAGGATAATCTGCATGAAAACAGATAAGGCTTGAAAATTCGATCGAAGCCTAAGACCTAGATATTTTTAACAGAGAAAATATCCTCTTATGTTTCGAGTTTCTCCATTGGGAATCTTGAATTTACAGAGTAAATTAAGGCGAAGTAAATACTGCTTGCCCGACGATTGGAATTTAAATGTGCTCTGCCCAATCCACAAAACTACCGTGGGACAAGCCTCCTCAACATCGGATATAAGGTTCTATTGAGTGGAAGACTAAAGCCCACCGTCAACAAACTGATTGGACCTTATCAGCGTGGCTTTCGTGTGCCTGGAAAATCAACAACTGCCCAGATATGGATCATGCGCCAAATCTTGGAAAAGATCGTCGCTATGTCAGAATTTGGTATCCACGCAAAACTAATACGGCTGTGTAAGTTGACGTTGAGCAACACCAAAAGCTCCGTTAGGATCGGGCAGGACGTCTCCGAGACGTTCGATAGCAAACGAGGTTTCAGACAAGACGACTTCCTATCGCGCGACTTCTTCAATCTACTGTTGGAGAAAATACTACAAACTGCAGAGCTTACCGTACCGTTAGTTCTGATTTTTCTAGACTGAATAAGGAAGCGAAGCAAATGTGTCTGGTAGTAAACGAGGGAAAGGTGAAATATCTACAGTTATCAAACTCGCAACAACACGTCACGAATTTTCGAGGGAAAGGTTCTGCGGAAGATTTATGGTCCTTTGAGCATTGACAACGGCGAACATTGCATTCGAAGGAACGATGACCTGCACGAGTTATACGAGGACATTGATATAGTTCATTGAATTAAGCGTCAGCGACTACGCTGGCTTGGTCATGTCATCCGGATCGATGAAAATGCTTCAGCTCTGAGAGTATTCGACACAGTCGCTCGCCGGGAGAAGCAGAGTAGGAGAAAGACCTCCATTTCTCAGACCATTTGGAGAAGAATCTAGCTACACTAGTCTCTAATTGGCGTCAAACAGCAAAAAGGAAGAACGACTGGCGCGCTGTTGTAAACTCGGTTAAAACCGCGTAAGTGGTGTCTACGCCAATAAAGAAAAAGAAGAAATACTGGGCTCGGACGATATATAGCTATAAATGTCTTAGGGTTTTCAATTGAATTTGCATCCTCCGCAGAGTCCTCCTCTGGAACGTCTGCCCATGCACTCATGCTCTTGGATATTGTAAATACCAAAGTTTTATCCAGTGATCTAAATATCAAAGTATTGATTTCATAATGGTGAAACGAGTATACTTACCTCCGTCGAGTTCTCGTTGCATTTTCGCCATTAGTAGCTTTTCTTCTGTGTTGCTCTGTAGGTCGGCGACTAGATGTCGTAGGTTAACGTGGTTGTCTGTAATCTCATTCAATAACTTTTGCTGTGACTGAATTTGACACTGTGCAATCTCTAGTAAACTCTCTAGCTGTGCTGACTTTCGCAGCGATTCCTCGCGCTGCTGCTGTGCTTCTTTCAGCGACAATTGTAAACCTCGATATTCCTCGATGGTTAAATAGTCCAACTGTAGGTTTTCATCAATAATACCATAATCGGAGCATATATCTGGTATTCGAAGTTCGTCACTTAATTTGCCGGCAAAAAGCTGTTCAACGATAAACGCAAGTTGTGCTCTTAGTTTCGTATTGTCCGCTTGCACTTGTAAGTAGTCTTCCTTGCTGTAATTTCCGGCATTCATTAGTTGTGCGCGTTCTACTTCGAGAGAAGTCAAATTGTCTTTTAGCGCATTCAGCTCCTTTTGCAAAGTTACCACCTGTTCGATATTACGCAATTCATTTTGTTTGGCTTCGCTGAGCGTGTTATCATATTCCTCACGCATGAAAGCGTAAGAAGATTTTTCTTTATTGAGATCTAGTTGTGCGCTGATAATTTGTTCACTCAGTTCAGCCAAACGCTGTATCACTTCGTTGTCACTTGCTTTCATTTGCTGTTGCAGATCCTCGAACCTCCGGCGGTAGATTTTCAATTCGGATATTTGTACTTCGAGATCACGTGTTTCGGTTACACAAACCGATTCTCCATCTATTATTGGTAGTTTTTTCTGTATGATATTCTTGTTCGGCGTAGTTGGGCGTGTGGAAGAGTCCATAAGATTGGGTAAATTGAAGGTTAAATCTTCTTCGTAGCCATTGCGTTGCTCGCTACCTTCACGCATACTTTCCACAGAGCTAAGTTCGTCACTCTCTTCGGCAGCTGGACTTTGCGTTTGCGGTTGCTCCTTTATAAGCGTACGTAAAGCCTCTTCACGTGCCTTCAAAGCTTGCAATTCATTTTGTAGTCGTTTCGGAGTATTTGGCACCGAGCTAGTGCGCAAAGCCTCGAGCAGTCGGTAGAGCATTTCCGTGTCGATGGTGATGTGGTCGGAGGAAGCTAAAAATATTAAGATTTTTGAGATATTCGTTGAAAAATACAATAATTGTACCATCATATTCTCGAAGTTTCTCTAGAATCTCCATCATGCCCGCGCGTAATGTGTCATTTTCATCAAGTACATCCTGGTATTTCAGCTGACTGGTGGCTATAACCTGATTGGTTTCATCTGGTATCTATTGGATGTATATTTATATTTAAAAGTTAAGCGCTAAAGTTATTTAGGGACTCACATCGAGCGACAATTTGCAGTTCGTACAGAGTTTAACCTGCTCATTGTTCTCGCCATTGTTTGCATTTATACTGTCTGTAACTTCGCCGACTTCGCTGGGAATGTGCAGGCTGTCCAATGTCGCCCTATCTTCTTCGACCGTAGCTGGAGCGGGTTTTTGTAGTTGCTTCTGTAACTCCAACAACTCCTTCCTGCCGTTAAAAGTGTATATAAAAATAGCAAGTGCTTTCCAAAGAACGACATTTCTTACCTCAAATCACTCTTGTCTAACTTTAGCTGAAGTCGCATTTCCTCCGAGGCGCGCAGCTTCAAAGTCAACCTTTCGATCATTTTTTCTTTGTTGCGCTCTTTTGCTACCAAGTTTTTCGCTGATATAATCATATCATCGGGTATGTTCAAACGTCTACGTAATATGCCATTTTCATGTGCTATTTCATGCATCGAATTGAGTTCCATAATCAGCGCGCGTATTTGCTTGTCTCGTGAGATTACCTTTTGCTCCAGTGCGGTGCACTTACGTAACGCCTTTACTAGTCCATCCTCACCGCGTTGAT
Source organism: Bactrocera tryoni (assembly GCF_016617805.1). Classification (NCBI taxonomy): domain Eukaryota; kingdom Metazoa; phylum Arthropoda; class Insecta; order Diptera; family Tephritidae; genus Bactrocera; species Bactrocera tryoni. The sequence goes on from NC_052503.1 coordinate 38,263,387, forward strand.
AGGCATCCAGTGCTGAAATCGCTTGCAGAGCTTGCTTGGATTTAAGCGCATTATCTTCCTCACTGCGCTCCAACATTTCGGAGAGTTCGCGACAACGTTCATTTGCTGCCTGCAGAGATTCCTCAATTGTCTTGCAACAAGCACGACTTTTATTAGGATTTCGTGCTTCCTCCTTTTCAGCGGACAATTGGTTCATTAGTCTGGTGGAAGACATCATTTCTTCGGCCAAATATTTAATCTTGGCCTCAAGCGACTCGATGTGTTTATCGCGTGATTCAAGGGCCTGTAAGAGAACGGGTTTAAAGTCATAACAGACGTGGACAGTACCACATTGTAGAAAAGGAAACTACTTTCAACAAAGAAATCAAACCTAATTTCAATGAATTCTGAAATGAAGTTGAATGGCTTAAAAGCCTTAAGTTGTCACACTATTACGCGAATATTACAAAGAAGCGTTAGTGCTTACGATCAGCTGGTTTCTACCGCTAAAGAGGGAGAAAGTATGTGAAGTAAAAATGCTCAAAAAGTAACGTAGATATCGCATGACTTGCAGTTTCGTTAGAAAGAACTGATTGATAGCTTTTGCACTCACCAAATGGATTGAAGCAACTGATTATACACCAAACCGTTATGCTACTTACATGTAAAAGTTTCGTGGTTTCCTCATCATCATCGCTGTTAACGTTATTTTTTCCCAAATCATCCTTGCCTGCATGCGTTGTATGCTCTGTGAGACTCGTCGCCTCTCCGACTTTTTCCAGACGCGCACGCAACTTTTTCATTTCCTTTTCCTTTGCATCCAGCATATTTTTCCAAGATTGCGCTTTTATTTCTAATTTTTCAATGAAAGCCTTCAAATCGTGTTCGCTTTTCTCACGTTCCTCCTCAAGATAGGTAATATTGCCCTCTAAGCGGGTAATTTCAATATTCAGTTCGTTGACGGTTTCTTTTAACGCCTTCCGTTCGCTGTCGACGAGCGTTACATCGGCGCTAAGTTGTAGCAGCTTCGTTTTGTTCTGTTGCAATTCGGTTTCACATTCGATGATGGTTTTTGTCTGTGCGATATTTTGATTTTGAAGTGCCTGCAAGTTTGCGTTAAGAAAAACAATTTCTATACGATGTATACTATATTGAAATCGCCAAACCTCTATTTCGCGTAGTAAACGTTTTATGTGCTTATTTTTTGAATTGATATTTCGTAGTAGATCCTCCTGTTTGTCCAACTCTGAGAGTGGATCGGAAGAGTCCTTATCGCTAACCTCTGTGGCCGCAGTTTGTGCGGCCTCTTGTAGACGTTTTTGAAGTTGAAAAATATCCTCAGTGAGCTATTCAAAGATATGATTAAATTTTTAAGATTTTATTTTTTTTTATCTTTGCGCTTAAGCACCATTTAATACCTCCTTAACTTTGGCTTTCAGTTCTGACTTTTCATCATCCAGTCTTTCCAACATAACCTTAAGCCTTTCGTTCTCATCCTTCAACCGTTCGGTACGTGAATCTTCTATAAAAATCATCCAAATTTCGTAGAATATTTTTGAATGCCAATTATTTATTGCTTTTGCTTACCATCACTGCTCTCTTTATCTTCTAGTCGTGACCGCAAGGCGCTGGCCTGATCGCCTTTGTATTGCAAAACAGCCAAAGTCACCTCCAAAGTGCGTCGCAGCGACTTCTTGGGTATCTCCTCTATGGACACAATTAACTGCAGTAAAGTTTCATATAATTCCTCTTTTTGTTTCGTATTAAATTCACGAAATTTACGTGCCGACACTAATTCGGATATTTCCATTTTCCTTTAACACTTATTATTATTAAAAAGAAAATACCCGCGTTGGATATTCCTGCTATTTTGTTGGCGTTTAATTTTTCTGGTTGTGACACTGACAGCATTAATGACATCAAATATTTGGTCACCCAGGCAACTGCAGGTAAACAAAAACCTAAACAAAAAACAAAACCGCTAGCTGGTTTTTGACCATGGTGTAACACTGTTATTAAGGGTGTTTTGGTGTTGGGGTGATTTCTTTTACTAACTTTTCCATTGCTTATAGAATTCACCGACAAATTATATGAAAAATTAACAGTAATTAAATCCTTTGTTATAGCATAAGTAATCGAATATTACAGCGGACTATGTTTGTCGAAACTATCAGAATGTCGATGGCCACATGGACCCTCTGTCTGTGCAATAAATGACTGTAGATATCTTGATGAATTTTGACACTTTTGTCAAGCTGGATGCTATTCTTCCAAGTAATCATGTTCGCGATCAGTTGAAATTTCATACTTATGAAAGAAATTAGTCTTTCTTTCTTGTTTATTACCAAATCGCATGACTTCTTCATTTACTTAAGTCAATATTGAATTCCAAGAGCTTATTTGACTTTGCAATAGATAACTCAAGTATCAGCTAAAATGTCGAAACAAAACTTATCACATATATTGGTGGGTTGTGCTCTCGGACGATCACCAAATTAAGCCTTATTCAGGATATCAGTGGATTTGATCTTTCGTTTTTATTGTTTAGTTATTCCCTGCTTGCATAACGCAGTGAGACTTAGTATTGGCGATAGGGATAGTCTTAATTGCCACTTAGATATCCACTAGAAGGTTTATGGACTTACTCGTTAGAGCAGAAGCCCATTTGACACCTTCTGTTATGTCAACAATTTCCGCCTGAACGACTGAATGTTAGTCCTTTAGTTTGAATTTATCTTCTGTGTATGGATTATTACAAAATAAGCCCACTTCTTTTCCTATTTCACCCTTTGATTAGTCGGAATATGTAGATTTTGCAGTTGAAATTGTCGATCATAGAACCAATGGTCGATTCTTCTCTACTGGGGAATAAAAAGGTTGTGTTTAATTCGTCATAGATTTCCTTTTCTTGGCAATGCGGCAATTTAGCCTGCGTTCATTAACCAGGTCGTGTATGATATCATGTCCGTAGTCACACCGAGTCCGACTCTAGTGGCCTAAATTCATGAACCGACTGACCGTAAGTATTGTCTCATACTTCACATGTATACTACTGTGATCACATTGAAAGGTGAATTTTTAATTTATACTTCGCGTGTTTTTTGAATCGGTAAATATTTTTCTGTAAGTTGATAGTACTGTTAGTGATATCTATGCTAAATTTCACGTCAAAATATTCATTAGTATTTGAGATTCGCGTTATTTTGTGTGGCTCTAAAAGTGAATTCTTCGATTTTTACTATGTCTGAATTTATTGAACAAAAAAGTGCGGTAATATACCATCTCATGCTGCATTGGTTATTGGTGATCATCTCGCCACATTTTCAACTAATATCGTGCCACAATCACCGCATTCGCCTGATTTACCTTCGTGTAACTTCTGCCTATTCAGCAATTTCACATGAGCACTCCGAGGACACCACTTTGACTCAATTGAGGATATATGTAAAAGCTGAATCGAAGAAGGCTCTGCTGGCCACCACGACGGAGGATTTTTCCAAGCGCTAAGATGACTGGAAAATTCGTTGGCAAAAGTGTATTGCTGCGGAAGGGGATTACTTTGAATGAAATCAATTGGATAAAATTCACCTTTCATTTTGATCACAGTATTATGTATTGGCTCGTGGCGACTCTCGAGGTTAGCCTTTGTGGACGTAGTTTCCATTACAACCAGGCCACCGCACCATATGTTTGTATGCGACGAATGACACTTGTGTGGAGTCAATAGCTTTGCTGCAGGAGTACCAGATTCGAAGAGCTTTGGAAGACCAACCATCAATGTGTTGCCACCAACTTAGTTTTTTTATCACATGTATGTACATAGTACCATACATATGGGCAAATTCGGATTAATAATTGTTTCCTTTCTTTAATTTTGTTTCCACTAAAATAGTGTTGAGCTTAGCGCTGCTTTCCAGGTTACAGTCCGCCCTTTCACACCTCTATTTTGAGTTCCTAAAATTTAAATGGTGTAATTTAAATCAAACTAATAAACAGGTGTTTGTCTAAACACCATGCTTTCGAAGTATTTATTATTTGATTTCAGTCAAAATTTTGAGATAGCAGAAGTGGCAGAGCTTACGACTTTGGCGAAACATGCTCCTTACGTATAGTATATAGTATGTGCTATGGTATGTACATAGGTTTACAATATGTATGTGAATTGAAGGCAACCAGATTGGAAACCAACTAAGAAATTTATATGTTTTTAATAACTTTTCCAATCTATTTTAGCAAAACACCGTTATGTTAAATCAACTGAATATCCGACTTTCCGTAAAAGTGTTTACAAAATTATGGATACATCGTTCTGCTCACACTTTTCATATCACTCGCTGATTAGAAAACAATCCAAAAGACGGTTATCGAACTGTTCGATGGGGGAGTTGACAGATGATTTAGATAACTTTATAAGTTAGCTATTGAGTTTTCGAATGCCAGTGATTTCTTATATTCAGATGCCTTAATCTCTTCATAGCGGTTTCATTAAGATATTTTGGCCGATATATGTAGTATAAAGTTATATATATACATATATGGGGCTCAAAGGAGTATTGACGATATACGATCCAACAACGACTCGAAATTATTAAAATTTACTGCCGACATTCGGAGTCAGTGGCCTCCACTTTAAGAGCGCTACGTCCAATTTATGGTCGTCCTGTCAGATCAACAATTGAGCGCCTAGTGAAAATTTAGGAAGACCCAAATCAGTCACTCACACGTCGTTCTCCAGCGTTTGCCATCTCTGTGATGTTGTTGTGGCGAATTTTAAGAAAAATCTTGGCTTATATCCTTACAAGACCAAATTGACGCAAGAAGTGAAGCCGCTGACCACCGGAATCGTCGTATTTTCGTGAATTGGGCTGAGCAACAATTTGAAATTGATCCGGACTTTCATCGGAAAATCATCTTCAGCGATGAGACTCATTTCTGCTAAATGACTTGGTCAATAATCAAAATTTGCATTATTGGTCAGTCAACAATCCACACGTACTCCATGAGTCACCATTGCATGCCGAAAAAATTACGGTTTGGTGCGATTTATGGGCCGCGGCGTCATTGAGCCGTACTTCTTCTGTGTTGATCAAGCTACCGCTCAATGATAACCGAATATTTTTGGCCCGAATTGGATGATATGGACTTGGACAATATGTGGTTCTAACAGGATGGCGCCACAAAATATAAGTCACAATCGATTTATTGAAAACCAAGTTTGGGAACGTGTTATTTAATGAAATGGCACAGTAAATTGGTCGCCTTGGTCGTGCGATTTGACGCCGTTAGATTATTTCCTGTGGGGCTGTGTCAAATCCATGGTCTATGACAACAAGCCACCGACGATTGATGAACTATGTGCGAATATCAAAAATTGGATTCAGCATCTGGATTTCTGCAACCCTGCCCGTGATGGCCATGCAAAAGAAATCCAGTTCCCAGGCATAAAGAAATTTCATTGATATTCCAAGCCGTTTTTGTTTATTTAAAAAAACTTTTGTAGCGCTATTATTGAAAAACCCGTTATAACCCTTGTATCTATCTTGATTGGTTTTAAGTGACACATTCAAACGTTATGTGAACAAAACTAGTATACTCTGTAGCACAATGTTGCAAGAGTATAAAAACCCCAGAAACACGAAATTCAGCCGTTGGCGACCTTCTCAGAAAAGTATTGTATGACTACTTTTATTTCCGATGGGGCATGAACTTGTTGACAAGTACACACTTGCGGGCTAATAAATCCGCCCATATGTACCGGACTTGTTTTTGAAAAACCAAAACACACAAATTACTACATATAAAACATCGCCAATGCTGAGCATTTAATATTAGTCTCTTATTTTCACTTCTCAAACGCACTCGTAGTTTGGCATTAATAACAGTAAAAAATAATAATAGCAAATCGTGGCTAAAAATGCTTAGCCGAAATAAGTTGCGTGAAATTTTGTCGAAGCATCAACAACAGGCCTTCGAGGGAAGCAAAATTTTATCGTCAAAAAGTGCAAATGAAAAAATCAAAAATATAAGTCTAGGAAAACCGAGTGAAAAAATTTTTCTGGAGAATATAGAGGATAGTGATGTGATGAAACCCGTTGGAATGACTGGACGGCGTACCCCAATTGAATATTTCACTTATAAAGAAGATAATTTTCATTATAAAAAGCCGAGCGAGCACACCGACTACAGCAGATTGGACATCTTTCATCGAGCTGTAAGTCCAAGTGAGTTTAAACAATGAGTTTACATAACGAAATGTAGTTCTCAATTTGAAAATGTTACACATTCATTTAAGCTCCTTCGTCAAACCTTCTCTTTGCTTTCGACTTTAACAATTAATAATTAATTAATAGTTAAGTTGAACAGAACTAAACTTGCAAATTATCTAAGAATATAAAATTGAGCTCAATATCAACTCAGCGTCTGCATATATATTTAAATGGCACTGCATCCAAGAAACCTTCAAATAAATTTCATCATATTATTGATCATCATTTAAGGTAAAACGTGATTCTTTATGATTGATAATGCTTTCAATAAGAACTACTTAAACGGTACATCGTTTTTGTCTGATTATCAAACATCGACTTTTTGAGTATGTAAATGTGACAATTTTGTTTTTAACCATTAATAAAAAATGAGCTTTATGGCTGAATAAATTTTTTTAGTGAAATCGGGATCGATGTCCTTCTCATTTTGGCTCATCCACCGAACGAACGACGCGTTTGATGGTCGTTCGGTTTCAAAACTTGCACGAGTTGGATTTTCTAAGCCCGCAAACCAAGATCCTTGCGCAAAAATTTCCATAAAGCGCCTGGGCATAGTTCCACTTATTGCGCGCGCTGACTAATGGCTCATTCGGGCCTTCTTCCGTACTCTGCATCACAGCAGTAACGGTGTCTCTGAGGATGCGTATTATTCATTAAGGGGTCAGTAGGGTAATTTTAAAAAAATTTTGTTTGCATTTTCTGTTCCCTTATACCCTTAGAATAATTGTAGAAACCACTTTACCATTAGAAGATTTCGAAAAAGGCCCAAAAATAATAATACCGCTCGATGTTCGGAGCGCTCGGAGTACACACCTCAAGCTTTAAACGCGTTTTTATCAAAATAAACTTTTTTAAACTGGCGGACATGATTCCGGCCGAACTACTCAACCGATTTGCTTAATTTTTTTTTTTTAATGTTCATAAAACGCCTGGCTATCGTCCATATTAGACTAATAATTTTGTAAAATTTATTGACAATGTTATGACAAAATTTATGTCAAAAAACATGGGGAAAATTAAAAAAAAAAGTTAATTACTTCTTTATTTATCAACATTTTTTAATGATTCTAGTAGGGGCGATGAGAAATCGTGTCGGTCAGTGAAAAGCGCATCTCATTCACCCATTTCTCCGATAGATGTCCTCAAGAAATTCCGAAAAAATTTGTTTATACACTTCATGATATTTGTATCTCACGATATGTGAAAAAAGTTCTATTGTAGAATAAAAATTTCTATGAAAAAAAATTTCAAAAAAAAGAAGGCCAGATTACCCTACTGACCCCTTAAAAAACGTGGTCGAAATCGATTCATGGCTGCTTGAATTACCAACCCTGCTTGACGATGTGTCGCGTGAATCCAACCTTTATTTCTAGTAATAAATTTGCGAGATTGGAAATGGTGTTGCAGTGTCAGTCGGTTCATTAAGAAATGTCCAAACCAAACTGAATATAAATCCAGTAACAGGTGTCAAAAAGACCAACTCCGAAAAAAGTATTGCCTCATTGCAAACCACACGTCTTAAAAAACATTCGTTAGAATGCCTTTAAATTTGCTTACAGAGGCTTATCGGTTATTTAAAAAGCTTTTCAAGGAGTGATAATCACATTATTCTAGACAATATTCCCACAAGTATGTTAGGCTTATCTTTCTCTAATGCGGCTACGTCTCAGATAGTCCATTCTTTGAGTCCAATTTTCCATGATTCGTTCTACTATTTCGACTGGTGACAGGCGAATGATAGGCGTGATGTTTTGCTCCAAGGCTTGAACTGAAGCGGGATTGTCCGCTTAAACCTTTACATATCCCCACGGAAAAACGGTGTGATACCACACGATCTTGGTGGCAGTTCGACCGACCCAAATCGTGGAATTATCTGCTCATCTTGTTGAAACCAAATGTCGCCGAGATCACGTGCTTCAATTTTAGACATCAAATAGTCGTTTAACATGGCGCGATACGATGTCGCCATTGACGATTACGTTCTCACCGGAATAATTTTTGAAAAAATATGAACAGATGATTCCACCAGCCCACAAACCACACCAAAACGTTGTTTTTCTGAACGAAATGTCAGCAATTGAATCTCTGTAGGTTGCTCAAGTCCCAAATGCGGCCATTTTACTTGTTTACATAACCATTGAGCCGGAAATGAGCCTCATCGGCGAATGCTAAGTCGTTCCATACGTCAGTCCGAGTTGCTGCGAACGGCGCCGAATCGACTCGATCACAGTTTTTTAACAGAAATCATTTTATGTTTACATGTATTAAAAATAGTTTGAAGATTAATTGTTTTTTTTATAAATAATTAATTTTTTTACAATAAAGCTTTCATTAGGTCCTTAATTGTATCTTCCGTAATTTGTTTGCTTGCTGAAAACCACTTTTTTAAAAAATTGTTAATAGTGTCAGCAACTTATTTTGTGCTCTTCATAACACTTTTCACCAGCACCCAATATCTTTCGAAGGATCTGAGCTTGGTCTTTTCATACCACTCAAGTGATTTGCAATAATGGCATGAAGCCAAGTCAGGCCAAAAATGTGGACACCTCGGGCCGTCTTATGAATGGCAAAGTTTCTGCAAGCACTTCTGGACGTATAAACAATGTAAAGAACTTTTTCTTAGTTTTAATGGCTTTGCAGTTTTTATTATGCCCAAAATTATTAAGTCTTCATACAGTCATACCAGTCATATTTATTTCTAATCTACATAACATTTCTGTAGTACTCATTATAGGTCAATGTTTCTCGCTAATGCCCGTTCAAGGAGTAGGCCAGCCGAACCCGCGTCACGTGCGGTTTTCATTCAAGACCTTACGAGTGCTGATCACTTTGATATTTTTAGTTGCAAGCTCTGCATTAAATCTGGCGATGATGAAGCATTTGGCTAGAATTGGTGTAAACGCGAAAAATTTAGGTAAGCTTACCAACTTTGCGGATCTTCATTGACATCAAAATAAAGTGAAATATTTCCGATTTATTCATATTAGTTTAATTATTCGTTATTATCTTTTCATACAGTCGGCGTTGTGTTTTTTACATGCGTACAATCATCGACGATACTGTTTCTTTCGTTGGCGCAACGTTGGCCCCGGCTTATTCGTTTTTGGACCCGCACTGAAATGATCTTCATACGCAAGCCATATGAAACGCCGAAACGTGATTTGTCGACACGCGTGCGTCGCGCTGCGGTCACAATAATATTCCTCTCAGCAGGTATTTTTAAAAATTAACGGTATATTTCTCTAAATTTATATGTTCAAAACATTATTTATGCAGTGGAGCATTTGTTGTATCTGGCATCCGCTGTAGTCTCACAATATCGCAGAGCAAATTTCTGCGCCACTCTACAAAATAGTACAGTTCATTTTACTTTCGAGGATTACACCTACAAAAATTATGATTATGTCTACGAGCTATTCCCCAACACCACGCTAGTTGGCTGTCTTATTTTGGTGAGTGGTAATTTTTTTCTTCACACTTGGTCACATTTTTCACGGTCACATAACAGACATAGACTTCTTTCGATAGAAAGAACATCCACGTCTTATTAACTTCTTTGGGTCTCTTACCTAAACTCGGCGATACTTAGGTATAGTCTTTGTGGTCTTGATGTCAGTAAAAAAGTAGTAATTTAGATATCGTTTGATCTGGTCAAAAGTGAGCAAACCCGTGTATGTTTGCCTTATTATCTATAAGAAATATGAAAGAATTCAAGATCGGACCACAACCTCAGTTCGTCGTTGAATTCTACTATTCTCTTCGAATATGCATAATTTAAAATATTATTTTTTTCGATCAAAATTGTTAAATAGATGTTGGATAGATTTGTGGTTTTATTGTACATTGAAGTTTATAAGATTTCTGCTTCCGATAATAACTTACATTGGCTACTTAATTGGCTGAATAATCTGCAGCTAGAGCAAATTTTGGAATAACTGTTCTTATGAAAAGTGCAGATTACATATAAACTCCAGCTGGTAGATACTACTCAAAGAAGTTTACGAAGCTTGAAGCTCTTTTTTAGGTAAATGGTCGTGAAATTTTCTGTAACCACCAATGGTCTTGACAGCGGCGTGGTTAGTCCTCCGATTGGATTTTGGTTCAGTCTATTTTTGCTCTTCTTGTACTTTGCAACTGTTTGCGACGCACTTCTGTCCTAAGTTTTCTAAGAACTATCTTCCCATAGTAGACCCACGGCTTAAATTCCAGCGAACTCAATCAAAATCTATGATGGATTAAAGATTAATTATGGTTTTGTTCAGATATTGCTTTTGTGGTGCACTCTATTTAGTATATCATCAAAAAAAAACTTCACAGAGTGGTTTGGGGAATGCTGCACGTGTTAAAGATGGACACCAATTAAACGATAAAGGCGAAAACGCACAGTTGTGATTTCGTCGATTTAATCTTGGATATTTTGACGTTAAAGATGAATGAAGCTCTGGAATGGCATTTGTGGAAAGGGCATGCATTTGGAATGTCCGGTTCTTTAATTGGGAAGGAAAAAGCTGACACACCGCATAGAAGTGCGATGGACGGTATAAGGACTAAAACGAGTAGGTTCTTGTGGCATTTACTAAAGTGACCATATAATGGAGCGCAATCCGGTGTGCGATTCGTGGTGGAAGAGAGACTCCATCGCCGAGACCTGCCATTTACAACGGTGGATGAGCGTCTGGCCATAATCCGCATCAAAGCGAAGTTCTTCAACGTATCGCTGATTGGTGCCCACTCCCCAGCGAAAGAGAAGGACGATGTGACCAAAGTTGCCATCTATGAGCGCTTGGAGTGCAACTATGAGAGCTGCCTCGACATGATGTCAAATTCGTGGTAGGTCACTTTAACGGTAGAGTGGGCAAAGAAGGTATCTTGGGCACAGCGGTCGGTAAATTGAGTCTCTATGATGAAACATTCCAAATGAGTTGAGGCTGACCGACTTTGCTTGGGCCCGAAATATGGTTTTTCGGTATTATTAGATTCCAGCTTAGGAAAACTTATCAAGCTTATCAAGTCTCCGTATCGAATCATGTAGACGGAAGACACGTCTCCAGTGTTTTAGACTTGTGTACAGTCCGAGGTCCTGACATCGACTCGGACTACTATCTTGTTGTAGCTAAGGTACGCACCCGTCTCTGTGCAGCAAAAAACGCACATCAACAAACACAAGGAAGGTTCGACGTCGAGAAGCTGCAATCACAACAGACAGCTGAACGATTTTCTACTCGTCTTGCACTCCTGCCCTTTGAGAGAATTCGTCAACAACTCACTATCGAAAAAGAAGGAAGATTTAATGCAAAAAACTTCATAGACGAATTTTCATTTACGAACCGCTGTTGAATCGCAACAAAATCAGTCCACTTCTAAAACAAATGGTCACCGGTTATGAAAAGAGAAGTATTTACGACAGTGCTCTTGTGTATGTCGAAACAATTTCTTCTTTTTCTTTATTGACGTAGAGTAACGGAATGGAGATCTTCCTCTTCCTCTGCTTCCTCTGTCGGATAATGCGTCGAATACTTTCAGAGCTGGAGCGTTTGCATCTATTCGAACGACATGACCTAGCCGCTGGCTCTTAATTCGCGGAACTATATCAATGCCGTCGTATAACCCATATAACTCATCGTTACCAAAAGAGGGATCACTTATCCGAACTGTTTTCCTTGGTAGGGTTTTTTTATGTGGTCGGTTCCAAACTCAGCGCACAACCTTGGGGAGGGAATATTTCACCTTCTTCATATGTTTCTTAGGCTACCCAGAGGATACTTAGGTCTAAGACCGGAAATCATGAGCTGCTTGAGCCATATGTAAAATAATCATTTCTGATTACTCCCAAGTGAATGGCGCTCAGAGAACTTTCCCCACTTGCGTGAAATTCTTCACATGGCTCCATTCTCCATCCTGTCAAATGAATTTGAAAAAAGTGAAAAATTCATCTCAAGAGAAGATTGTGAAAATCGACTGTCCCAGTTGTTTGCCAAGAGAAACAAGGATTGGCTATGAGAGTGTCATTATGAAATTACCTTCAAAATGGCAACAAGTTATCGAATCAAAGGGTACATATTTGACCAAAATTAGATTATTTTACCTAGATTATATAAAACCTTTAATTTAAATAATGAATTTATCTTTACTAGACCTTTTGTTTGACCTAAACAAGTCTATATAGATTTGGGCAGGCCTCCTCATACCAATAGTTATGATATGTACTTATGTCAATGATTTTCTCACACCTTTCTAATACACAACGTTCATTACGCGAGAGTTTAAGTATTTACGCTCTTCTTTGTTAACGGTTTCTCTCCTTTATTACATTTACGTAGGTTGTGAATTTCATATGTACTTTCGTTTGGAACTACATGGATCTATTCATAATGATGGTCGGCAAAGGCATCGCTTATCGCTTCGAGCAAATGAAAATGCGTATAAATCATTTGTTAAATAAGGTATTTACAATTTATACAGGGAGTGTATATTGTTATAATATATAGTTGAATTTCAGGAAGTACCTGAGTCGATTTTTATGGAAATAAGAGACCATTATGTTAAATTGTTGGAACTACTCGAATATGTGGATGATGACTTGTCAGGCATTATTTTACTCTCCTGTGCTAATAATCTCTATTTCGTTTGCTACCAATTGCTGAACATCTTCAAGTAAGTTGAGCTTTTTGAAAAAACTAATTGTTTGTTCGATTCGCCATTCTTGCATTTTTGAGTTTTGGCGAATCAAAGCAACTAGTAAGCATAACAAGAATGAGTAAAGGCCTAAATATTCAAGTAATTATGCCAAAATGTTCGGAATGGCGAGAAGAAGATCCTCTGCCTGTGCCACGAATGCATATTTTGGGTAAAATTTTAAATATTTTCTTTGGTTTGTATGTTCGTGCGCTGAAAGGTTAAGCGACCCATGTTACACTTGTCAAGCTGTTTTAATTTCTTGTGAGAAGCGACGAGTTAAGCGAGGAATTAAAAGAGAATTGCGTGTTAAAGTGTCGAAATTCTCATTTCAGATGTACAGCTAATCTCTTCAGGTTCTTACCACACACTGTTATTCGGTTCTTAAAGCTAAAAGCTGTGGATTTGCATTAATTACTTTTTCACACATTTCTTTTCACTTTTTCTTCGTGCTTCCCTGCGCCCTACGCTTTCCTGTCTGGCTCTGTGCGTGTATGTATATACACATATGTATGTACCACGTCGATGTGAATGTGCACGCCATCTGAAGTAAATTGCGTTGGCCAATTAATTACGTTTACTTTTGGTTTTCGCTACTCTTCTTAATCGGACGGACGGCTTTTGTTTTTCTAACAGCAGCATCCATCAATGACGAGGCAAAAGACGCATTGGGTGTGCTGCGGCGTGTGTCGGCTAAGACCTGGTGTGTTGAGGTGAGTAGGTTGAGTCGCTAAATCTGCATTAGTTAAGCTGGTGGGTGCATGTTTGTTTGTTTATATGTATACAGTTATATTTTTAAGGTATTGTTATTGTCATACCAATTTCTATAATCCTTCCAAGCACCATTCTTCTTGAATAATTAGTTTAATAAATAATCCAATATAAGCTTTTAGTGAGAAATTCTTTCCCTCTCTCTTTCTAACAACAGGTGGAGCGATTAATTTTTCAGATGGCAACTACGACGGTGGCCTTATCTGGGAAGAAGTTTTACTTTCTAACTAGACGTTTACTTTTTGGGGTGAGTATATGTGCCGGCTCTTGTGTTGCTTTGCTGTCAGCACTGCATATTAATTCTGACTCGGCTTTACCCTTTCTACACAAATAAGAGTTGATTTGAAAAGTTCGTAGGCTGTTACATAGATATTAGTACCTATATTAAATTCATATGATTTTTAGTGAGCCGCTACATTTAGAAGTTATGAGTGTAAATTTGACAGCTGTCAAACCATTAGCAACTTGTGTTAGTTAAAAAAATGAATTAAAACGATTTTTGTGTGTTAATAAAGCATTGATTTTGGGGGAAAATACTGCTGAAGCCAAGGTTTGAACTGACACCAAAGAAAGACGCGAAAGTCGGCTGGTTATGTTAAGGCATCAGTATTTTGTTATAATATTCATCGATTATCATCCAAAGGGAAACCCATAAACAGCAACTATTATATTGCGTTGTTGAAGAAGTAGAAAGTGCTGTTTCTTCAAGACAACCCAGCGTGTCACATACCAATGAATAAGATATCAAAATTTCATGAAGTGCACTTCGAAGAGTTTCCGCATCTTCCGTATTCCCGAGAACTGGCTCCCAGTGACTATTTCCTGTTCTCAGAAGACCTGAAGAGAATGTTGACGGCTCAGAAATTTTGGAACAATGAATAGGTAATCGCAGATATTGAGGCTTATTTTGAGGTTTAAGGAAAATCTACTATAAAAATGATTTTGAAAAATTTTTTTCACCGCTATCTTCACTGTATCGCCCTCGAAGATAACTACAATGTCTACAATAATGTCTATATGAAATATGTCTATGTTAGCATACGAACTTTTCAAACCACTTTTTATACTCTTATAAAGAGCTATGTGGCACTATATAATGATCTCCTATTATTTGGTTAGCTTTTTCCTCATATAACCCTTTGGTTGAGCTTACATATATCAGATATATCTAATCTGAGATCAGAAACGAATCAAAATGTAGAGATAAAACTCATTTAGTCTAGGATCAATAGGATGAAAATCCCTATGCTGAGAATATCGGGACTAGTGGAATATCTGAACTAATTGCACTAATCTCTGCCATTACTAAATTATTCTCAAGAACATATTTCTTTACAATTTTGTGAAGATAACACTCACCTATATTTACGGCATATGGCATCGTAAAATAATACTCTTATATGGTAAAGGGTGATGCATTTTGAGGTTCCCTGCTTTTTTAAAGGAAAATCAGAAACTTGAAATCTGAAGGGAAATGCTTACAACCATTCCAAAGAACATTCTTTGGGATTTATTTTTTAAAGATTATCCCTTTCAAGTGTTGGCAGCGGCTCCGTCACAGATGGTCCATTCGTTGAGTGCAATTTTCGAATAATCGTTCGAGCATTTCGACTGTTAACTGGCGAATGACACACGTGATATTTCGCTCTAAGCTTAAACGAAGCGGGATTGATCATCGCATAGACTTCAGTCTTTACATACATGTACCCATAGGAAATAGCCTAGCGAAGTGATATAACACCATCTTAGTGGCCAATTGACCGGCTCAAAACTTGAAATTATCTGCCCACCAAAGTGTTCTTTCAATAAATCCATTGATTGGTGTTATTTGTAGGGATAGGTGCTATCTTGTTGAAACCAAATGTCGCCGAGATCACGAGCTTCAATTTCAGGCATCAAATACTCGGTTATCATGGCGCGATAACGGTCGCCATTGACGGTTACGTTCTGATCGGCGTCATTTTTGAAGAAATGTGGACCGATGATTCCACCAACCCACAAACCACACCAAACCGTTGTTTTTTCTGGATAAAATTACAGCTCTTGAATCTCTTCAGGTTGTCCCTTGTCCCAGATGTGGCAATTTACATTTTTACATACCCGTTGAGCCAGAAATGGGCCTC
This sequence comes from Bactrocera tryoni, assembly GCF_016617805.1. Lineage (NCBI taxonomy): Eukaryota > Metazoa > Arthropoda > Insecta > Diptera > Tephritidae > Bactrocera > Bactrocera tryoni. The sequence goes on from NC_052503.1 coordinate 38,279,201, forward strand.
ATCGCTGAACAAAATTTGACTTGCAAACGTGAGATATTCTTGGAAGTTTTCAAGAGCCTATAGAGTAAAGCGATGTCGCTTGAGAAGGTCGAGTGGCTTCTGTTCTTGTACAAGCTGTATTTATACGCTTTCAATTTAAGATCTCAAAGTAAAATGCACCAAGTCGTTCCGTACGTCACTCCGAGTTGCAGCGAACGGCGCCTTGGCCTTCGTGTCCACTCTCAGCTACGGCTGCTATATTTTCTTCGCTACGTATTGGACGTGGTCCATTCGGTGGAATATTATCCAATAAGCTGGGTCTCAAGATGAGTAATGGTGTTGCGAATAGTATGCTCAATAAGCCGATTATGTGAACCGTAAGTTGAGGGAAGACCGCGAAACAAATTCTTTAAAGAACGAGAATTTTCGTAATAAAGTTAAACGAATTTTAGGCATTGTTTAGGCACAAGTCTTTCCATGGTGAAATGCCAAACAATATTGAACAAGAATAACATGACAGCTTGACACGACTCATCCGTGATCAATAAAAGAGGCTATTGAAAAAAGTACCTTCTAATTCGTGAACCAATTTCATGTATATATTTTCAGAATGAAGCCAATCCAATATCCAATCCAATATTATGCGTTCACTTAATTTAAAAGATATCTTAGATGTTGATCGATAAATACGATATTAAGTTAACTCGAAGTTTAAAATTCATATATAAGGTATATGGGAGATAGGGGTAGTATTAAGACGATTTTATTTATTTTTGGTATTGCCTCATATTTTTAATAGAAAAAACTAATTTCTGAGTTTCACTAAAGTACTTCACAAAACATCTCCAATTTGGATTGGATGTTTGGAAATCCTAAAAATAGTAATACCGGGGCTAAGGCACGCTTTTGCCAGATTTTATACATTTATTAGTAAAAAACGGTTTCTTTCCACTAAGTTGACTCAAATATTAGACGATATATGCGGCATAAAGTCAACTAGATGTACAAAAATTGTATATTAGCTATATGGGGCTAAGTTAAGTATTGATCCGATGCAACACATTTTCGACATAAAGGCAAACTGTTATCAGAAAAAATTTTGTGTAGGTTTTTAAATTTGTATACCCTTGCAATATGTTGCTGATCGAGTAAGAGTTTAAAAACCTTATCCGCCCTTAATGTACGACCGGTATGTATGTTCACATACTAATTCGAACGAATGTTGTTGTAAATTTCCTTATACAATAATAACATACATATTATACTTATTTGCTATTGTTATCATTTTCTACTCGTATGCAGATGGCAGGCACCATTGTCACCTATGAATTGGTCTTGCTGCAATTCGATGAACCCAACCGTTCCAAAGGTCTGCCACATCTATGCGCTTAGTGCCTTTAAACACTCACCGACTGATATGACAACAACGCACGCCCATTACAAGGAAAAGCGAAGTAAACAACAAACACCTACACATACACACAACAATGCTGCTCTCCCTTCATACCACCTGTGCTTACAACGAGCTTTTCTGGTTCAAGTTTTATTATATCCGCTTGTGGTTCCTAATGAGTAATGGTGAACTCCTGCCAAATTGCAAACATACATATGTACAAACTTATGTGTGTACGTGTCTTATACATACGTATAGCCCTCGTGCAGAGCATTGTCCCTGTTACTATAGAGGTTGCTGCTGATGATTTTGTTGTCATGTCTATCTGCGATTGTCACACGATTTAATTAGCAACATGGCAAGCAACGCCTCTGAGCAATTGCAACCGCATTCACACATGCGGACCGAATATTAATGCAAGGACAAATCTACAAGTGCACCATGCCTTTAGATATGTCGACATTTGTATGTATGAAAATGGTATATTCAACGAGTTACACCACCCACCATCGAGAGCTGTAAGCAAAAACTGCACACCTACACATTTACACATATCAAAAATCGGCTAGAGAAGGAGGGGAAGCAGAAACTAACTGTATTAACCGGAGTTTACATGCAATGTCAGCTAAGGGACCATTTAAAATATTTACCTCAGTTTTGGCTTCTCATTTCCGGCAATATGTGAAAATTTTCGAACGTAAATAAAAATAAATAAATAAGTAATCTATTTACATATGCATACACATACATATATACTGTATTTTTATTCGTTTGCGCAATTTTGCGCTTAATGTAAGATTTTGCTTAAGGGTAGTGAGACTCTAACGTCCTCACTTCATCGATTTCAGCAAATGATTTCTTTTATTTATAAAAAAGTATAAATTCCAATACTTAATATTTTTTTGAAAATCGGAAGTGTCGAAATGTGACGTAATGAGATTTACTTGAGCTCTAAGATAAGTTTTAAGAGAACTATATAGATAAGACCGGGTTTGTGAGATTGTCTCTCATAACATACTTTGACGAGCATTAATTCCGAATATGAAACTATTTATTTCAAGTCTCTAACAGGCGTTTTTTTTGACAGCTGTCACTTGATTTATACTCAGCTTTTCATAATGTACAGACTTCCTACAGAACAATAAATTCTGAAAGACAAATTTTTCAGCGATGAAGCTACACAAGCTATTGTTAAAACGCCACTAACCCCTGAAAAAGTCACTGTTTAGTGTGCTTTATGGACAGAGAGAATCATTGGTCCATATTTCTTCAAAAATGTAGACGACCATAATATTACATTTAATGGAGAACGCTATAGAGTCATGATTAATGAACACTTTTTGTATCTATGTATATTGGAGAATGCTAATGGGGACGACCCTTGGTCCCAACATGACGGCGCTACATGCCATACAACCAACGAAACAATCAACTTATTGAAGAATTATTACATCATAATAATAATAAAACCCCAGCTTAATTTATACTGAGCACAGAAATAAAAATAAAACTGGCTTTGAGGGCACAGTATTCTGCAAGAGTAAGTTAGATCACAAACTAACGAACCTAATTCTAGAATAGGTTTAACTAATATTTCCAAAAACCAATTTAGTAATAAAGTTTGATCCCTACTTTTTAGTAGAAAAAGCACAGAAACTTCAAAATTTATGGGGAATGATTAATATCATTCGAAGAACATTCTTTAGCATTTCTTTTTTGAAGATTATCTCTTTCAAATGGCCGCGGCTACGTTTGGCCCATCCGTTGAGTCCCATTTTCGATAACTCGTTCGAGCTATTCGACAGTAACTGGCTAATGACACGTGTGATGTTTTGCTCCAAGGCCGGAATCGAAGTGGTATTGTCCGCATAGACTTTAGATTTTATATATCTTCAAAGGAAAAAGTCTAACAGTGTGATGTCACACGATCTTGGTGTACAATCGACCGGCTCGAAACGTGAAATTATCTGCTCACCCAAGTGTTCTCTCAATAAATCTATTGATTAATGCGATGTGTGGCAAATTGGCGCCATCTTGTTGAAATCAAATGTCGCCAAAATCACGAGCTTCAATTTCAGACAATAAATAGTCGGTTATAATGGCGTGATTAAGTTCTCACCGGCATCATTTTTGAAGAAATGTGAACCGATGATTCCACCGGCTTATTGACGAATTGAAGAACTTTTATTGAATAACACCAAACCGTTGTTTTGTCTAGATGAAATGGCAGCTATTGAATCTCTTTAGGCTGTTCTTTGTCGCAAATACGGCAATTTTGCTTGTTTACATGCCCATTGAGCCAGAAATGGACCTCATAGCTGAACAATCATCGAAAACGTCGGATCTTCTTGGAACTTTTCAAAAGCCTATAGAGCAAAGCGATGTCGCTTGGGAAGGAATTTGTATTTTGTACACTTTGAATTTAAGATCTCGACGTAAACTGGTCCACGTCGTTACATACGTCAGTCCGAGTTGGTGCGAATGGTGCCTTGGTGTACACTCTCAGCTGCGGCTGCTATATGTATTTTTTTCACTGCGACCTGGACATAGTTTTTTTTAGGCCGAATAGCATCCAATAATGAATGCTGGGTCTTAAGAGGGGTGATGGTGTTACGAATAGTACGCTCAGTGGGCCGTTTATGTTGATCATAAGTTGAACGAAAGACATTCTTTACAGAACGTGAATTTGTGTAATAAAGTTGAACGAATTTCAAACGGTGTTCAGGCGTAAGTCTTTCCATGATAAATTTTAAACAATACTGAACAAAAATAAATTGACGATAACTTTAAAGATTTTATTGAGTTTGATTATTACCAGAATCATTTGATACTTTCTCAAAGTGCAACCCCGAGCTTTGCTGTGTCTAAATTTAGTTATTTGTCTGTTGTAGTTGGTGTTACGCTCAGTGAATACGAACTGGTTTGTAGGATGTCGGATTTAAGGTTTGCTTAGTAAATTACCATATTTTTTCCTCTAAATGGTTTTATAGCTATACAAAATTATTATTTCTTTCTTTTTATTGGAGGAACTTAGACATATAGTCTCAAACCCAACTCAACACAAAAACTTTTAAAACCATTTTACCCAAGTGGAAGTACTAATTCTGGGATTCATTCAGTTGTGTTTTAATCTGAAATGCGAGTTGAAATCACTTTTTGTAACTTTTTTTGTAGAACATGAGTTTCCATTCGCATTCGTATAATCCTTACTTTTTGCCAACTTAACAAATTTTGTTTGCACATTGCCCTTGTCAACAAGTAGCATTATGCACTTACATACATATATGAACATAAATACGTATTAAGAATATAGCCTGGCCTGAGTAAATGGCTGCCAAATACATATCTGCGATTATGTTCTGCGATAAAAGCTCAAACTTTTGCCGGTAATTGTAGCATTTGCTTTCGTGTCTTTGGTGCGTGCGTGAGTGCCAGTAAAAGCGGGAATGTCGCAGCAGCTGGAGGATCAAACATTCCACAATTGTGTCTCCAAAGGTACGTACGATGTTACTGTTGTCGCACAAGCGCGTGCACTTTAGTGAGCTACTTTGTGAAGTGGTATATATGGTGGTTTATATTATATTTTATGCAATTTGCAAAGCTTAAAACTAATTCTCGAAGCTTTGTCGTGAATAATTTTCGGGTTTGCATAACTTTTAAATGACTACCGAAAATATTAGCACGAACATGCAATTTGCCTAAAATGTTCACACCAGCAATTTGGTGAACAATTTTCTGCCATATGTCAATATTAGAAAAAGAGATGTGAGAGTGGGCATTCTGAAAAAAACAAACAAGAAAGTAAACTTCGGCTGTAATACACTTGACAGTTGAATGCCTTATATTTAGCATAAAATGGTATACAAAAATCTTTATCTTAATTTGGTCGGTCAGTTCGAGTGCCAGTTATATGCCATATTGATCCGATATGAATAATATGTTCGAAAATTACAATGATGTCTTTCATAATAATGTCTGTCGAAATTCTTAAAAATACCTTGACAATTACGAAAGTTTTCTATACATGGTTTGTTTTTATCGATCATTTATGGCAGCCTTATCTTACAATCCAATTTTCAAAGACTCGTTCGAGCACTTCGTCTGGTAACTGGCGAATGACATGCGTGATGTTTTTTCCAAGGTCTGAATCGAAGCGGAATTGTTCGCGACAACTTTACATATCCCTACAGGAAAAAGTCAAACGGTGTGATTTCACACGATCTGGGGGGCCAATCGACCAGTCCAAAATGTGAATTGATCTGTTTACCGAAGAGTTCTTTCAACAAAGCCATTAATTGATGCGATGTGTAGGAAGCGGCGCAGCCTTGTTGAAACCAAATGTCCTCAACATCACGAGCTCCAATAATCGGTTATCATGGCGCCATAACAGTTTCCATTGACGGTTACATTATCACCGGCATCATTTTTGAAGAGAAATGGATCTGTGATTCCACCGGTCCACAAACCCCATAAAACCGTTGTTTTTTCTAGATGAAATGGCAATTTCTTCAAGTTGTTCTTCGTCCTAAATGTGACAATTTTACTTGTCCATACCCCTTGAGCTGGGAATGGACCTCATCGCTGAACAAAATTTGGCTCGAAATCGTCAGAACTTTTCAAGAGCCCACAAGCTGAATTTTGTACGCTTTCAATTTAAGATCCCGACGGAAAATGCGCAAAGTTGTTCCATACCCTTCAGTTCGATATAATTGTTATGTAGTTAAAATTAAAAATATTCCAATATATTTATTATGTATTCTTAAATATTATACAGTGGTTTTCATATCGCAATTTTTCGGTTTGTTGCCCGTCTCCAACATATTGGCCAATGATGTGCATCGAGTCTATTACACTTGGTTTAGTCTACATACCCTTTATTCGGGGATTATATTGCTTTTGAATACACTGGAATTTGTTACTGTGGGATATTTGGTGTTCAAATTTGGTTTAAATTTTCACAATTCAGGTAAGTAGACGCATAAAAAAGTTAAGAGAAAATCGGATATATTAAAATACATTATAACATGAAATACAATACCGCAAAGTATTAATAAAATAATATAAATGCTATATAGCAAAACAATAGAAAACTAGAATTGGATGTGTCAAATGGATTTTGTATGAAACCTGCGAGGGTGTTGCCGAAAGTAACCGACCTAACCTATAAACCGCTTGAGAGATATTTCATCTAAAAGATTTTTAAGTGTGAGAAAATTGATATTCCTATTGTCTATTGACTAGGAAATAAAGAATTAATCACTATCTCTCGAAGTTACTTTGGCGTCGTAGAACTAGTTTCCCCAAATGAAGGAAGACTACGATAATGTTATCATAAGATTGATTGAGCTTAGAATGAATTGAGCACTGTTTCTAACGCATCCACAAATCTTACACGTTATCTGTCTCTGGAAAATACCGAGATCTAGCTAGCACTAACGCGGGAAAATTTACTATCGCCTAGTTCTTTCTCGTAGACGATTACTGTCTAATTTTCAGCAGAGAGAAGGTCAAAACGGTCGTAGGACTTATCTTCTTACTTGACGTCTTCCGCGGTTATAGCCGAAGCCGCTGTTCTGCGGCAATTGGATAATCCACCACATCTTTCCAACGAAGTTCAGGTCTTCTTCTTCCTTTGCTTCCCCCGGAGGGTATTGCGTCGTATACTCTCAGAGCTGGAGATTTTTCATCCATCCTTACGACATGATTTAGTCGCTGTGTCTTAAGTCGCTGAACTATGTCAATGTCCTCGTATATCTCGTACAGCCCACCGTTCCAACGACTGCGGTATTAGCCACTACCAATGCGCAAAAGACCACAAATCTTCCGCAGAACCTTTCTCTCGAATACATTAGACGAAATTTTCCACGACTTTGAAGTTACGACTGTCAATAGTGACGGTCGAGTCAAGTCGCGAGTTCACTACTGCCTGGATTTGCTTTGCTTCCTTATGCAGTCTGGAACTGTACACTCTTATAGAAGATTGTACCTTCTCGATTAAGCTCTGCAGTTCGTATTATTTTCTCCAGCAGTAGATTGAAGAAGTTGCACGATAGGGAGTTCGGTTCAGAGAGGTCCTTCCCAATCTTGACGGAGCTGTTGGTATTGCTTATCATCAGTTTACACAGCCGTATTAATTTTGTGGAGATACCAAATCTAGACATAGCAGCATAAAGGCTGCACTTTTCGTGCTGTCAAATGCAGCTTTGAAATTAAAGAAGAGGTGGTGTGTGGTGGATGTGTCGATCTTCCTTTCACGGGTTTTTTCTAAGATTTGGCGCCTGACTCAAATTTGATAGATTGTAGATTCTGCAGGTCTGTGCTCCATTAATAAGGTCTAATCAGTTTGTTCACGGTGAGCTTAAGTCACTTCACACATTACGCTGGATAGAACCTTATATGCAAGTATGGAGGGGCTTATCTCAAAGTAGTCGCCGCAGATTATGGGGTCTTCTGTTTTGCGTATTGGACAAAGCACACTTAAATTCCAATCATCGGGCATGCTTTCGTCCGACCATATTTTACAAATACATGCTCCTTATTAGTTCTTCGCCGCCGTATTTGAATAGCTCGGCCAGCAACACATCGGCCGTTGCCACTTTGTTTTTCTTCAGGCGGATGATTGCTATTCGAACTTCATCATAGTCGGGTAATGGAACATCTATTCCATCGTCATCGATTGGGTAATCGGGTTCACCATCTCCAGGTGTTATGCTTTCACTGCCAGTCAGCAGGCTGGAGAAGTGTTCACTCCATAATTTCGGTATGCTCTGGGCATCACTCAAGAGATCACCTCTGGGGGCTCTGCAAGACTAGCCTCCGGTATTGAAATCTTCTGTAAGTCACCGCATTTTTTCGTAGAATTTTCGAGCATTACCCCTGTCGGCCAGCTTGTCAAGTCGTAGGACTCTACTATGCCAAATTTGGCTGATTGTGAGAACTGTGAGGTATATGACAATGGAACGGATCTGAGTAGTATCAAATTGGTCGAACAAGGCTATAAAGTGTCATCAAACGTATTATCAAAATTTGCCTCCGTGTTTTGAGTCCGATGAAAATTTTATCATCTATTTTAGGAAGCAAGAAAATTTATTTTTTAACATGAGTTGAAGAAGGTGGAAAATCGCAAGGTCGGTTGTAATCGTTAATGCTGAAAAATAAATCTTTTGCGGGCTAAATAATTATTGGACCACCCTGGTACATATGTGCTTCTCATAATTCTGTTGTAATACGTTTATCTTTTATGACGACAGGTACAATATCTTTGTTTGTGGTGTGCATGCTGGAGCATGTGTACTTTTGGCGTTTGGCCATAAAGTGGCCATTTATCATGCGAGCCTGGCGCCGCACAGAAGAGATATTCCTGCGACCGCCCTATCGTATATATGCGACATATAATATGAAGGCACGCATTTACGCATTAACCTGTCTGGTTATGTTCAGTGCCATGGGTAGGTACAGTGATGGCGAGGAAAAAGTTTCCGTCAAAATAAAATAAGTTCTATTCAGAGGTGAAATATGTTTATGTATGTTTTGGCTTTTATTTCAGTGGAGCACAGTTTTCTTGTGTTTAATTCATTTCATAAAAGCAATTTAGAACGCACGCAATGCAAATACAATATCACTTTCTGGGAAAGTCTCTACAGACGGGAAAGGCCACACTTAAGCAAAGTTGTACCTTTTAACTTTTGGTATTTGCCTGTGGTGGAGGTGAGTTCAATTGCAGTTATAACTAAAATTGCAGTGTGGTGTCTGATTTATCTAAAGTGTTTATAATATTTACCAAGTTTTAACGGTATAATCGAACTTTTATCATTCACAGTGGATTAATTTAACCTTGGCTTACCCCAGGTCATTTACTGATGCCTTCATCATTTGTGTAAGTGTGGGGTTGGCATCACGTTTTCATCAACTTTATCTACGGATCGAATCTGTGCATAACAAGGTAAATACTCAGCGAAAATGAATATGATATATCTAGCCTCGATAAAAATAATTGCTTGGCACTTTTATACAAGGTGAGAAGCGTGCTACATATCAATTAGTACAAAAACAGTGAAAGCATTGTGAGTACGCAGGGAATTACCAGTTAGTTCTCATAGTGCTAAATATTTTGATATGCAGACCAAGCCAATAAACACAAGAAAACAAGTTAACTTTTGTCGCACCAAAGCTACATATATCGCTCAGAAATACTTAAGTTTCCGTACGAGAACTTGCATTTGATCGGTCAAATTGGATGATAACCACGCTCACTTCTCGTATAATAGTTATGTTGAAAACTGTTAAGAGTAGTTACAACCTACTAAATAAATACGCCAGAAGAAGCAAATTTCATATTCGGAATGGTAACGAAGGCACTTAACGTAAGTATTAGACAAAGAGCGTGGTAGCACCTACTTTTTGATGAAATTTAACATTTTAAGAACGACTCGACCTATATTAACAAAAATTTATGTACAATACTACCAAAATATTCTTATATTAGATTATGAAAGTGAGCGAAATCGGACTAAAACCACACCTACTTCCCATTTAACACAATTTTAAACATGAACATCAGGAGATGGCAAACCCGATTCTCCCATCGATGACGATGGAGCAGACGATCCACTATGTCTGAATTTGGTATCCCCGCAAAACTAATATGGTTGTGTAAACTAACGTTGAGCAATACCACAAGCTCCATCAGGCTCGGGAAGGACCTCTCCGAGCCGTTCAATACCAAACGAGGTTTCAGACAAGGCGACTCCCTATCGTGCGTGTTGCAGATCTGAATAGAGAAGGTACAGCCTTCTACAAAGGTTCCTTTTGACATCGATATCATTGGCCATATCAACCGCGCCGGTAGTTCTACTTTCCCCAGAATGGATAAGGAAGCGAAGCAAATGGGAAAGACAAATATCTCCTGTCATCAAACAAACAGTTGTCACACCAGCGACTGGGCTCCCACGTCACTGTTGACAGTTATAACTTTTACGTCGTAGATAATATCATCTATCTTGGAACCAGTATTAACAGCAACAATAATGTCAGCCTCGAACTCCAACGGAAAATAACTTTTGCCAACAAATGCTACTTCGGAATATTAGTAGAAATTGAAAAGTACAGCCCTCTCTCGAGAAACAAAGACCAATATATGGTGCAGAGACATGGACCATGGACAATATTCAAGCGTTGTACCAAAGTGAAACGTGACACGATGAAATGACTGTCAAGCAAACAGACCGATCCATCCGAAGTCTTAATATGGAAAACTTCACGAAATTTGACATTCATTACTAACCTACAAGTTTCGTAGAAATTGTTCAGATCGGACAAATAGAGTTGCCATAGAAACTAACCAAATCCTTGTATGCAAAACTTTTTGTTTTCATAAGACACAGTCATGAAATTTGGTATGGTTTATTATTTAGGGTATTACTTCATTGTCCGAGCAAAGAGATTTAAAAACTGATCGATTAAAATCAGGATAAAGATGCACCTGTGAAGGGTATATAGCTTCGGTATAGCCGAAGTTAACGTTTTTTTTTGTTTTTAGGCTTATTCAACAAAATTTCACATTCCCTTCTAGTAATAAGAATTCATCACGCTTCATTTCTCAATAACTTTATTCTTAACAATTAACGTATTTTTTTCAATTATATATTGCAGGCCTTACCAATGCTTTTCTGGACCGAAGTACGTGGACATTTCCTTGAGTTGATACATCTTATGCGTTTACTTAACGACAAAATAGCGCCGCTGATACTATTAGCATGCAGTAATAATATGTACTTTATCTGCTTTCAGCTGTTCAATAGTTTCCAGTGCGTAACTGTCAACCAGCATTATTTAGAAAAGCGTTGACTGTTTTTCTTTAATTTCTCATCCACAGAAATATCGGCGTTGACCTGATTGCTGTAACCGCTTTCTGGTATTCCTTGTTTTTCGCCATCTTTCGCACCATTCTTACACTTTTCATGGCCTCCTCTGTTAATGACTACAGCAAGCGGATATTGTGTACGCTGCGCAGCGTACCAAGCACGTCGTGGTGTGTGGAGGTGGGCATATGCGGTTAACACCACGCGTCATTTAAAATCACAATAAATGTCAATGTTTTTGCCAATGTCACTTTTACTTTCTTTACACCATGATTCCATACCATTTGCGCTATATTGTTATTGGTAAACTCACTCAATAATTCAACTTGGATAGTGTTATTCACATCCATATATATATACATTTGTATGTTTATTTCAATAGGCACTTATGTATGTGTGTTTGTGTAAATAAATGTTTGTGTGCATTAGTTTGGCCCTCTGTTTGGCATTTATTCGCTTTTCCCTAATCTTTTTCAGGCCCAACGGTTCAGCGAGCAGTTGGCTTTCGACTTAACAGCTTGGTCAGGCTGCGGTTTCTTCTTCATTACGCGACAACTAATTTTGGCGGCAAGTCAATATATAATTCTTGTCTTTATCTTTGTCTGTATGCGCAACCTTTGTCCTTTCACCGACTGAAATATACGATAAATATAATATAAGTGTGTTGTAATATAATTTCTTTCCCGTTTTCTTGCCTGCAGATGGCCGGTACAATCTTTACCTATGAGGTGATGGTTACGGATGTCATCAACAAGGGCTCCATTCAGCAAGTTACGAGCTATTGCAGGCCGATTGAGTACGAAGCTGAAAATGAGTGAACTTAAATGAACTGCGTATTGATTAGATATAACGAGAGCATATGTAAAAAATAATGCGAGAAATAAAGTGAAACAAATAAAGAATTGTAAAGGAAGTTTTTATAGAAATGTCTCTTGTAGAATTCTTCTTAACGTCAAAATTACCATCTGAATCCATGAAGAAGTCCGCAAAATGATTATTATTATATAAAGCCTTGAGCCCGAAATCAAAACTAAAAATATATGCACTAAGTTCCATTAAGACATCTTCTTTACTGACTGATAGACTGATAGAGTCAAGATACAGGGTTTGTCTGGAAAGTAAGAGTACTGAGTCAATTTAAATATTGAACCAATCGTTACAATTCTTTAAAAACATTCAAAATAGGCTCCTTCTGGGTCGATATAGCGCTGCCAGCGCGACTTCCAAGCATTAAAGACGTCAAGAAAGGCATTCTTTGGAATAGCCTTGAGAGCCGAGGTGAATGCTCCTTGGATACCCTCGGTCGTCTCAAAATGCTTGCTCTTCATCGGCCTTTTCGGGATCAAATTCACAGATCCATGACTCGTCACCTTTGATTACGTTATTTAAAAATTAGGGGTCACTTTCACATATGTTCAAATTTTCTTGGTACACTTCTACTCGCCGCAATTTCTGGTCGTCAGTGAGTACTTTTGGGACCTTCTTCGCGCACACCTTGCGCATGTTCAAGTGCTTCGTCTCAATGTCATAAACCATAGATTTTGATAAATTCAACATCTGGTCAAGAATACTTAGTCGACGATCTGAGTTCAAAACTTTGTGCACACGAGTCACATTGTCGGTGTTTGTCGAAGTCGCAGGTCACCCAGCACGGTCTTCATCAGCGACCTCTTTCCGGCCTTTCAAAAAGCCCTGGTGTCATCGGAACACATCATTTCTTGTTAGAGCAACACCTGGGTCTCTGTCGCAAATTTACTGACTTTCACACAGAATTTAATCGGTTTTTTCGGTCAAAAGTCAGCAATAGATACTGGGGTCAATATATTCGGTACCTAGGGGCTATTCGGAAAATGCAAAAGAACAGCTGGTACAATGAGAAGTGTCGCGTCGCAGCGGAGAGAAAGCAGACTGTCTATCTCGCAACTAAACAATCGACTACAATACGTGCGGGATGGGATAGATACTGAGAGTGAAGAGGGAACGCATATACATACAAAACAGAGAGAGGCGCAATACGTGATTACGAAGATCTTGATAAGCTGGCTGACAGGGGTGATGCTCGAAAGTTATACGAAAAGATGCGGTGACTAAGAGAAGGTTTCAAGACCGGAGCATACTCTTGTAGAACTCCCAGAGGTGATCTAGTGACTGATGCCCAAAGCATACTAAAATTACGGAGGGAACGCTTCTCCAGCCTGCTGAATGTTAGTGAAAGTATAACGCCAGGAGAAAGCGAACGTGATTCCCTAATCGATGACGATGGAGCAGACGTTTCATTGCCTGATCATGAAAAAGTTTGAATAGCAATTACTCGTCTGAAGAACAACAAAGCGGCGGAGGCCGATGTGCTAAAGGGACTCATCGTCATGAATGTATTTATTTAATCAGTGACTTTTCGGGGCGTCACACTGAGACGATCCCTTAAATCGTCGAAAAACGACCACATTTGAAAGAAAGAAAGTGTTTTCCCCGACAATACACGGTGTCTCAGATCATAGAAAGCGATGGCAAAAATCTATGAATTGTGTAGTAAAATGCTGCCGCATCAATCGTATTCTTCAGATCTGGCCGCCAGCGACTATATCCAGTTCTCAGACCTCAAAAGAATGTGCTCTGGAAAGAAATTTTCATCGAATGAAGAGGTGTTTGCCCAAACTGAGGCCTACTATATTTTGAAGTAAAGGCCAAAGAAAAGTCGGAGGGATATACTTTTAAGAATTCAAGTTTGCCAAAATTTTATTTTATTATGGTCGGCCGGGAACTCTTCAATTAACCTTGCTACAATAAAAACTAGGCTTCTGCAAATTTCACCAATCAAATCAAACTCAAATTCTCCAAGTAATACAAAGTACAATTTTAACGAGGAACTGTAACCATCTTTTAATTCACTTAATTGCAAGTTTAATAAATCACGGATTTTAAGTTCACCGATATTTGCCATTATTCTGTTTGATGTAAATACCTGTAAATTCCATAAATTTCTGTTTGTGTGAACAAAATGTATTCTCCATCTGCTCCAATATTTTGTATGACCTCTATTACAGCTTTGAAGTTTATTGCTGCTCAGAGAGCGAAAATTTACAAATTATTTGTTGCCATGACAATTGCCATTTTAATTAACATTTAAGTATTAAAATCAATTAAAACGGCCCCATTTGATCTTGACCACCTCCTTCATAGCCGCATAACTTCCAACACGTACTTTGAAAAGTTGGGCAGACGCAATGTGCTACATATGTATGGCTTCGTGTTGCTCATTCGATGTGTTGCACAAATTTGATTGTTACATTCTAGCGTGAGCATTGCATGACTTCGAGCTATGCTACGTGTCTGCGGCATAAATTGGCTTCTTGCAATAACAAAAACAACTTAGGTGGCGTTTTATGAATGAACGACTGCCGACTGAGCTGAAAGCTGAACATTTCTGGAATTCGGCAGCAATTTTGCCTGGGCTTTTGTTGTTTACCACATTCATGTTTATTTGTTTACATCCAAACTGAGGCATTAATTGTTTTGCCATTTTTGGAGTTTCAATTTCAATTCTATTCATGACATTTCACTTCTAAATACTAAGAATTTTAGTGAGACCGACATTATTGTGGTCATGTGTCCTTAATTTGAGCTTCATAGCCAGCTTATAGATTGGATGCACTTGCGGTTATTGTGTATCAATTAAATTGCATTACATCTATTGGTTTATTTTGGCTAAACAAAATAAACTAAACATGTAATTAAAACATCTTTAAATGAAATTAATCAAATAGAAAAAATAAAGCTAGCCGAAGAAAGTACTGGTTAACAAATTAAGATATACATATTAAGATTTTTGAGGTAAAAAACCACTGTCTTGCGAATTTATTTCTTAATTGAGTAATTTTATTCGGATCATCTCTATATTATTAAGCATATTTTTGACAATCTAGGATAATATTTTCACGCAGAAATATTGAAGCATAAGTCGATAACAGAGCTTCTCCCAGAACGTCTTGAGAAAAAAACACTTTGCGGTGTTCACCATAACTCTGTTGGAAATTAACCGAAAATAAAAAAGCAAGAAAAATTAGTCAAATTATGATCAAATCCTCCCCACATCGTGGTCTGATAATTTTGTTTTTTATTTAAAAATTTTTGGGGCCATATTTAAAGTGAAAACTGCTGTTTTCCATGAAAAAAATTCGCCATTTTGTGGGTGGAAACGCCCTTACTGTAAAAAAAATTACTAAACGACGTATTTCAATATTTTTACATATGCCAAAAACGTGTACAAAGTTTGAAATGTGTCGGTCAAGTAGTTTTGAAATGACGGTGAACACGGACTTTGAAAAAGTAGTTTTGAGGAAGACGCGACTAAAATTTATAAACTAAAAAGTGACAAAAAAAAAAATTACCCTACCTTGTCAAAAGAGTGCTGAATAATATACAAAAGATCTAAATAAAATTACGTAATCCAATTCGCAAAAAAAGTATTTTTTTTTACCATGAAAGCATTACCCCCTTAAAGGCTTGTTTTAAGCGAATTCAAAACAAATAAATTATTAACAAGTAAGAAATAGAGAGAGGAACTTTTTATGGAGATGGTCAAGGAAAATTTCGGGTCATCTCCCAAGTGCGAAAGTTCTGGACGGCACCATGATTAGAAAGCGTAGGTCAGCAACCAGCACTTGTGGTGTTACGAAAGTCTTCTGGCCCAGGAGCGTTAAAGATCCATTGAATTGTTAGTCCCTTGCAAGCTTCACATTGCCGCAATAATAGGCGTTTTACTAGCAAAGAACAAAATTAATATATGGAGTGTATTGGGATTAGGAGCAGTTCTGGACTGATTACGTTACTCAAGTACTGATGTTCGGACAAAAGTTTTTTCGGAATTTTATAAAGATAACCATTACCTGAGGAACGTCCCTGATTGATATGTACGGTATGTAGATTGTAACAAAAAAGTACCCGGAAATTCTAAATGAAAGGCAGAATATTTAATTCTTCATCAATATTTATTTTGCTGCCTTCAAAGCTATCCCCATCAGATGTAATACACTATGCCAACTATTTTTCCAGTCCTCAAAACACTTTGTCTCTTCGATCGACTGAAAACGGGTTCCACACAGCGGCAATACAAGTGTGGAGAACAAGAAAAAATCGCACGGAGTCACATCTGCTGAATACGGTGGTTTATGGATGGTATTCATTGCGTTTTTTTCTTTGAGTTCGGTCACAATCGTACTCTTTACACGTTTCATATCCAAAATATTCAGCAAAATCATTCTAACGGACTCGCAAGAATTGTCGAGCTCTCTTCCTATCTTTCTAACACTTGGCTGATGATTTGCAAGCACCATATCTTTCACTTTCTTTAAATATTAAGAGAGGTCGATATCAATATCATCGGCAAACGCCAAAAATATCTTATAAAAAATCTTATCTTCCAGATCTGCAGCTGGATCTTTCGTGCTGTCAAAAGCAGCTTTAAAATTGACGAAGAGGTGGTGTGTCGGTCTTCCTTTCACGGTTTCACTTTTCAAGATTTGGCACATTCAACACACTTTCCAGGTTTAAAGACAAACTGATAAGGGCTAATCAGTTTGCTGATGGTGAGCTTCAGTCAGTTCACACACTACACTCGATAAGACCTTATTGACAATATTAAAGAGAGTTATCCCACGATAATTGGCACAGAATTTGGGGTTCCCCTTTTTGTGGTTTGGGCAGACCGCACTAAGTTGCCAATCATCGGGTATGCTTTCGTTCGACCATATCTTACAAAGAATCATCTTCTCAGCTCTTCGTCACCGCATTTAAATAGCTCGGCCGGTAATACTTCGGCTACTGCTGCTTCGCTTTTCTTCAGGTGGGTAATTGCTATTCGAACTTCATCACAGTCGGGCAATGGAACATCTATTCCATCGTCAACGATTGTGGAATCAGTTTCGTCATCTCCAGATGTAACACTTTTACTGCCGTTCAGTAGACTGGAGAAATCTTCCCTTTCCAGTTGGTTTTAATCCATTGCACTTTAATTGCGCTGCCTTATATGGATAAATCCAGTACTATTGTAAATGTCTCATCCATGTCTGGTTTGATACCAAAGCAATGCTGTAACAATACTCCAGCCTCCATGTTCGCCAGACATTGCTTCCGGTGACTTTTTCCCACTTCAAAAAATAAAAAGATCGTTAAAGGGCCGTCGTTTCAAAAGATTGAAGAAAGGCTGTGCCATAAAGTTTGAAGAAATGTTTCGACGATTGGAAGGCGACAATAATAATATAGGCAAATGGATAAATATATTTTCTTTTCTGTTATTTTTTAAACCCACCTATACAGCAAATGTAAATTATAACCCGATTTCGCTGATTTTCAAATTTCTGAACTGCACTTTGGTCAAATTGGTGCAGTATTTTAGGATGTTTACATGAAAATTTGCATTTAACTTATGGCAAAGCGTCTCTTCTTCAAATCTGATCAGGCCCATGTACTAGACTAACAACCATCCGTCATTAAATGCGGCGTTTCTGATGTGGTTCTTCACGTAGCGTTTTTAGTAGTTTTTATATATAGAAGGCCAATATTTTAGGAATCATAGAACTAGAGCTTACGGTAATTGGACTCCTGGAAAGCTTTTGATATAAGGCGGAATCTTTTAGCTTAGAAGTTTATTATTTAAAGTTTATATAAAGTGCTGCTTTATTGTGTAGGATTGTACTACATATATGTATGTGTGTACTTCTTTAAGTTTACGAAATACTTGTATAGTTAAATGTAGTTCAAAAATTATGCTTTGCCCTTTTGATGAAATTTTTCATGCAATTGAATTTTTAAAATCCAATTAAGAGCATTTTCTCTTACGAGACTTTGTGCAACTCAACTGCTTCCACGTTATTCATCAATCACAGCAAATATTCAATCACAGCAAATGCAAAAATGCTATCGCCGAAGGAGTCTGAAAGGTCCTTCCCTCATAGTCCCTCCCTCATAGGTATTTGCCACATTTGGCATTGAACTTTTATTTTCTCGTTACTGCTATTTAACTTTCCGCGCAGCTATGCTGATTGATATCAGGGAGAATCGTTAGTTTGCAATTTTCAACATGAACACGCTTCGCACGCTAATGTTGTTGTTGTTAATGCTTAAGTACGTGGCAATGAATCGAAAATAAAAGTGCAACTGTGAAGTGGAATATGCAAAAATTCGAACGCTTGAGCTGTGGTACTGCATTCGTGTATTCTGAGTTATTGCAAGCGGTACCTTGCAGCAGCGGGAGTCGAAAGAATATATATTTGCAGCAGCGAATATGGCAAAGGGCAATCGAGTGGCGGCGAGCAGCGAGCCATCACCGCAGAACACTAACACCATGCATCATGCCTTGAGACCATGTAAGTACATGCAGCTTCCCACACGCAGCTGGCGACCGCAGCGTGCGTCATATTGCATCCACATAATGCATATTATCAATTTTTGATTTTTTTATAAAAGTCTTGTAACATTTCGATTCTTGTGTATTTACATAGTTATGATGATCTCACAAGTGTTGGCCACGTTGCCGGTGAGTGGTGCGTGCCGCAAATCGTATGCGGAGCGCGTTCACTTCAGCTGGTGCACGCTCATATCATGCCTTTCCCTCATCATGATCGCCTTTTCACTCATCGATGTGGTGCTCTCGACGAAAGTGGTGATGGAGTTCGGCCTGAAGCTGTACACAGTGGGTAAAATATTAATGAAGATTTGTGGTAGCAGCACGCCCCAAGTCTCCTGTGCTTCTGTGCTTGTGTCTACATGAGTACTTGCTCGCTCAAGGGCGTTTACTTTTCCCCATAATCGGTATGTATGTTTCTTGCAGGTCCTTTCAGCTTCAGCATCATATCGGCGGTGAGCGTCAGCAGCTTTTTGCAGCTCGCACGAAAATGGCCAGATCTGATAAAGCATATGTATCGCTGTGAACTTTCTGTGTTTCTACAGAAATCCTATGCCAATGGAGAATCCCGTAACTTCACTAATAATGTTCGTAAATTTGGTGCTATTTTACTTTTCGGTGCAGCAAGTAAGCAATTTTGCCAATATCCATTTTGTTGCATTTGAAAGAATTTCGGCTTTCGTAGTGGAGCACTCTGTGTACATTGGAACTGCAATTTTCAATAATGATTTTCAAATTAAGAAGTGCAATTTAACGGTGGATTTTTGGAAAAATTATTACATGCGCGAACGTTTGCAGATTTTTTCGATATTCAACTACCACGCATGGTTGATTCCATTGGTGCAGGTAATTGATTTCCACTCAGGTAAATGATGTGCTTGTTAAGAAAAACAACAAAAAGTAAACTTCGACTGTACAGTTGTTATAATACCCTTTACAGGTGCTTATTTCCAGTTTGTATGACAGCTATATTCTATAGTAGACCGGAATGAACAATCCCTTCGGAAATTATAGCAAGGGACTAAGTACTAATCTGTGCCGAATTTGGTGAAGAAACTTCATCAAATTAAAAAGTTTTTCATACAAGGACTTGAGTTTAATAGTATATAATATTCTATAGTTGTTAGATGTGAACGATTTTTTCAGAGATGGTAGCAATGCCTTCAGTAATAGTATCTGCCAAATTTGGTGTATATAACTCGTCTAATTAAAAAGTTTAACGTACAAGGGGTTGAGTTTGATCGGTCAGTTTGTATGGCACCTATTGACTATAGTATCGATTTGAACAATTTTTTCGGATATTATTATGTGCCATTAAGTACTAATCTGTGCCGAATTTGGTGAAGAAACTTCGTCAAATTAAAAAGTTTTGCATACAAGGTCTTGAGTTCAAAAATACTATTTGTATGGCAGCTATATTCTATAGTTGTCCGATATCGACAGTTCTGACGAATGAGCTGCTGCATGATCTTCACCGAAAGTTCCTGACAATTCAAAAAGGCTTTCGAGGTATGTCCGGTTAAGTTCAAAAGACGTAAATAATTGCGAATCTCTTGTAGTAGCATCCTGCTTAGTTGAACTAGGTGAAATCAAAGGTTTATTGAGTGTATGATAGGTACACTTTTCTCGAATTAATAAAGAAGTCTGAAAGAAATGTAGAAATATAATGATAACTTAATCTTAGCAAAAAAGTGAACAGATTATCTAAGTTGTTGTTTGATATGAAATGATTTTGCGAGAGCGCATAACTCAGACATATCGCGGAGAGAATTGCTGAACAGTGGGCAGCTGTTTGAAGTAAATTAACTATATTTCTTTTCAGTGGATTACCATATCGACTACCTTTGCTTGGAACTATGTAGATATATTCTTAAGCATGATCTTCCGTTGCTTTGCGATACGTTTCCGACAAATGCATTGGCGAATTAAGCGACATGCGAAAAAGGTAAATAAGATCCTAAGCTTCATAACTATATGTTAGTCTCAGGTTTTGTCACAAACCTGACTTAAATTTGCAATAGATGTTGCTATTTTCACTTATAATTATCTGCACAGCTTTACATTGCTTTACGCATATTCATTGCTTTAAATAATTTTTTGTAATCCTCAGCAAATGCCTGATGACTTCTGGCACGAGGTGCGTAACGATTTCATGAGCCTAGTAGATTTGCTGCGTCTTTTCGACGATGGAATGTCAACCTTGATACTTGTGTCTTGTTGCAATAATCTCTATTTTATATGCGTGCAAATATTTCATAGCTTCAAGTAAGTTATATTCCGTCACATATGTAGTAACTGTTTGATTTACTTTGCCTTTGAAAGTTACAAATAGAAAAAGCAATGGTTAGGAATTACTAATAGTAGAACTCTTAGTCTTTAAAAGCCACTATCTTCAAAGAGATAAATAAGAATAGAATTATTATTTTTATTTAATTTTTTTCTTAGCTCGTTAATATGCTAGATATTGGTCTGCCACGCAGTAATAAAATATTCAAATTGCGTGAAACAGTAGTGGAAAGACCAAAATTCAAGTAATGGTCAGTCATAGAAAATATGTGGGGCATTCTTAATCTGTATACAAAATCATTGCCATAAAACTTGAAATTAAGAAATAATGTTTTCAGAAATAATGCTTGAATGAAATATCATTAAAACCACGATTATATTCTTCAGCCACTACTACTTTGACTAGAAATTGTCAAAACTTATACCAAAAATTTTAAATTATAGTTCCCAAGAAAACGCTTGAATAAATCTACGAAAAGTTATTAAACTAAAATTTAGAATTTACCAATTCCTCTCTGCTAATAAAAAACAAAGCGTTTTATTTATTTTTGTCTGGTGTCTCAAACCAAGTTCTTTGTATATGGTATCTCAAACAATACATATTAAGAGTGATCCATTTCGGGGTTCGCCGACTTTTTTAAAGAAAAAACATAAAAAAACTTCAAATTTAATGGTGAATGTTTATTAATTTGAAAGAACATTCTTTGGAATTTGTTTTTTGAAAATTATCTCTTTCAAATATTGGTCGTGGTTACGTCTCAGATGGTCCATCCGTTGAGTCCAATTTTCGATGACTCGTTCGAGCTTATCGACTGGTAACTGGCGAATGATACGCATGATGTTTTGCTGTAAGGTCTGAATGGAAGCGAGATTGTCCGCATAGACTTTACATATCTCTACAGGAAGAAGTTTAACGGTGTGATATCATATGATCTTGGTGGCCAATCGTCCGACCCAAAACGTGTAATTATCGGCTCACCGAAGTGTTCTCTTAATAAATCCATTGATTGATGCGATGCGTGTGAAGTGGTGCCGTCTTGTTGAAACCAAATGTCGAGATCACCAGCTTCAATTTCAGGCCTCAAATAGTCGTTTAACATGGCGCGTTAATGGTCGTCATTGACGGTTACGTTCTCACCGACATTTTGGAGAGATATGGACCGATGATTCCACCGACCTACAAACCACACCAAACGGTTGTTTGTTTGTTTGTTGGATGAAATGGCAACTCTTGAATCTCAATTATGTTTGTTTACATACCCATTGAGCGAGAAATAGATCTTTTCGCTGAACAAAATTTGGGCGAATATTATCCAATAATGAATGATGGGTCTGAAGATTGGTGATGGTGTTGCGAATAGTACGTTCAGTAGGCCGATTATGTTGACCATAAGTTGAGCGTAGCGCGTAACAAATTTTTTACAGAACGTGAAATTTCACAATAAAGTTGAACGTTTTGTAAACGTTGTTCAGGCGTAAGTCCTGTCATGATAAAATGCCAAACAATACTAAACAAAAACAGCATGGCAACTTGACACAACTCAGGCATGATCTGTCGAAGAAATACCATTGGAAAAAGTGCCTCTACTTGGAACATCCGTGAGATCGAATATTAGCACTGCTTGAATCAGTGGAATTTGTCTGTGGAAATACCTAAGTTTGAAATAAAGAGACATTTCTGGGCTATAATTAAATCTATGATATACTCACTAGGTACCACGACAAAAATATATGGGACAGCAACATCATAGAGATAATAGTGTAGTCTTTAGTAATACAGAATACATTTTGTTTTAAATTACTTTACGCTGTCTATTGATTGCAGCAAAATTGTAAAATCTTATTTAGTTATAAGAGTTTCTGTTGAGTAAGAGAAGCGAATGCAATGAGAAACGCTTTAAAATGTTAAAATATTTTCAACAATATTATTTTCGTCCTTTATTGAATATATTTTCTTGAACAGCTGATTGATCGATTTGTTTTTATTTCATGATAAATACAAAAATATCCTGCAACTGTCTGACACAGCGACTCACAAATTTTGTTACTGCTTTATCTTTCTTACCTCTGCCACACAGCAACCGAGACAACTTTATGAAAGAGTTTTATTTTTGGTTTTCATTGCTCTTCGTGTTGGTGCGCATCTTAACAATGATGCTGTCAGCCGGTGCGGTGCATGACGAGGCAAAGCAAATAATGTCGACTATGTATGAGATCCCAACGAAGTTTTGGTGCCTTGAAGTGAGTAAAATATGTGTTTATACGTATTCGTACAAAATCGCTTGTCCACGTATGCGTTCTCATGCCAAGACTTTTTTCCTTCGAGTATTTATTTGTACGAAACATTACGAATTTATTTCAACATTCATTGTACAGCTTTGGAAAACTATTGTTCTTATTTTCTAGCTGAGACGTTTAAACGAAATCATCGTACACGACTTGGTTGCTTTTAGTGGCAAGAGTTTCTTCTTTCTGACGCGTCGCCTCATATTTGCGGTAAGTGAGTCATCATTTTTAGACAATCAATGAACCATTCACTGAAATACACGCATAGATATTATATTGTGCACTTCTATGCTTATCCATGCGGTGAAATAGCTTGAGCGGGACATGTGAAAATTGAGATTTTTTCTAGAATACATGTTTACGGTCTAGTCATTTAGGAAAGTGAAAAGTGAGAACCTGTCTTTTAATTCGCTGAACTATGTCAATGACCATAAATCTTTCACAGAACTTTTTTCTCGAAAACTCGCAACGTCGACTCATCAGTTGTTGTCATCGCCCAAGCCTCTGCACCATATAGCAGGACGAGAATTATGAGTGACTTATAGAGTTTGGTTTCGACCAGCTGGGTAGCGGCACCTTCCCAGTTAAGAGACCGGACATTCCAGGTGCATGCCCTTAAATCATAGTCCTTAATTTGTTTCTCATGGTCGTCATCAAAAGGGGGGTCACTCATCCGATGCTTGTTCGTTTTCATTGGGTGCGATTTTTACGTGGCGGGTCCCAAACCCAGCGCACAACCCTGCGGAGGGGATGTTTCGCCTTCTCACTTTAGCTCGCCTTCAAACGGATGTTCTCAGGCTACCCAAAGGATACTTGGTTAAAGACCGGAAGTATTGAGCTCCTTGAGCCATATATAAAATAATCGTTTCTGGCCACTCCCAAGTGAATGGCGATCAGGGATTCTCCTCACTTGCATGAACTTCTACACATGACTCCATCCTCCAAGTAAATTTTTTACTGGTAAAATAATTCGCCTTCGAACCATGCTCCCAGAGGCCTGACGTTGTCCTGGTGAAGCAAAATTCCCATCCTATTGACCAAAGCTGGCCGCTCCCGGGTAGCCGACTTCAAACGGTCTCTTTCTTTGGCAGCAAAGATCATAATTAAGAAATTGGGAGTAGCAGAGCAGCTCATAGTGAATGATTCTCTGTAAATACCGCCAAAAACCTAGCAAATCCATCCTCACCGTCAATCATGGCTCACCGCGAATCAATCAATACCTTTTTTGCTTACCTAGCTGATCCACTTCTCATTACCAGTAATAGTGTGCTTTAGAAACGGATCGGTTCAACAGTGATTCGAGATTACGAAAGAAATCGGTCTAGACTTTGATTTACTTACCATATGCCTATTATAATAATATCCAAATATATAGATATAATTACTATATTACTATTGATTTCCCACTATGCCAACAGTTTTTCCAGTCCTCGAAACATTTTTCATAAGCACTTTTTAGGATCGAGTTCAGCTCTTTCAGCGAATTTTGTTTCATCTCTTCGAGCGACTGAAAACGGGTTCCATTCCGATAATTGCTTGTCAAACTCTTAAACCCTTGTCTCATCGGCAGCTATAATGCTCTCCATGAATGCGGGATCGGAATTCGTACGGTCAAGCCACAGAGATCTGTTTATGGTACTATTTTTGAAAAAAAAAAAAAATCAGCGTTATTGGGACAAGTCGAGAAAGAACGCGTTTCATACCAAAAATATCCATGAAAATCATTCGAACGGACTCGCAAGATATGCCGAGCTCTCTTGCCATCTCTTTAGCACTTACCTGACGATTTTATTTTGACGATAATATTTTCATGAGTTGAAGAAGTTGAAGGTCATCCTGCCTTTAACGATTTTTAGGCCAATTTTGAAGGCTTTGTACCACTCGTAGGCTTGTGTTTTCGATAATCACCGTAAGCCTGCTCCAAAATTCGCAATGATTTGGTTAGAAAAACAAAATTTGAGACAAATTCTTTGTTCGATATTGTTATTCATTGTAAAAATCGCAACGAGCTATTGAGCTGTAGGGACCTAAGCAGTAGCTCTAAACAAACTAGTTGACAGCTTGCCCTCATATTTGGCATAGTAATTTAGGCCAGTCCTACCAACTTAGCGAGGTTTGTTTTGAAATATCATTTAAAGGGGGATTTAGTTGCAATTTGCGTGCGCTTTTTTGTCACAATATATATAATTAAATATACATATTAAATTTACCACAAAGTTTATAGCACCCAGAAGGAAGCGTCGGAGACCTTATAAAATATATACATATATATGAAGTACATACTACATTAACTTTATGATACGCTGAGTCAATTTAGCTACCTGTGACTGAAATAAACCTTCCGTAAATTGATCCGCAAAAATTGCGCGCCTGGCTCCACTGTGCCTCGGTCTGAATATGCACAAACTAGTTCCTCAGTCTTAAAGATATCCATCTGAAATTCTGCATACGTACTTTTCCTCCCAAGCATTTGTCGGAACTGACATTGGACTATTATGCATAGATATAGCTACCATACAAACTGATTGTTCAAAATAATGCTCCTATTTGAAAAACTTTTTTTGTGCAAAATTACGGTACATTTTTTGAACAAATTATGCAAATCGGATCATTATAGCATATATCTACCATACAAACTGATCGAAATTAAGATTTTGTATTGAAATTTTTCAATTTGTGATATATAGCTTCGGTGCACCAAATTCTTCGAATCTTTGTTTGGGTGAAGATAAAAAGCTGCAGACTAGAATCATATCAGTATGAGGGTACATTCATGTATTATTTAGTTCTGAGATACCAATTTTTCCCTTATTTTGTTCGTAGTTTCTTTGGTTTTTGCTAAAATATGACTTTTAAGATATTTCATCGCCAAATGCAATCACTTAAATCCCAAATTTGATTATTCAAGCTCCGTCTTAAGCTATTTCATTGGATTGGTAAATATAGTATATGATTAATATATATGTATGTATATAGTGATGTTTGAAATCGAATATATATACATACATACATATATTCCCTTGTACTCATCAGATGGCTGGCACTATTGTTGTGTACGAATTGGTGCTAATCGATCAGGTGGAGGATAAGGATGTGGTAACAGACTTTTGCACATCACGCAATGTTTAAGCGTTTAGAAAGGCAGACAAGCGAGCCGACACTGTTAAATATGGAATAGCGCACTTTGAAAGATTCAATGTTAAAGGAAACCACCTAAATAATGTGTGTAAAGATAAATTATTTTTTAAACGAAAAGCACATTCGCACTCACTTAAGAATATTAGTCTTTCATAGGCAAATAAAAATAAATATTTATGTTGAATTAATGCAATTTAAATAGCTACATTCATTTATTGACTTGTGGTTAGCGGTTACGTAAGTATATATTATACATGTGGTATAACAAAGCATATTGTTTGACAGTAACAAATTTGAGTTGTGAAATTATGGCTCACACTACTTTTATTTTTGAAAAATTGCGCTGTGTGCTCCTATTGGGGATTGCAATATAATTAGTTTCAAAACGTTGGGAAATCTTGAACAGCAATTCCCTAATAAAGTCTGGGAAACCCGCCAACGTAGGGCAATCTTATCTCGATAACTCTCTTTTCACCAGTAGTGTAAGCACTTGAATCCTTCTCACTCTTGACTTCCACTCAAACCATAGCTCTTTGCGCCATAAACGCCCAGATTACGCCATAAACTCCCGTTAAATTTATGCAATGCTTTCGACACAGTCAAATATGCAACGCTACTAGAAGGCATCGAACTATCTGCGCTATCTCTAGGACGGAAGAAGTAGACTATGAACTATTGAGCGGTCCGTAATCATCCGTACTATTTCGAGGACAAAACTCTAAGTTATGAAGGATTAATCGGGGGGTTTCGGAGGGTGGACTCATCTCTCCACTACTGTTTAACTTCAATATTTCGCAACTCTTGTAACATCCACATTTTATGGAGATAATTGTACGGTAGT
Organism: Bactrocera tryoni; assembly: GCF_016617805.1. Classification (NCBI taxonomy): domain Eukaryota; kingdom Metazoa; phylum Arthropoda; class Insecta; order Diptera; family Tephritidae; genus Bactrocera; species Bactrocera tryoni. The sequence goes on from NC_052503.1 coordinate 38,306,386, forward strand.
GCGGGATTAAAAGTTAAAAAGTTAGAAAGTAAACAAGTGTTCGAAAGTGAACAACATTCTCACCGACCTTTCGCGCTTGCTCTCTGCAAGGAGACTGATGTTCTCATCACTAAATTCCTATATTCACGAACTGGACGAAGGAGAACAGTCTGGATCTTAATATCAGAGGCGATGACATTGAAATTCCGACTGAAAACAATCCTAATATGGACAGCCTGTGTTCCTTCACTTCGCATATGAAGGCGATTATTGCCAAAGCATAGGCTCGCAATAAGTCGCTGGCCGGTAACACAAGGAAAAGTAACGTTGTGGGCAACACTCCCGCAGTACTGATATAGTCGCCTGGACGTAATGAAACGTAGACATAGAAGCTTCAGATGTACTGCACTCCGTACCACCACAAGATACCCTCTGATATCTCTTGTAGAACGGTTATAAAGTTCTTCCTGATAAGGAACACAATGCAGTCACTGCCGACGTCTGCTTGAAGCGGAGCGGCGCACTAGAAGTGTCAAGAGGTAGTTCATAGATTATGCCAAGGTCATTGAACACTACGCCGATTAGACTACAATCGAAACACACTTAAGTCAAGCAGTGACCGCTATTCACAGATTAAGCCTTTAATGCTTTCACTGGCTCCAACCTAGTCAATATAGCGTACTTTCTGTTAAACTGCCACCCATAGAACTATGAGCTCGAGTTGCCCGAGAATTTAGCGCGATCCTTGCGCAACTTCGTTCTGGATACTCCAGAACTTAAACTCCTAATTATCCACAATTAATGCCTATATAGCAAATATAAAGGGTGATCCAGGTAAAGATACCATCTTGAGACCCAGCATTCATTATAGGATAATATTCGACCGAATAGACCACGTCTAGCACGCAGTGAACCAAATATAGCAGACCGTGGAGAGTCGATTCCGCGCTGTACGCAGCAACTCAGATTGAGGTATTTCAAAGAGCTGATAAAGCGAATCGATGTTGCTTAGGAAGGTTGGGCGGCTTCAGTTCTTGCACAAGTTGTATTTTGTACGATTTCATTTTAATATGTCTACGTATGGTCCATCAAGAACGTGATTGTGGAACACTCGGTTACACGTTTTCTCTGTGGCGATACGAGTATGTAAAGTCTAAAGTCTGTGGGAATAATTCCTACTTCAATTGATTATCTGAGACGCAGCCGCGGTCAACACCCCAAAAGAGATAATCTTCATAAAATAAAAGTCAAAGAATAATCGTTTGAATGTTATTATCATTCTCCATTAAATTTAGAATTTCTGCGGTTTTTCTTTAAAAAAGTAGCAGTGTCAAGCTAACTTTAATGACCATCTACATACCTTCATAACAAGGGAAAAGCATAATTTGAAAATTGTTGAGAATAATTCAACATTAATACATGGCACAAAGTCTCTCGCTGGTATCTAAATCGTAATGTGGCAGCAACTCAGTTTGTTATGCGATTTAAACGCTTGGCAGTGAGAGAGAAATTTTTAAATTTGATTAGAAACAAAGAGCAATTTATGCAATTTCCCGCCTTAAACCAAAATTAAGGCAGACATTTTAAGCATTCTTTCTCCCCTGCTTCATGGAGAAATTTTTGGCACATTAAATTGCCTTTATCAAAGCTCGACGTGGCGCTACGAGTCGTCGCAAGGGTGCCATTGTTGTGCACCGACAATTGATGCTATCAAACAATATTCGCCGCGTTATCGCTGCTCGTGGCTTCCTTACACTGGCTGGTTCCCTTCGCTGCGCCCGACGACGGCGCGCGATGTGGATGCTGTTGTGGATTTTCTATTTATGCCAATAAATTCTGTGTGCGCGTCTGTCGCGTTGACATTTATGGTCGGCCACAGCTCCCGGCTACGTTGACGGCAATATGGGTGACAAAAATGTCATTTCAGAAACAGTGCGCACTTGCTGCGACCCACGCTGTTGCGTCACTTTAATCTGATAACAATGTACCTTGTTCTTTAATTTAACATTTTTTTCATATTCATCTTTTTTGTGTTGCTGTCTACAGCATATTTTTGCGTGTATCACTACAGAATTACGGTATGTCTATGCCTAAGCGAAAATATGTTTTTACTTACATTTACATAATTTTCGAATGTTCCAGTTTTCAATCCAAACGGTGGGTCCAAGAATTTCTTAGGGTTTTTTATTGATTGAGAAATGTGATGCGTCATCTTTATGGATATACCATAAATATTTATCAGTTTCCTCATAGTTTGGATATGGCTTTCTAAAGCGGATAAGTACATATTTTGACATATCGTCGCCGGTTATTCCCTGGCAGGTGCGTACAGATTCAAAATGGTTTTTCATTCGAATGAGATTGGTTGTAGCAACATCAAGTTAGTGGCATAGAGCATAGTGTGTGAACAAGGTCTATTTTAAAGAATATTTCTTGATGTCAATTAGCATTTAAAACACCTTCTTGACAGTTAGCTGACGATGCAGACCTTGCTAAATTTATTTATTAATATGCAATGTCAGCAAGCGAACACGCAGCGGTTTGGGGAGCTGCTGATGACGATTGTTTTAAGTTTCTTTCCTAAGAAAAAGAATGTCATAATAATTATTATTTGAGCTTAGCCCAAAATAACTGTTAAGCCAGGTAATATGAATTTTCACATGTATATATCGTACACAAATAAATGGATGATTTAGTGGGTGTCATTCAAGAAACAGAAAGCCATATAGTGTTGTCAAAATTGAATATGAATGTACGGGTAACTAAATTTTTTTGCTAAAAATTATATTAGTTTATTAGGAAATATCACGATGCAATCAGCGAAAGAAAAGTCAAGCAATCTCCGAAGAGTTTAAGTATAGATCAGTATTACTGCCCTCAGAAAGCTTAGCTCTCAAACCGATTACTTAATCGGCTGTTTAGAAGCCTGAAACCAGAAGTAGTAAAGCATTTAACTAGAATGGCTTTTCACTGACTGATTGAATGCATATATATCATAAATATTAGGTTGTCAACAATCTACATTATCTAACTGTCAAGTATCAAGTATTTACCTTTATAATTTTCTGTGATATCTAACTCGTTAACCTTTGTACGACCCTAAAATTACAGCAATCAGTAATAGTAATAATATTCAGTCGTTCGTCCTTTTCGCTGTTTGGATCTTCTAAGTGTAGCCAGGTCCTTCTCCACCTTTTTTTTGGTTTTTGTTTTAAGTAGGGGGAAGCGCCAAAAGCCGGAGTGCGAAACTTTAATCCGCTAAATCTTACCTACTCGCAACTCCAGTTTCTTCCACGGAACCAACTGATTGAATGTTACTTCGTGGGAGCGATAAGACATTTAAGTCTTCTCTATCGATCGGACTGACGAACGCCTACTCTGCTCTATACTATACTTATGTCTTAGTTTTGTCATGAATGAGGCTGACAGCTTTCCACTTCTCAGTGGACTAACACATGAGTGTCGTCAAATTTGCTACCGTTAAACTGCTACTGAGTGTAGTTTTAAGTTTTTCCCTTGTACTTAAAAAGCGAGGATAATAAAATAATATATGCTCAGGGTTTTCAAAGCACTCTTGACACGTCGGACAATTCGGACTAATGTCGTGCCTTCCTCCTGGTCTTTCTAACGAAGTGGAGGTCTTCATATTCATATTATGTCAATGCCGTTATGTATCTCGTATAAAATAAATCATATCATAAATCCTGCGCAGAACCTTTCTCTTGAAAACTCATAACGCCGACTCATCACATGTAGAAATTGGTCTTTGTTCGCCGAGAGATGGCTTTATTCTTCAATTGCCTACTCAGTCCGAAGTAGTACTTGTTGGCAAGAGTTATTCTGCGTTCGAGTCTAACGTTGTTGTTGGTGTTAATACTGGTTTCAAGATAGACGAAATTATGTACGACTTCGAAGTTATGACTGTCAACAGTAGCGTAGGTGCGATGTTGAGGAGGCTTATCTCACGGTAGTTGGCAGAGATTGTGGGGTCTCCCTGTTTGTGGATTGGGCAGAGCACACTTAAATTCCAATCGTTGGGCATGCTTTCGTTCGACTATATTCTACAAAGAAGATGATCCATGGTAAATATCAGTTTTTTGCCTTCATATTTGAACACCTCGGCGGGTAATTGCTTTTCGAACTTCTTCATGGTCGAGCAATGGAACGTCCGCTCCATCGTCATCGATTGGGAATTCTGGTACATCATGATTCAATTATTTCACATTTTAACCTATAAGCAGAATATAGAGGTTTAGGGAAGTACTGAGCCACATTTATCCATTTAGGGCACAAACTATATAATTGTAGGAGAAGACTAGTCAACTTAAAGAAATCAAATGAGTCCATAATTTATTTTATTTAGATGTCTTTACTGCCATTATGTTTTAAATTGATTACGTATAAGTGACTGTCGAGTCAAGCTCGAATAAATTCCAGACGAGATGTCCAATTTTAGAACTGGCAGCAATTGGGATAGTAAGTCAGCAATAAAGGGCTGAATATTCACTTCTAAAGCGTCAATCGTCTCGGGATTATCTGCATAAACACGTGACTTCACATAAAAGCACCACAAATTTTCGAGCGGCGTTAAACTGCACAGTATTGGAGGCCACACCATAGACCCACGACGAGAGATAACGGGGTCAGCAAAAGTTTCTTTCAATAAATTCATTGTTTCGTTGGCTATAAGGCAAGTAGTAAAATTGTTGGAACCAAACGTCGTTGGCAACAACATCTTCTAATTCATTAAGGTACCTTAATTACAATGACCATTAACATGGAGTTAAGTCAATCGGTTGTTCGAAAATCCTGATACTTGTTTTATGGGGACTAGATCAAGCTTACGCACAATTTGATCTATTTTAAGCACAAAGTTATAATGTTATGAGCAAGACATGTTCTGTACTTTTCATTGAGATAATTCAAATATTGGCCGATATATCCAGCACAAAGTCACCTGGAAGCTCGAAAATCCTTATATATAAGGGGACTCAGAGATGTATCGACCCGATTCAACTCATTTTTGATACCCATAACTACTATCGTTTGGAAAGGATTCTCTCTGAATTTCAATTGTATGTATATCTTACACATTGACCGATATTTTTGCCCAATGTCAACTATAGATACTGGGGTCCACATATTCGGCAACCAGGGGCTTGAACAATTTTGTTTGGTTTTGGGAAATTTTTGGTCATAAGATGGCATACTCTAAAGGAATTATTAGCGCAAATTTTTAACCCGTTATATTAATCACTTGTACAGGAAAGTGAAGTAATCAAATCGAATTTATTGATTATTGTGAATTAATTGTGTTACATGAGAAGTAGGTGTGGTTGTAGTCCGATGTCATCCATTTTTACACTGTGACATAGGATCATGAGAATACTTCGTACTAAATATAATCGAAATCGGTCAGTCGAGCCCCGGTTTATGTGATTTCACCATGAAGTAGGCGGTGCCCACCGTTAAATTTTCCCACCGGCTCCCATAAAGCCCTTTCTTATCATCTCGTTGTATATTTGTATGTCTCTGGCGTAATTAGTTATTGATTTATTGCGCTTTTAGTAGTTTTTAACAGTACAGTTTTGTGGGGGGTGAGCGTGGTTATCTTCCGATTTGATCTATTTTCGAAAGAAGTTCTCATAATATTTGCGCCTGCCAATTTGGTTCTTTTAGCTTTAGCGGTTTAGGAGATATGTGTATTAAACTTATTAGAAGAGGTGGACATACCCACTTTTTCATAAGTTCACTTCATAAGTTTTCGGTTTATGGCGTTTTGTGTGCAGTGATCCACCCATCTACGAACTCGCAAATTTTTTTGTCCTGAGGAAACTGCATACCAAGTTTCATCAAGACAGACAGTCACCCGGATTTTAACTTTTCTCATCATCCTGATCATTTATATAGACATTCAGTATATAACCCTATATGTACATATATATTTCGCTTAGTTTTAGGTGATACGTACAACCGTTAAGTGAACAAAACTATTATACTTTGTAGCAACAAGTTGCAAGAGTATAAAAATATCTGGTAAATTATTTTAACCGTTTCAATGTAATAAATTTTCACTAAATAAATCGAAAATTGTTGCAATTTTTTACAAAGAAATTGTCGCATAATGTTTATAATTCCGTATCTTAACGAGTTTCTGCTGTTAAAAATAACAAAGCTATTAAGTGCAGCCTTATTGCCTGCAGGTACAACAACAGCGTTTTGTAATTGCATTTGAATATGCGTCGCAGCGAAGAGTGGGCGTCGTCACATGTCAGCTTAAATATTTAATTTGCAACAATGTTGTAAATGCCCGTGTCCCGGCGAGTAAAGCGCTTTTTCACACGCAGTCAGTAGTGAATGAAATTCGGCAACGGATTGTTGCATATGTGTAGGCGCGCACATATTTATTCGCCGGCAGAAATCATCAAGTGCCCACGCGCGTAAATCTTTAATTAAACGTTGAAAATTTGCAATTCGACATGAAGGTGGCGGCAAACGTCACGAAAAATTGGCTGCAACGTCAGCAAGTGCGCTTACAGAATATCAAAGTGTGGCAGCGTAGTCGCAAAGTGGGCAGCGGGTAGGCAGTGATCTTTAACGCGCGATTATATTTCATATTTCATGCCGGTATTATCATTTTTGCTTACTTATTTCTCAATGCAGTTTGCTTGAACTGAAAGAATGGAGTGCTAAGCCAAAATCGGCAAAACAGCGTAAAAGACAGATTGGCATGGTGCGAGGTGAGCTTGAATTCAAATAAAAAAGTAAAATTATTTCACTTTTATCAACAACATGTTTTTAACATTTCGCGCATTTAGTTATTTCTTATTTTGTATATAACCTTAGTATCAACTGTTTTTCGTGAAAATTCACTTTTAATACTAAATGCCAGTGAATACACTTGCATATCTGAATATACCAGCATAGGTACACAATTGCAGCGAATAAATTAACAGTTTGTGCCAATATTCATAAAATATTTTCATTAGAGTGACAGAATTGTCATGTTGCAGCATTTAAAAATGTCAGCCAATTTTTATTTCATACCATTTTTTTTGCTTGCAGTACGAAATTTATTTCGGCGTGGTACAAAAAAAGATTATGAACATTCGGGCAGTTTTTTGGAGGCCATTGGCCCAGGTAAGTTTTATGTAGAGAAAAAACCCATTCGATTTACATTATAACAAAATTAATATTTTATACGTAAATCAATACACATAGACTTTATTCACATATGTATATCTTTATATATAAAAAGAATGTGTCCCGCTGTTTGACCGCGTTGGACTCCTAAACTACTAAAACGATTTTGGTAAAATTTAGATGGGTCAAACCACGTCAACTCATCCATGGAAATTTCGTAAAATCACCGATTTTGAAAATTAGTAGTTCATTAGGAGCGGTACCAGACGCATACCCAGTGATATAAGTAAATATTTCGTCAAAATTCTGTTTTTTTCTTATAGTCACACTGGCCTACAAAAAAAATCAGTCATACGCACTGGCATACACTAAGTAATGTAAGCTTGTATGGTACTGTCCTGCATGAGGTCCGCCGTTTCAAATATTGGCTTCTAGCAATTTATGTGAATAAACCAATTACACTGCCCTACAAAAAAATTTTTTTGGTTTGGTGCAGCTCTGTGCGCATCAGTAGTCGGTATAGTAGGGAGTATGTATAGACCACATTCCAGCTACTAAATGTTTTTTCTTATTTCTTATGAACAAGAGCAGGTATGGAAAATGTGACTTCGTCGTACTCGTACCAACTCACAAAATACATCCAAAATCAGGTATGAAATCTTAGGCACCAAAATGAGTGTAGGCCAGTGTTATTGAAGGTTGAAATTTAGAGCAGGGTAAAATTGTAAAATTATTTGGTCTTAAACTATTGGCAATAAATCAATGAAATTTTCTGAAGTCAAAGAAAAATATTCGTGTTATATTATAGATATTTTTCACGATCTATTTGTTTAAATAATAATATTTTACATAACTTTTTGTTAAACAGTTGAAATTTTTCATATGTTCTTCACGCTGAAAAAACTGAATGTGACACAACACGCAAAAAATTCACCTTTCATAATCTGCAAAAAATGTTTGTTCATTCAGTTCATTCCAAAGATATTGAATTTTTTATTCCCCTACAGCGCTTAAAACGTATAGCACATCCATCGTTGCTCAATGCGCTTATGCTTTTCTTGCGGCACAGATGTTGAGAGCTTACGACCGCACTGCGCTTATCGGCCAATAAAGCAATGAATGCCATTGATCAACCACCAGATTTGGCTAGATGTGACGTTTTCCTTCACCCAAAACTGAAATTGCCGCTACGTGGAACCCGGTTTCAGTCAATCGAAGATATAAAACAAAATTCGTTGAAGGTGTTGAAAGCCATCTCAAAAAGTGCTTATGAAAAGTGTTTCGTGGACTAGAAGAATCGTTGGTGTAAGTGTTATATTATGACTGACCTTAAGCTCTCTTGATGGTCAATCTGACAACTTATACTTTATCCCTCAGCAATGGCTCGACCGCATTCAACCCAATTTATACATACAAGTAATATTATATGAACATTCTTGTTGCAAGGTTTAAAAATTATTGAAATTAAACCACAACCAAACTTTTTCATATACTTCTTCTTTTTCTTTGGCCCTAAAACCATAGGTCAGAATACAAAACTTTGCCAGTTGCCTCTATCCTTTGCGAGGATGCGCCATTTGTATGTCCCAAGAGCTGACAGGTTGCTATTTACCTTGGTCCTTTTATTGGTTGCGTGGACGCTCTTGCTTTCGTAATCCATCATTGGACATCGAATTAATATCCATTTTTCGCTGAGGTATCATTTTCCATGCGGGTGTTATAGCCTAATCAGCGTATTCGTTTTAGATTTGAATGAATTTTGGGTGCTTTTGGATTTTTATGCATTTAACTTTCATGTCGCTGTAGAGCTCATACAGTTCGTGGTTCCTTCTTCGTCGATATTTATCACTCACGCGGACGGTTCAAAGACCTTGCGAATAACAGTTCTCTCGAATGCTCCAATGCCGGGAATAATGGGAGACCTCTGTAACGTAATTTTCGCAAGTGGAATCGGCTTCTCAGTAGCTTACCAAATGAAGACAGTGATTATTTGGAATTTATATACCTTATATAGGTTAAGATGTGCGAAATTTTTTTTAGTGTTAAATATTAATAAATTTGTTCATCTATCCCCATATCCCTAAGATAATGACTAGATTTATTTCTCCGGAGTGCATTTTCCCTCAGAAAAACTCTGATAGCAGAGCCTTGAGCTCACTTGCCGTGCATTCAGCCTTGGTGAAACAATCACAGTCAACTGTAAAGCTGACAAGCTGATAAGGAAAGGCACTCTCGCCCCGTTATCAGTAGAATGGAAACGGATCGGCGCACTCCTCTCCTCGTGTGTTCTACTACTGGATTAGTTGAGTTTCGCGGAAACTTGACTAGTGCTGGGCTACCACCTGTTCTGTCGCAAGATCCTTCTGTAAAAAGTAATATTTACATCACTTTGGAGAACGTTCCAACCTTTTAGTCTGGATACTAAAGTTCGGAAGGCTTAGATCTCGAACTAAGTCATTAAGTTCATCCTGTGAAAATAGATGCGGCACTGTTGAACATCCTGGTAAATCAAATAAAGGATTGCCTTTGCGGTTTCTATAACATCACTTGAAGAGCTAGTCGATTCTAGTTCTTCATTGAAACTCCAAGGTTCTGGTGCTTTTGGAATAGGAAGTTGTTCACTGGAAGTTTAACTCGTCTTAAAGCTGATGGTAAATTACAGTACTTAACCGTATGTTTAGACTTCGGTCCAATACCTTTAATATTCGTGAGGTATTCGTATTCCTCTTATCGTGTGTCCTACTACTGGACTAGTTGACTTTTGTGGAAACTTGACTAGGGCTGGGCTACCATCGGTTCTGTCGCAAGATCCTTTTGGTCCCAGATCGATGGTAAGTGAGCCAGTTATCGCTTTGCCCTTGGTAAGGCTAGCCTCTAATTAGATGTGCGGGTTCTAACTTCAAATGCTCTCTCGGCGTCCATGCTCTAAGGAACTGCAAGGTAGAAGAGAGATCGAAACATCTCAGCACTTGCTTTTAAATTTTCCCGCAAATGCGAGATCGAGGCTTAAACACTTGGGAGCACACTTTCAGATATATCGCCGAACTGGTGGGAATGTAGGAATGAGTTCAATTTTTATGGCTTCACAAAGGACTGCACATAGTAGTCCAAGTGTAATCTCTGGATTAGCCATCATATCTAACCTAACCTAACATAGATCAACTAACACATATGTGGTCTCGATAAGGTCATCCCATGTGTTGCGAAATTTGAAGTTTCGTTTTCAAATCTAAGTTTTTTCTCAGTTTTGCTGCTAGCTCAGTTCTTCGCCTTGATGCCTGTTTGTGGCATATTATCGAAAACTGCTTCGGAGGTGTATTTTTCGTGGAAATCTGTGCGCACATGCTACGCAATGCTGGTGATTTTTTGCCTTGGACCGGCCAGCCTGTGCACCATCGCCTTTGCTTTTCGCGAAAGATTTAACTTCGATACAGTGGGTAAGTTCACAGCATAAACGTTAATTTCTTATAAAGCCCTTAGTTTATATATTAATATATAAATTTTTGCTTTGTTTTTGTTTGCAGAAGCGATCGTCTTTTATGTTTCAATATTTCTAATAGCAATGGCATTTTTTCAATTGGCCCGCAAGTGGCCGGCGTTAATGGTGCAGTGGGAGAGTATTGAGTCCAAGTTGCCGCCGCTGAAAACGGAAATGCAGAGAGCAGCATTGGCCCATCGCATAAAAATGATCACTTTGGTGGCGACTATGTGCTCCATGGGTGAGTGTAATCTGCAGCTACCTCCGCGAGAGTGTTAAGCGATTGCTTTCATTTCATTATTTCACTTTCGCTGTGCAGTGGAACACTTGCTTAGCATGTTGGGCATTATCTATTATGTGAATGGGTGTCCCACAATACCAGGGCACCCTATCCGGAGTTTTCTATATACCAACTGGTCGCAGTATTTCTACTTCTTTGATTACACCGATTGGGCGGGCATCTTCGGCAAAGTGTTGAATGTGTTATCGACGTTCGCATGGAATTTCAATGACATATTCGTGATGGCAGTGAGCGTGGCGCTCTCTGCACGTTTCCGCCAACTTAACGAGCATATGTTGCGCGTAGCTAAGCGGGTAAGCTGACCATTATTTGTTGCTCTTTTTGTTGTTATTAAATGTTTTAGTTTTCACACTCGTTCGAGCACATCTTATACTATATTCTTCATTTGTGTGTTGTCTAGGTTTGATATACTTATTAAGAAAATATTAACGGCGGCTCGCTCATTTCTTTTCAGCCAACGAGCGAGAAATTCTGGATTGAAAATCGCATAAACTACCGTAATTTGTGTAAATTATGTGAAGCAACTGATGATACGATTTCGATAATCACACTGCTGTGTTTCTCTAATAACTTGTTTTTCATCTGTGGTAAAATTCTTGAGAGTCTACAGTAAGGTTTGCAAACATACTCTTTTGTATTTAATGTATAGTATATAAACTTTCGAAAATCTAATTTATTTAACTCGGTTTGATGGAGGATTGGTTACAAGTTCCTAGACCGCTTGTGATAATATTAAAATTTCAGTGATTATATGCTCTAACGGCGTTGGATACCAAACATAAAAAGATTTATTGATGATAAACAAGTATTTTGCTGTAATATTAATTATATCAGTAGTTCCTGAGATATGGTTTTTGGTCCATAAGTGGGCGACGCCACGCCCATTTTCAATTTAAAAAAAGCCTGGATGCAGCTTCCTTCTGCCATTTCTCCCGTAAAATTTAGTGTTTCTGACGTTTTATGTTTGTCGGTTAACGCACTTTTAGTGATTTTCAACATAACCTTTGTATGGGAGGTGGGCGTGGCTATTATCCGATTTCTTCCATTTTTGAACTGTATATGGAAATGCCTGAAGGAAACGACTCTATAGAGTTTGGTTGACATAGCTTTAGTAGTTTTCGAGATATGTACAAAAAACTTAGCAGGGCGCGGGGCCACGCCCACTTTTCCAAACAAATTACGTCCAAATATGCCCCTCGCCAATGCGATCCTTTGTGCAAAATTTCTCTTTAATATCTTTATTTATGGCTTAGTTATGACACTTTATAGGTTTTCGGTTTTCACCATTTTGTGCCCATCTTCAAACTTAACCTTCTTATGGAGCCAAGAAATACGTGTACCAAGTTTCATCATGATATCTCAATTTTTACTCAAGTTACAGCTTGCACGGACGGACGGACAGACGGACAGACAGACATCCGGATTTCGACTCTACTCGTCACCCTGATCACTTTGGTATATATAACCCTATATATCACTCTTTTAGTTTTAGGACTTACAAAAAAACGTTATATGAACAAAACTATAATACTCTCCTTAGCGTTTTAACTTCTACTGTTTTCTTTAGTACAAGTTCCGTTGCTGGCCACGTTTTCTGGTCAAAAGTCTTAACTTATAACAGTATTTAATTTTCTTTTTAGAAAGAAGCCATCTTTTTCACATACAATGTACTTTTGGTTCTCTTTGGGCTTCCTCTTGATGCGCACCTTAATGTTGTCGTTATATAGTGCTGAAATTAATGATGAATCAAAACGGCCGCTGGTAGTATTTCGGAGTGTGCCAAGTGTGTCCTGGTGCCGTGAGGTAAGTGCTCGCTGTTTAATTCGTTTGCAAATCGCTTATATTATGGCATAAAGCTTGGGTTCGTACATGAGCAATTAAATATTATGGAACGTGGATGAGGTGAATGTACATCTCATTCAATCTTGGGTTTTAGTTAGTCTTAACGGTCAAAAAACGAGTGTATATATTTAACAGCTGTCGGATCATTAGTTGGAGATTGGTCATAATGCGAGTTATCTTGCCTATTTGAGCTCCTGTAGACTGTAAAGGTTCTCTGTTGGCCATTATGGTGGAGTGGCGGCGCAGTGCGCGAACTAGGTGGAGACTGCACAGCCGTAGAGGCTAAGGTCGCAGTAGTGTGTTGGCAGCATGGAGCCACGTAACTCGTGGTACACTCCCTGTGTGCCTTAAGACTTGAGCAGGTCTTAAGATGGCTCCATGCTAAGGCATGTATTACATCTTACTGAGATGGAGTTTGAATGGAGCCTTTTGGTGCAGACGCAGCAGAAGAAATCCTCAATGCCAGCACAAGCCAGGAGGATACGGAGCAACCTTTCGGCAAGGCGTTGCTCCAGTGATCCAGATCTAAACGGGGTTAGATCTCTGAAAGTACAGCCCTTCGGTCAATTCCGTTAACATAGAACCGGATGTTGTGGGAATTGATAATCGGGCAATGTAATCGATGACATGTGCTCAAACGTAAACGGATATCACTTCGGCCTTTCTTGCTTCTTCTCTCCCACTATATCCACAACGACCTAATTCACAAACTGGACGAATGAGTACAAACACGACCTTTATATCGCAGTCGACGGCATTAAGAATCCGACTCACACGATTACTGCTTGTTGTTGACAACATACATGACAATCGGCCGGCCGGTTTTCAAATAGTGAGAGGCAGACAAAGAAGCTACAAACATGTCAGACCACTGCATTCCGGACTACGACAGGATGTCTCTTGATGTCTCCTCTCCAAGCAATTTCTGTTAAGGTCATCCCTGCAGTCACCTGCTTGGAGCGAAACCACCTCCCGGAGTATGTAGAGATCATTTCTCAACTACGTCTACGTCATCTGACAAATGTGTCGTCTTAAAAAACTCCAGAATGAGTGAGTTAATGTTTTACGAATACTACGGGTATAACAAAATGCAGAATTTATATTGAGCAATAATCTTAAAGTGAATTTAGAAAGGATAAAGCTATTTATTTAAAAGAATACTCCCGGAGACAAAAATCAACTTGTATTATCCCTTTCGTTTCAGTCACTCTCCTATTTTATGTTTAGTATTGCTGAAGAAGTTTCTTTTACTAACTTCATGTATTTAGTAGCTAAAAGAAATTTGCATAGGTTTATTACAAAAATGAGGTTCTGGCTTTGATATAGCCTATTGAAAAATATTCATATATATGTACATAACAACATTGATACGTATTTATTATTTTATTTTCTCAATTTCTATTGCGGAATACCCATACTCACGTTGCGGTGCCACTTACTTCCACATATGCTGGCAGCTTAAACGCTTCTCGGAAGAAGTGACCACAGATGTTGTTGCGTTGTCAGGCATGAAATTCTTTCATCTTACCCGTGGTCTTGTGCTTACGGTAAGTAAAACGTATGAATGTTTGTATTTATTTGCATATGTATGTTATACTGTTCATTTGATGTGAAAGCAATATAAAAAGGTGATCCATTTCGAGGTCCCCTACCTTTTCAAAGAAAAAACACAGAAACTTAATATTTAATTGGTAGTGTTTATTATCATTCGAAAGAACATTCTATCGCATTTTGGCTGTGTCTCAGATGCTCCAATCGTTGAGTTCAATTTTCGATAAGTCATTTGAGGATTTCGAATGTTAACTAGCGAATGAAGCGCGTGATGTTTTGCTCCAAGGCCTGAATCGAAGAGGGGACTATCCCATAGACTTTAGAATTTACATATCCCCACAGAAAAAAGTTTAGCGGCGTGATATCACACAATCTTTGTGGCCAATCGATCAGCCAAAAACGTAAAATTGTCTGCTCACCGAAGTGTTCTCTCAATAAATCCATTGACTGATGTGATGTGTGGGAAGTGGCGCCGTCTTGTTGAAACCAAATGTCGCGAGCTTCAAATAGTCAGTTATCATGGTGCAATAGCGGTCGCCATTGACGGTTACGTTCTCAGCCGCATCATTTTTGAAGAAATATAAACCGATGATTCCACTGGGTCACAAACTACACCAAACCGTTGTTTTTTTCTGGATGAAATGGCAGCTCTTGAGTCTTTTCAGGTTGCTCTTCGTCCTAAATTCGTCAATTCTGCTCGTTTATACGCCCATTTAGCCGGAAATGGGCCTCATCGATCGAGCTGATCAAAATTTTGCTAGTAAACGTCGGATATTCTTGGAACTTTTTAAGACTCCTTGGATTGAAGAGATGTCAAACAATCCTGAACAAAAATAATATGAGAGCTTGATACGACTCACGCGTGATCTGTCAAAAAATACTATTGGAAAAAGTATCTCTACTTGGATTACCCGTTATTAAAACCTGTGATTAGCAATCACATTTGGAATTCCATATAGATAGCTTTAAATTGATCATTTAGAGACATATGTCATCATTTGAATAAGACATTGAATATAAATCACTCAAATCAGAACGTTGAGAATAGCGATTCTTTTGAAGTCATATGCACGAAAGTCTATAACATCGTATCTTACTTATGGGTGATAAATTTGGCAGTTTTATAAATTCTAACTGGTCGGCCAGACAGAGATCAATGATCTGAAAAAAGTCGGCTATAAAAATGTAAGATGGCTGTCGGAGATATCCTTGTTTTCTGGATATATACAGGTAAAATATGGTTATTTATACATAAAGTCGATGACATGGTATTGATCAAGATAAAGAACTGTCTACGTGTACGTAATTACGTCCATGTGGAATAAAAAGGAAGAAGATATCAACTACAATGTTCTAATATCG
>NC_052503.1:38322141-38573030 GCF_016617805.1 Bactrocera tryoni
ATGCTGGGTCTTAAGAGGGGTGATGGTGTTACGAATAGTACGCTCAGTGGGCCGTTTATGTTGATCATAAGTTGAACGAAAGACATTCTTTACAGAACGTGAATTTGTGTAATAAAGTTGAACGAATTTCAAAAGCTGTTCAGGCGTAAGTCTTTCCATGATAAATTTTAAACAATACTGAACAAAAATAAATTGACGATATCTTTAAAGATTTTATTGAGTTTGATTATAACCAGAATCATTTGATACTTTCTCAAAGTGCAACCCCGAGCTTTGCTGTGTCTAAATTTAGTTATTTGTCTGTTGTAGTTGGTGTTACGCTCAGTGAATACGAACTGGTTTGTAGGATGTAGGATTTAAGGTTTGCTTAGTAAATTACCATATTTTTTCCTCTAAATGGTTTTATAGCTATACAAAATTATTATTTCTTTCTTTTTATTGGAGGAACTTAGACACATAGTCTCAAACCCAACTCAACACAAAAACTTTTAAAACCATTTTACCCAAGTGGAAGTACTAATTCTGGGATTCATTCAGTTGTGTTTTAATCTGAAATGCGAGTTGAAATCACTTTTCGTAACTTTTTTTTGGAAGAACATGAGTTTCCATTCGCATTCGTATAATCCTTACTTTTTGCCAACTTAACAAATTTTGTTTGCACATTGCCCTTGTCAACAAGTAGCATTATGCACTTACATACATATACAAATGTAAATACGTATTAAGAGTATAGCCTGGCCTGAGTAAATGGCTGCCAAATACATATCTGCGATTATGTTCTGCGATAAAAGCTCAAACTTTTGCCGGTAATTGTAGCATTTGCTTTCGTGTCTTTGGTGCGTGCGTGAGCGCCAGTAAAAGCGGGAATGTCGCAGCAGCTGGAGGATCAAACATTCCACAATTGTGTCTCCAAAGGTACGTACGATGTTACTGTTGCCGCACAAGCGCGTGCACTTTAGTGAGCTACTTTGTGAAGTGGTATATATGGTGGTTTATATTATATTTTATGCAATTTGCAAAGCTTAAAACTAATTCTCGAAGCTTTGTCGTGAATAATTTTCGGGTTTGCATAACTTTTAAATGACTACCGAAAATATTAGCACGAACATGCAATTTGCCTAAAATGTTCACACCAGCAGCAGCTCCTGGTGAACATTTTTTGCCATATGTCAATATTGGAAAAAGAGATGTGAGAGTTGGCATTCTGGAAAAAAAAAAATAAAAAATAAACTTCGGCTGTAATACACTTGACAGTTGAATTCCTTATATTTAGCATAAAATGGTATACAAAAATCTTTATCTTAATTTGGTCGGTCAGTTTGAGTGCCAGTTATATGCCATATTGATCCGATATGAATAATGTGTTCGAAGATTACAATGACGTCTTTCATAATAATGTCTGTCGAAATTCGTAAAAATACCTTGACAATTAATAAAGTTTTCTATACATGGTTTGTTTTTATCGATCAATTATGGCAGCCTTATCTTACAATCCAATTTTCAAAGACTTGTTCGAGCACTTCGTCTGGTAACTAGCGAATGACACGCGTGATGATTTTTCCAAGGTCTGAATCGAAGCGGAATTGTTCGCGTCAACTTTACATATCCCTACAGGAAAAAGTCAAACGGTGTGATTTCATACGATCTGGGGGGTTAATTGATCTGTTTACCGAAGAGTTCTTTCAACAAAGCCATTAATTGATGCGATGTGTAGGAAGCGGCGCAGCCTTGTTGAAACCAAATGTCCTCAACATCACGAGCTCCAATAATCGGTTATCATGGCGCCATAACAGTTTCCATTGACGGTTACATTATCACCGGCATCATTTTGGAGAGATATGGATCTATGATTCCACCGGTCCACAAACCCCATCAAACCGTTGTTTTTTCTAGATGAAATGGCAATTTCTTCAGGTAGTTCTTCGTCCCAAATGTGACAATTTTACTTGTCCATACCCCTTGAGCTGGGAATGGACCTTATCGCTGAACAAAATTTGGCTCGAAAACGTCAGAACTTTTCAAGAGCCCATAAAGCGAAGCGATGCCATTTGGTAAGATCGAGTGGCTTGAGTTCTTGCACAAGCTGAATTTTGTACGCTTTCAATTTAAGATCCCGACGGAAAATGCGCAAAGTTGTTCCATACCCTTCAGTTAGATATAATTGTTATGTAGTTAAAATTAAAAATATTGCAATATATTTATTATGTATTCTTAAATATTTTACAGTGGTTTTCATATCGCAATTTTTCGGTTTGTTGCCCGTCTCCAACATATTGGCCAATGATGTGCATCGAGTCTATTACACTTGGTTTAGTC
The DNA here is from genome assembly GCF_016617805.1 of Bactrocera tryoni. Taxonomy (NCBI): domain Eukaryota; kingdom Metazoa; phylum Arthropoda; class Insecta; order Diptera; family Tephritidae; genus Bactrocera; species Bactrocera tryoni. The sequence continues at coordinate 38,324,458 of NC_052503.1, forward strand.
TACATACCCTTTATTCGGGGATTATATTGCTTCTGAATACACTGGAATTTGTTACTGTGGGATATTTGGTGTTCAAATTTGGTTTAAATTTTCACAATTCAGGTAAGTAGATGCATAAAAAAGTTAAGAGAAAATCGGATATATTAAAATATAACACGAAATACAATACCGCAAAGTATTAATAAAATAATATAAATGCTATATAGCAAAACAATAGAAAACTAGAATTGGATGTGTCAAATGGATTTTGTATGAAACCTGCGAGGGTGTTGCCGGGAGTAACCGACCTAACCTATAAACCGCTTGAGAGATATTTCTTCTAATAGATTTTTAAGTGTGAGAAAATTGATATTCCTATTGTCTATTGACTAGGAAATAAAGAATTAATTACTATCTCTCGAAGTTACTTTGGCGTCGTAGAATTAGTTTCCCCAAATGAAGGAAGACTACGATAATGTTATCATAAGATTGATTGAGCTTAGAATGAATTGAGCACTGTTTCTAACGCATCCACAAATCTTACACATTATCTGTCTCTGGAACATACCGAGATCTAACTAACACTAACTAATTTACTATCGCTTAGTTCATTCTCGTGGACGACTACTGTCTAATTTTCCGCCGAGAGAAGGTCAAAACGGTCGTAGGACTTGTCTTCTTACTTGACGTCTTACGCGGTTATAGCCGAGTTTAGAACAGCGCGCTAGTCGTTTTTCCTTTTCGCTGTTCTTCGGCAATTGGGGAATACACCACATCTTTCCAACGAAGTTCAGGTCTTCTTCTTCCTTTGCTTCCCCCGGAGGGTATTGCGTCGTATACTCTCAGAACTGGAGATTTTTCATCCATCCTTACGACATGATTTAGTCGCTGTGTCTTAAGTCGCTGAACTATGTCAATGTCCTCGTATATCTCGTACAGCCCACTGTTCCAACGACTGCGGTATTAGCCACTACCAATGCGCAAAAGACCACAAATCTTCCGCAGAACCTTTCTCTCAAAAATATTAGACGAAATTATACACGACTTTGATGTTATGACTGTCAACCTTGACGTTCGAGTCAAGTCGCGAGTTCACTACTACCTGGATTTGCTTTGCTTCCTTATCCAGTATGGAACTGTACACTCTTATAGAAGATTGTACCTACTCGATTAAGCTCTGTAGCTCGTATTATTTTCTCCCGCATTAGATTGAAGAAGTTGCATGATAGGGAGTTCGGTTCAGAGAGGTCCTTCCCAATCTTGACGGAGCTGTTGGTATTGCTTATCATCAGTTTACACAGCCGTATTAATTTTGTGGAGATACCAAATCTAGACATAGCGGCATAAAGGCTGCACTTTTTCGTGCAAACAAAAGCAGCTTTAAAATCGAAGAAGAGGTGGTATGTGTCGATCTTCCTTTCACGGGTTTTTTCTAAGGTTCGGGGCTTGACTCAAATTTGGTAGATAGTAGTTTCTGCAGGTCTGTGCTCCATTGATAAGGTCTAATCTTGTTGACGGTGAGTTTGAGTCACTTCACACATTACGCTGGATAGAACCTTATATGCAAGTATGGAGGGGCTTATCTCAAAGTAGTTGTCGTAGATTATGGGGTTTCCCTTTTTGTGTTTTGGTCAAAGCACACTTAAATTCCAATCGTCGGGCATGCTTTCGTCTGACTATATTTTACAAATACATGCTCCTTATTAATTCTTCGCCGCCGTATTTGAATAGTTTGACAGGCAGTCCATCGATCCCCGCCACGTTGTTGATCTTCAGACGGGTAATTGCAATTCAAACATGAAAAACTTTGAAGTCGGAAAATGGAACGTTTGGTCCATCGTCAGTGATTGGGTAATCGGGTGCACCATCTCCAGGTGTTATGTTTTCACTGCCATTCAGCAGGCTGGAGAAGTGTTCACTCCATAATTTCGGTATGCTCTGGGCATCACTCAAGAGATCACCTCTGGAGGTTCTGCAAGACTAGCCTCCGGTGTTGAAATCTTCTGTAAGTCACCGCATTTTTTCGTAGAATTTTCGAGCATTACCACTGTCCGCCAGCTTGTCAAGTCGTAGGACTCTACTATGCCAAATTAGGCTGATTGTGAGAACTGTGAGGTATATGACAATGGAACGGATCTGAGTAGTATCAAATTGGTCGAACAAGGCTATACGGCGTCATCAACCGTATTATCAAAATTTGGCTCCGTGTTTTGAGTCCGATGAAAATTTTATCATTCATTTTAGGAAGCAAGAAAATTTATTTTTTTGCATGAGTTGAAGAAGGTGGAAAATCGCAAGGTCGGTTGTAATCGTTAATGTTGAAAAATAAATTGGTAATACGTATATTTTAAAAATTTTCGTTTTTCTTTTGCGGGCTAAATAATTATTGGACCACCCTGGTACATATGTACTTCTCATAATTCTGTTGTAATACGGTTATCTTTTATGACGACAGGTACAATATCTTTGTTTGTGGTGTGCATGCTGGAGCATGTGTACTTTTGGCGTTTGGCCATAAAGTGGCCATTTATCATGCGAGCCTGGCGCCGCACAGAAGAGATATTCCTGCGACCGCCCTATCGTATATATGCGACATATAATATGAAGGCACGCATTTACGCATTAACCTGTCTGGTTATGTTCAGTGCCATGGGTAGGTACAGTGATGGCGGGGAAAAAGTTTCCGTCAAAATAAAATAAGTTTTATTCAGAGGTGAAATATGTTTATTTGTGTTTTGGCATTTATTTCAGTGGAGCACAGTTTCCTTGTGTTTAATTCGTTTCATAAAAGCAATTTAGAACGCACACAATGCAAATACAATATCACCTTCTGGGAAAGCCTCTACAGACGGGAAAGGCCACACTTAAGCAAAGTTGTACCATTTAACTTTTGGTATTTGCCTGTGGTGGAGGTGAGTTCAATTGCAGTTATAACTAAAATTGCAGTGTGTTGTCTGATTTATCTAAAGTGTTTATAATATTTACCAAGTTTCTAACGGTATAATCGAACTTTTATCATTCACAGTGGATTAATTTAACCTTGGCTTACCCCAGGTCATTTACTGATGCCTTCATCATTTGTGTAAGCGTGGGGTTGGCGTCACGTTTTCATCAACTTTATCTACGAATCGAATCTGTGCATAACAAGGTAAATACTTAGCGAAAATGAATATGATATATCTAGCCTCGATAAAAATAATTGCTTGGCACTTAAGGTTCAGGTATGGCACTTTTATACAAGGTGAGAAGCGTGCTACATATCAATAAGTACAAAAACAGTAAAAGCATTGTGAGTACGCAGGGAATTACCAGTTAGTTCTCATAGTGCTAAATATTTTGATATGCAGACCAAGCCAATAAACACAAGAAAACAAGTTAACTTTTGTCGCACCAAAGCTACATATATCGCTCAGAAATACTTAAGTTTCCGTACAAGAACTTGCATTTGATCGGTCAAATTAGATGATAACCACGTTCACTTCTCATATAACAGTTATGTTGAAAACTGTTAAGAGTAGTTACAACCCACAAAATAAATACGCCAGAAGAAGCAAATTTCATATTCGGAATGGTAACGAAGGAACTTAACGTAAGTATTAGACAAAGAGCGTGGTAGCACCTACTTTTTGATGAAATTTAACATTTTAAGAATGACTCGACCTATATCAACAAAAATTTATGTACAATACTACCAAAATATTCTTATATTAGATTGTGAAAATGAGTGAAATCGGACTAAAACCACACTTACTTCCCATTTAACACAATTTTAAACATGAACATCAGGAGATGGCAAACCCGATTCTCCCATCGATGACGATGGAGCAGACGATCCACTATATCTGAATTTGGTATCCCCGCAAAACTAATATGGTTGTGTAAACTAACGTTGAGCAATACCAAAAGCTCCATCAGGATCGGGAAGGACCTCTCCGAGCCGTGCAACACCAAACGAGGTTTCAGACAAGGCGACTCCCTATCGTGCGTGTTGCAGATCTGAATAGAGAAGGTACAGTCTTCTACAAAGGTTCCTTTTGACATCGATATCATTGGCTATATCAACCGCGCCGGTAGTTTTACTTTCCCCAGAATGGATAAGGAAGCGAAGCAAATGGGAAAGACCAAATATCTCCTGTCATCAAACAAACAGTTGTCACACCAGCGACTGGACTACCACGTCACTGTTGACAGTCATAACTTTGAAATCGTAGATAATATCATCTATCTTGGAACCAGTATTAACAGCAACAATAATGTCAGCCTCGTGATCCAACGGAAAATAACTATTGCCAACAAGTGCTACTTCGGACTATTAGTAGAAATTGAAAAGTACAGCCCTCTCTCGAGAAACAAAGACCATAATATGGTGCAGAGACATGGACCATGGACAATATTCAAGCGTTGTAACAAAGTGAAACGTGACATGATGAAATGACTGTCAAGCAAATAGACCGATTCATCCGAAGTCTTTATATGGAAAACTTCACGAAATTTGACATACATTACTAACCTACAAGTTTCGTAGAAATTGTTCAGATCGGACAAATAGAGTTGCCATAGAAACTAACCAAATCCTTGTATGCAAAACTTTTTGTTTTCATAAGACACAGTCATGAAATTTGGCATGGATTATTATTTAGGATATTACTTCATTGTCCGAGCAAAGAGATTTAAAAACTGATCGATTAAAATCAGGATAAAGATGCACCTGTGAAGGGTATATAGCTTCGGTATAGCCGAAGTTAACGTTTTTTTTTGTTTTTAGGCTTATTCAACAAAATTTCACATTCCCTTCTAGTAATAAGAATTCATCACGCTTCATTTCTCAATTACTTTATTTTTAACAATTAACGGATTTTTTTCTCTTATATATTGCAGGCCTTACCAATGCTTTTCTGGACCGAAGTACGTGAACATTTCCTTGAGTTGATACATCTTATGCGTTTACTTAACGACAAAATAGCGCCGCTGATACTATTAGCATGCAGTAATAATATGTACTTTATCTGCTTTCAGCTGTTCAATAGTTTCCAGTGCGTAACTGTCAACCAGCATTATTTAGATAAACGTTGACTGTTTTTCTTTAATTTCTCATCCACAGAAATATCGGCGTTGACCTGATTGCTGTAACCGCTTTCTGGTATTCCTTGTTTTTCGCCATCTTTCGCACCATTCTTACACTTTTCATGGCCTCCTCTGTTAATGACTACAGCAAGCGGATATTGTGTACGCTGCGCAGCGTACCAAGCACGTCGTGGTGTGTGGAGGTGGGCATATGCGGTTAACACCACGCGTCATTTAAAATCACAATAAATGTCAATGTTTTTGCCAATGTCACTTTTACTTTCTTTACACCATGATTCCATACCATTTGCGCTATATTGTTATTGGTAAACTCACTCAATAATTCAACTTGGATAGTGTTATTCACATCCATATACATATATATACATTTGTATGCTTATTCCAATAGGCACTTATGTGTGTTTGTGTAAATGAATGTTTGTGTGCATTAGTTTGGCCCTCTGTTTGGCATTTATTCGCTTTTCCCTAATCTTTTTCAGGCCCAACGGTTCAGCGAGCAGTTGGCTTTCGACTTAACAGCTTGGTCTGGCTGCGGTTTCTTCTTCATTACGCGACAACTAATTTTGGCGGCAAGTCAATATATAATTCTTGTCTTTATCTTTGTCTGTATGCGCAACCTTTGTCCTTTCGCCGACTGAAATACACGATAAATATAATATAAGTGCGTTGTAATATAATTTCTTTCCCGTTTTCTTGCCTGCAGATGGCCGGCACAATCTTTACCTATGAGGTGATGGTTACTGATGTCATCAACAAGGGCTCCATTCAGCAAGTTACGAGCTATTGCAGGCCGATTGAGTACGAAGCTGAAAATGAGTGAACTGAAATGAACTGCGTATTGATTAGATATAACGAGAGCATATGTAAAAAATAATGCGAGAAATAAAGTGAAACAAATAAAGAATTGTAAAGGAAGTTTTTATAGAAATGTCCCTTGTAGAATTCTTCTTAACGTCAAAATTACCATCTGAATCCATGAAGAAGTCCGCAAAATGATTATTATTATATAAAGCCTTGAGCCCGAAATCAAAACTAAAAATATATGCACTAAGTTCCATTAAGACATCTTCTTTACTGACTGATAGACTGATAGAGTCAAGATACAGGGTTTGTCTGAAAAGTAAGAGTACTGAGTCAATTTAAAAAAATATATTGAACCAATCGTTACAATTCTTTAAAAACATTCAAAATAGGCTCCTTCTGGGTCGATATAGCGCTGCCAGCGCGACTTCCAAGTATTAAAGACGTCAAGAAAGGCATTCTTTGGAATAGCCTTGAGAGCCGAGGTGAATGCTCCTTGGATACCCTCGGTCGTCTCAAAATGCTTGCTCTTCATCGGCCTTTTCGGGATCAAATTCACAGATCCATGACTCGTCACCTTTTATTACGTTATTTAAAAATTAGGGGTCACTTTCACATATGTTCAAATTTTCTTGGCACACTTCTACTCGCCGTAATTTCTGGTCGTCAGTGAGTACTTTTGGGACCTTCTTCGCGCACACCTTGCGCATGTTCAAGTGCTTCGTCTCAATGTTATAAACCATAGATTTTGATAAATTTAACATCTGGTCAAGAATACTTAGCCGACAATCTGAGTTCAAAACTTTGCGCACACGAGTCACATTGTCGGTGTTTGTCGAAGTCGCAGGTCACCCAGCACGACCTCTTTCCGTCTTTTCAAAAAGCCCTGGTGTCATCGGAACACACCACTTCTTAATAAAGCAACACCTGGGTAAGTCTTCTTGATAATATCAAACGTCTCTGTCGCAAATTTACTGACTTTCACACAGAATTTAATCGGTTTTTTCGGTCAAAATTCAGCAATAGATACTGGGGTCCACATAGGCTAGGGGCCTTTTGGAAAATGAAAAAGAACAGTTGGTACGTTGAGGAGTGCTGTGTCGCAGCGGATAGAAAGCAGACTGCCTACTTCGCAACTTAGCAATCGACTACAATACGTGCGGGACGGGATAGATACCGAGTGTGAAGAGGGAACGCATTTACATACAAAACAGAGAGAGGCGAAATGCGTGATTATGAAGATCTTAATAAGCTGGCCGACAGTTGTTATGCTCGAAAGTTATACGAAAAGATGCGGCGACTAAAAGAAGGTTTCAAGACCGGAGCATACTCTTGTAGAACTCCCAGAGGTGATCTAGTGACTGATGCCAAAAGCATACTAAAATTACGGAGGGAACGCTTCTCCAGCCTGCTGAATGTTAGTGAAAGTATAACGCCAGGAGAAAGCGAACCTGATTCCCCAATCGATGACGATGGAGCAGACGTTTCATTCTCCGACCATGAAGAAGTTCGAATAGCAATTACTCGTCTGAACGACAACAAAGCGGCGGAGGCCGGTGTGCTAAAGGGACTCATCGTCATGAATGTATTTATTTAATCAGTGATTTTTTGGAGTGTCACACCGAGACGATCCCTTAAATCGTCGAAAAACGGTCGCATTTGAAGGAAAAGAAAGTAGTGTTTTTCCCCGACAGTACACGGTGTCACAGATTATAGAAAACGATGGTAAAAATCTGTGAATAGTGTAGCAAATTGCTGCCGCATCAATTGTATTCTCAAGATATGGCCGCCAGCGACTATATCCAGTTCTCAGACCTCAAAAGAATGTGCTCTGGAAAGAAATTTTCATCGAATGAAGAGGTGTTTGCCCAAACTGAGGCCTACTATATTTTGAAGTAAAGGCCAAAGAAAAGTTGGAGGGATATACTTTTAAGAAATCAAGTTTGCCAAAATTGTATTTTACTATGGTAGGCCGGGGACTCTTCAATTAACCTGCTACAATAAAAATTAGGCTTCTGCAAATTTCACCAATCCGTATAAATGCCTTTTAGGTAGCCTCAAATTCTCCAACTAATACAAAGTACAATTTTAATGAGGAACTGTAACCATCTTTTAATTCACTTAATTGCAAGTTTAATATATCACGGATTTTAAGTTCACCGATATTTGCCATTATTCTGTTTGATGTAAATACCTGTAAATTCCATAAATTTCTGTTTGTATGAACAAAATGTATTCTCCATCTGCTCCAATATTTTGTATGACCTCTATTACAACTTTGAAGTTTATTGCTGCTCAGAGAGCGAAAATTTACAAATTATTTGTTGCCATGATAATTGCCATCTTAATTAACATTTAAGTATTAAAATCAATTAAAACGGCCCCATTTGATCTTGACCACCTCCTTCATAGCCGCATAACTTCCAACATGTACTTTGAAAAGTTGGGCAGACGCAATGTGCTACATATGTATGGCTTCGTGTTGCTCATTCGACGTGTTGCACAAATTTGATTGTTACATTCTAGCGTGAGCATTGCATGACTTCGAGCTATGCTACGTGTCTGCGGCATAAATTGGCTTCTTGCAATAACAAAAACAACTTAGGTGGCGTTTTATGAATGCACGACTGCCGACTGAGCTGAAAGCTGAACATTTCTGGAATTCGGCAGCAATTTTGCCTGGACTTTTGTTGTTTACCACATTCATGTTTATTTGTTTACATCCAAACTGAGGCATTAATTGTTTTGCCATTTTTGGAGTTTCAATTTCAATTCTATTCATGACATTTCAATTCTAAATACTAAGAATTTTAGTGAGACCGACATTATTGTGGTCATGTGTCCTTAATTTGAGCTTCATAGCCAGCTTATAGATTGGATGCACTTGCGGTTATTGTGTATCAATTAAATTGCATTACATCTATTGGTTTATTTTGGCTAAACGAAATGGACTAAAAATGTAATTAAAACATCTTTAAATGAAATTAATCAAATAGAAAAAGTAAAGCTAGTCGAAGAAAGTACTGTTTAACAACTGAAGTATTTAAAAAATGATATATAATAATTTAAGATATACATATTATGATTTTTAAGGTAAAAAACCACTGTTTTGCGAATTTATTTCTTAATTGAGTAATTCTATTCGGATCTTCTGTATATTATTGAGCATATTTTTGACAATCTAGGGTAATTTTTTCATACAGAAATATTGAATCATAAGTCGGTAACAGAGCTTCTCCCAGAACGTCTTGAGAAAAAAACACTTTGCGGTGTTCACAATAACTCTGTTGGAAATTTTTCGAAAATAAAAAACCAAAAAAAATTAGTCAAATTATAATCATATTCTCTCCCCATCGTGCTCTGATAATTTTGTTTTTTATTTAAAAATTTTTGGCGGCCATATTTAAAGTGAAAATTGTTACTTTCCATAAAAAAAATTTCGCCAGTTTGTGGGTGGAAAACGCCCTTACTGTAAAAAAATTACTAAACGACATATTTCAATATTTTTACATATGTCAAAAACATGTGCAAAGTTTAAAATGAGTCGGTCAATTAGTTTTGAAATGACAGTGAACACGGACTTTGAAAAAGTAGTTTTGAGGAAGACTTGACTAAAATTTATAAACTAAAAAGTGACAAAAAAAATTACCCTACCTTGTCAAAAGAGTGCTGAATAATATACAAAAGATCCAAATAAAATTATGCAATCCAATTCGCAAAAAAAGTATTTTTTTTACCATGAAAACATTAATGACTTGTTTTAAGCGAATTCAAAATAAATACATTATTAACAAGTAAGAAATAGAGAGAGGAACTTTTTATGAAGATGGTCACGGAAAATTTCGGGTCATCTCCCAAGTGAGAAAGTTCTGGAGCAACCAGCACTTGTGGTGTTGCGAAAGTCTTCTGGCCCAGGAGCGTTAAAGATCCATTGAATTGCTAGCCCCTTACAAGCCTCATATTGCCGCAATAATAGGCGTTTTACTGGCAAAGAACAAAATTAATATATGGAATGTATTGGGACTAAGAGCAGTTCTGGACTGATTACGTTACTCAAGTACTCATATTCGGACAAATGTTTTTTCGGAATTTTATAAAGATAACCATTACCTGAGGAACGTCCCCGATTGATATGTACGGTATGTACATTGTAACAAGAAAGTATCCGGAAATTCTTAATAAAAGGCAAAATATTTAATTATTCATCAATATTTATTTTGCCGTCTTCAAAGCTATCTCCACCAGATGTAATACACTTATGCCAACGATTTTTCCAGTCCTCGAAACACTTTATCTCTTCGATCGACTGAAAACGGGTTCCACGCAGCGGCAATGCAAGTGTGGAAAACAAGAAAAAATCGCACGGAGTCACATCTGCTGAATACGGTGGTTTATGGATGGTATTCATTGCGTTTTTTTCTTTGAGTTCGGTCACAATCGTACTCTTTACACGTTTCATATCCAAAATATTCAGCAAAATCATTCGAACGGACTCGCAAGAATTGTCGAGCTCTCTTCCTATCTTTCTAACACTTGGCTGATGATATGCAAGCACCATATCTTTCACTTTCTTTAAATATTAAGAGAGGTCGATATCAATATCATCGGCAAACGCCAAAAATATCTTACAAAAGATCTTATCTTCCAGATCTGCAGCTGGATCTTTCGTGCTGTCAAAAGCAGCTTTAAAATTGACGAAGAGGTGGTGTGTCGGTCTTCCTTTCACGGTTCTTTTCCAAGATTTGGCACATTCCACACATTTTCCAGGTTTAAAGACAAACTGATAAGGGCTAATCAGTTTGCTGATGGTGAGCTTCATTCAGTTCACACACTACACTCGATAAGACCTTATTCACGATATTAAAGAGGGTTATCCCACGATAATTGGCGCAGATTGTGGGGTTCCCCTTTTTGTGGTTTGGGCAGACCGCACTAAGGTGCCAATCATCGGGTATGCTTTCGTTCGACTATATCTTACAAATAATCATCTTCTCAACTCTTCGTCACCGCATTTAAATAGCTCGGCCGGTAATACTTCGGCTACTGCTGCTTCGATTTTCTTCAGGCGGGTAATTGCTATTCGAACTTCATCATAGTCGGGCAATGGAACATCTATTCCATCGTCAACGATTGTGGAATCAGGTTCGTCATCTCCAGATGTAACACTTTAACTGCCATTCAGTAGACTGGAGAAATCTTCCCTCTTTAGTTGGGTTTAATCCATTGCAATTTAATTGCGCTGCCTTATATGGATAAATCCAGTACTATTGTAAAAGTAAATGTCTCATCCGTGTCTGGTTTGATACCAAAGCAATGCTGTAACGATACCGCAATCTCCATGTTCGCCAGACATTGCTTCCGGTGACTTTTTCCTACTTCAAAAAATAAAAAGATCGTTAAAGGGCCGTCGTTTCAAAAGATAGGAGAAAGGCTGTGCCAAAAAGTTTGAAGAAATGTTTCGACAATTGGAAGGCGACAATAATAATATAGGCAAATGGATAAATATATTTTCTTTTCTGTTATTTTTTAAACCCACCTATAAAGCAGATGTAAATTATAACCTTCGCTGATTTTCAAATTTCAGAACCGCACTTTAGTCAAATTGGTGCAGTATTTTAGAATGTTTACATGAAAATTTGCATTTAACTTATGACAAAGCGTCTTTTCTTCAAATCTGATCAGGTCCATGTACTAAACTAATAATCATCTGTCATTAAATGCGGCGTTTCTGATGTGGTTCTTCATGTAGCGTTTTATTAGTTTTTGTATATAGAAGGCCAATATTTTAGGAATCGTAGAACTAGAGCTTACGGTAATTGGACTCCTGGAAAGCTTTTGATATAAGGCGGAATCGTTTAGCTTAGAAATTTATTATTTAAAGTTTATATAAACAGCTGCTTTATTGTGTAGTATTGTATTACATATACATATGTGTATACTTCTTTAAGTTAACGAAATGCTTCTACAGTTAAATGTAGTTCAAAAATTATGCTTTGCCCTCTTGATGAAATTTTTCATGCAATTGAATTTTTAAAATCCAATTAAGAGCATTTTCTCTTACGAGACTTTGTGCAACTCAACTGCTTCCACGTTATTCATCAATCACAGCAAATATTCAATCACAGAGAATGCAAAAATGCTATTGCCGAAGGAATCTGAAAGGTCCTTCCCTCATAGTCCCTCCCTCATAGGTATTTGCCACATTTGGCATTGAACTTTTATTTTCTCGTTACTGCTATTTAACTTTCCGCGCAGCTATGCTGATTGATATCAGGGAGAATCGTTAGTTTGCAATTTTTCAACATGAACACGCTTCGAACGCTAATGTTGTTGTTGTTAATGCTTAACTACGTGGCAATGAATCGAAAATAAAAGTGCAACGCTGAAGTGGAATATGCAAAAATTCGAACGCTTGAGCTGTGGTACTGCATTCGTGTATTCTGAGTTATTGCAAGCGGTACTTGCAGCAGCGGGAGTCGAAAGAATATATATTTGCAGCAGCGAATATGGCAAAGGGCAATCGAGTGGCGGCGAGCAGCGAGCCATCACCGCAGAACACTAACACCATGCATCATGCCTTGAGACCATGTAAGTACATGCAGCTTCCCACACGCAGCTGAGGAGTGCAGCGTGCGCCATGTTGCATCCACATATTGCATATTATCAATATTTGATTTTTTTATAAAAGTCTTGTAACTTTTCGATTTATGTGTATTTACATAGTTATGATGATCTCACAAGTGTTGGCCACGTTGCCGGTGAGTGGTGCGTGCCGCAAATCGTATGCGGAGCGCGTTCACTTCAGCTGGTGCACGCTCATATCATGCCTTTCCCTCATCATGATCGCCTTTTCACTCATCGATGTGGTGCTCTCGACGAAAGTGGTGATGGAGTTCGGCCTAAAGCTGTACACTGTAGGTAAAATATTAATGAAAATTTGTAGTAGCAGCACGCCCCAAGTCTCCTGTGCTGCTGTGCTTGTGTCTACATGAGTACTTGCTCGCTCAAGGGCGTTTACTTTTCCCCATAATCGGTATGTATGTTTCTTGCAGGTCCTTTCAGCTTCAGCATCATATCGGCGGTGAGCGTCAGCAGCTTTTTGCAGCTCGCACGAAAATGGCCAGATCTGATAAAGCATATGTATCGTTGCGAATTTTCTGTGTTTCTACAGAAGTCCTATGCTAATGGAGAATCCCGTAACTTCACTAATAATGTTCGAAAATTTGGTGCTATTTTACTTTTCGGTGCGGCAAGTAAGCAATTTTGCCAATATCCATTTTGTTGCATTTGAAAGAATTTCGGCTTTCGTAGTGGAGCACTCTGTGTACATTGGAACTGCAATTTTCAATAATGATTTTCAAATTAAGAAGTGCAATTTAACGGTGGATTTTTGGAAAAATTATTACATGCGCGAACGTTTGCAGATTTTTTCGATATTCAACTACCACGCATGGTTGATTCCATTGGTGCAGGTAATTGATTTCCACTCAGGTAAATGATGTGCTTGTTAAGAAAAACAACAAAAAGTAAGCTTCGGGACTGCATGATGCTATAATACCCTTTTAACAGGTGCATATTTCCAGTTTGTATGACAGCCATATTCTATAGTAGACCGGAACTGAACAATCCCTTCGGAAATTATAGCAAGGGACTAAGTACTAATCTGTGCCGAATTTGGTGAAGAAACTTCATCAAATTAAAAAGTTTTTCATACAAGGACTTGAGTTTAATAGTATATAATATTCTATAGTTGTTAGATGTGAACGATTTTTTCAGAGATGGTAGCAAGCCTTCAGTAATAGTATCTGCCAAATTTCGTGTATATAACTCGTCTAATTAAAAAGTTTAACGTACAAGGGGTTGAGTTTGATCGGTCAGTTTGTATGGCACCTATATTCAATAGTAGTTGATGTGAACGAATTTTTTCAGAGATGATAGCAATGCCTTCAGTAATAGTATCTGCCAAATTTCGTGTATATAACTCGTCTAATTAAAAGCGAACGTACAAGGTCTTGAGTTCGATCGGTCAGTCGGTATGACACCCATTGACTATAGTTGTCCGATTTGAACAATTTTTCGGATATTATTATGCCATTGCTACTAATCTGTGTTGAAATTTGGTGAAAACTCTGTCAAATTAAAGCTTTCGAGGTATGTAAGGTTTTGAGAGTTTGCAATACTATTTTGTATGACAGCTACATCTCTTATAGTTGCATCCTGCTTAGTCGACAGTTCTGACAAATGAGTGCCTGCTTTATGAAGAGAGAAGAGCTGTACTCTATATCGATATCTCAAAAATTTAAGGACTTGACTGCGTATATATAAAATCTAATCAGATCGTTACGATGATCGTTTATCTTAGCAAAAAAGTGAACAGATTATCTAAGTTGTTGTTTGATATGAAATGATTTTGCGAGAGCGCATAACTCAGACATATCGCGGAGAGAATTGCTGAACAGTGGGCAGCTGTTTGAAGTAAATTAACTATATTTCTTTTCAGTGGATTACCATATCGACTACCTTTGCTTGGAACTATGTAGATATATTCTTAAGCATGATCTTCCGTTGCTTTGCGATACGTTTCCGACAAATGCATTGGCGAATTAAGCGACATGCGAAAAAGGTAAGCTTCATAACTATAAGTCTCAGGTTTTGTCCCAAACCTGACTTAAATTTGCAATAGATGTTGCTATTTTCACTTATAATTATTTGCACAGCTTTAGATTGCTTTACGCATATTCATTGCTTTAAATAATTTTTGTAATCCTCAGCAAATGCCTGATGACTTCTGGCACGAGGTGCGTAACGATTTCATGAGCCTAGTAGATTTGTTGCGTCTTTTCGACGATGGAATGTCAACCTTGATACTTGTGTCTTGTTGCAATAATCTCTATTTTATATGCGTGCAAATATTTCATAGCTTCAAGTAAGTTATATTCCGTCACATATGTAGTAACTGTCGGAGGCACGTCCGGTGAAAGGCTAAATAGACGTAGCATAATTGCGAATCTCTCTAGTAGTAGAACTGCTTAGTCTGGAACTAAGGAAATCAAGGTTTAGCAGAGGTAATGATAGGTACACTTGTTCTCCCGAATTACAAAAAGTCTGAAAGAACAGAAATATGCTCGATAACGACCTTAGCACGCAGTGAACAGATTATATGGTTGTTGTTTGATAAGAGATTAGCGGAAAGACCAAAATTCAAGTAATGGTCAGTCATAGAAAATATGTGGGGCATTCTTAATCTGTATATTTACAAATTCATTGCCATAAAACTTGAAATTAAAAAATTATGTTTTTAGAAATTACGCTTGAATGAAATATTATTAAAACCACGATTATATTCTTCATCAACTACTATGTAAGTCTCAGGTTTTGTCGTACAAACCTGACTTAAATTTGCCAGAGATGTCTGCTATTTTCACTTGTAATTATCTGCACACGCTTTAGATAAATTTACGCATATTCATTGCTTTAATCCAATTTTTGAGTAATCCTCTAGCAATGCCTGATGACTTCTTGGCACGAGGTAGCAATGATTTAAGGAGCCTAGTAGATCAGTCTGCCTTTTCTTGACGATGTTCTTGTGTCAACCTTGATATCTATGTGTCTTGTTGCAATAATCTCTACATGTTATAAGTGCGTGCATCCATTTCGGGGTTCGCCGACTTTTTTAAAGAAAAAACATAAAAAAACTTCAAATTTAATGGTGAATGTTTATTAATTTGAAAGAACATTCTTTGGAATTTGTTTTTTGAAAATTATCTCTTTCAAATATTGGTCGTGGTTACGTCTCAGATGGTCCATCCGTTTAGTCAAATTTTCGATGACTCGTTCGAGCTTTTCGACTGGTAACTGGCGAATGGTACGCATGATGTTTTGCTGTAAGGGCTGAATGGAAGCGAGATTGTCCGCATAGACTTTACATATCTCTACAGGAAGAAGTTTAACGGTGTGATATCATATGATCTTGGTAGCCAATCGTCCGACCCAAAACGTGCAATTATCGGCTCACCGAAGTGTTCTCTTAATAAATCCATTGATTGATGCGATGCGTGTGAATTGGTGCCATCTTGTTGAAACCAAATGTCGAGATCACGAGCTTCAATTTCAGGCCTCAAATAGTCGTTTAACATGGCGCGTTAATGATCATCATTGACGGTTACGTTCTCAGCGGCATTTTGGAGAAATATGGACCGATGATTCCACCGACCTACAAACCACACCAAACGGTTGTTTGTTTGTTTGTTGGATGAAATGGTAACTCTTGAATCTCAATTCTGTTTGTTTACATACCCATTGAGCGAGAAATAGATCTTTTCGCTGAACAAAATTTGGGCGAATATTATCCAATAATGAATGCTGGGTCTGAAGATTGGTGATGGTGTTGCGAATAGTATGTTCAGTAGGCCGATTATGTTGACCATAAGTTGAGCGTAGCACGTAACAAATTTTTTACAGAACGTGAAATTTCACAATAAAGTTGAACGTTTTGTAAACGTTGTTCAGGCGTAAGCCCTGTCATGATGAAATGCCCAACAATACTGAACAAAAACAACATGGCAACTTGGCACAATTCACGCGTGATTTGTCGAAAAAAGACTATTGAAAAAAGTACCTCTCTTTGGAACACCCGTGGGATCGAATATTAGCACTTGAATCAGTGGAATTTGTCTGTGGAAATATCTAAGTTTGAAATAATGAGACATTTTCTGGGCTATAATTCAATCTATGATTTACTTACTAGGTACCACGACCAAAATATATGGGACAGCAACATCATAGAGATAATAGTGTAGTCTTTAGTAATACAGAGTACATTTTGTTTTAAATTACTTTACTCTTTCTATTAATTGCAGCAAAATCGTAAAATCTTATTTAGTTATAAGACTTTCTGTTGAGTAAGAGAAGCGAATGCAATGAGAAACGCTTTAAAATGTTAAAATATTTTCAACAATATTTTTTTCGTCCTTTATTGAACATATTTTCTTGAACAGCTGATTGATCGATTTGTTTTTATTTCATAATAAATACAAAAATATCCTGCAACTGTCTGACACAGCGACTCACAAATTATGTTACTGCTTTATCTTTCTTACCTCTACCATACAGCAACCGAGACAACTTTATGAAAGAGTTTTATTTTTGGTTCTCATTGCTCTTCGTGTTGGTGCGCATCTTAACAATGATGCTGTCAGCCGGTGCGGTGCATGACGAGGCAAAGCAAATAATGTCGACTATGTATGAGATCCCAACGAAGTTTTGGTGCCTTGAAGTGAGTAAAATGTGTGTTTATACGTATTCGTACAAAATCGCTTGTCCACGTATGTGTTCTCATGTCAAGACCTTTTTCCTTCGAGTATTTATTTGTACGAAACATTACGAATTTATTTCAACATTCATTGTACAGCTTTGGAAAACTATTGTTCTTATTTTCTAGCTGAGACGTTTAAACGAAATCATCGTACACGATTTGGTTGCTTTTAGTGGCAAGAGTTTCTTCTTTCTGACGCGTCGCCTCATATTTGCGGTAAGTGAGTCATCATTTTTAGACAATCAATGAACCATTCACTAAAATACACGCATAGATATTATATTGTGCACTTCTATGCTTATCCATGCGGTGAAATAGCTTGAGCGGGACATGTGAAAATTGAGATTTTTTCAAGAATACATATTTACGTTCTAGTCATTTAGGAAAGTGAAAAGTGAGAACCTGTCTTTTAATTCGCTGAACTATGTCAATGACCATAAATCTTTCACAGAACTTTTTTCTCGAAAACTCGCAACGTCGACTCATCAGTTGTTGTCATCGCCCAAGCCTCTGCACCATATAGCAGGACGGGAATTATGAGTGACTTATAGAGTTTAGTTTCAACCAGCTGGGCAGCGGCACTCTTCCAAAGGGGGACCGGACATTCCAGGTGCATGCCCTCAAATCATAGTCCTTAATTTGTTTGCCATGGTCGTCATCAAAAGGGGGGTCACTCATCCGAGGCTTGTTGTTCTTTTTCATTGGGTGCGATTTTTACGTGGCGGGTCCCAAACCCAGCGCACAACCCTGCGGAGGGGATGTTTCGCCTTCTCACTTTAGCTCGCCTTCAAACGGATGTTCTCAGGCTACCCAGAGGATACTTGGTCAAAGACCGGAAGTATTGATCTGCTTGACCCATATGTAAAAGAATCGTTTCTGGCCACTCCCAAGTGAATGGCGATCAGGGAATTTTCCTCACTTGCATGAACTTCTACACATGACTCCATCCTCCAAGTAAATTTTTTACTGGTAAAATAATTCGCCTTCGAACCATGCTCCCACAGCGTGTGTGGCCTGACGTTGTCCTGGTGAAGCAAAAATCCTATTGACCAAAGCTGGCCGCTCCCGGGTAGCCGACTTCAAACGGTCTCTTTCTTTGGCAGTAAAGATCATAATTAAGAAATTGGTAGAAGCAGAGCAGCTCACACTGAATGATTCTCTGTAAATACCGCCAAAAACCTAGCAAATCCGTCCTCACCGTCAATCATGGCCCACTGCGAATCGATCAATACCTTTTTTGCTTACCTAGCTGATCCACTTCTCATTACCAGTAATAGCGTGCTTTAGAAACGGATCGGTTCAACAGTGATTCGAGATTACGACTTTTTTTTTTATGCAATTTAAAATCGGTCTAGATTTTGATTTACTTTCCATAAGCCTATTATAATAATATCCAAATAATGTATATAGACATAAATACTACATATTGATTTCCCACTATGCCAACAGTTTTTCCAGTCCTCGAAACATTTTTCATAAGCACTTTTTAGGATCGAGTTCAGCTCTTTCAGCGAATTTTGTTTCATCTCTTCGAGCGACTGAAAACGGGTTCCATTCCGATAATTGCTTGTCAAACTCTTAAACCCTTGTCTCATCGGCAGCTATAATGCTCTCCATGAATGCGGGATCGGAATTCGTACGGTCAAGCCACAGAGATCTGTTTATGGTACTATTTTTGAAAAGAAAAAAAAAATCAGCGTTATTGGGACAAGTCGAGAAAGAACGCGTTTCATACCAAAAATATCCATGAAAATCATTCGAACGGACTCGCAAGAGATGCCGAGCTCTCTTGCCATCTCTTTAGCACTTACCTGACGATTTTATTTTGACGATAATATTTTCATGAGTTGAAGAAGTTGAAGGTCAGCCATGCCTTTAACGATTTTTAGGCCAATTTTGAAGGCTTTGTACCACTCGTAGGCTTGTGTTTTCGATAAAACTGAATCACCGTAAGCCTGCTCCAAAATTCGCAATGATTTGGTTAGAAAAACAAAATTTGAGACAAATTCCTTGTTCGATATTGTTATTCATTGTAAAAATCGCAACGAGCTATTGAGGTAGGGACTTAAGCAGTAGCTGTAAACAAACTGGTTGACAGCTTGCCCTCATATTTGGCATAGTAATTTAGGCCAGTCCTACTAACTTAGCGAGGTTTGTTTTGAAATATTTCCGTGCGCTTGATATAAACATATATACATATATACGTATAGTATATATAGGCATATATAATTTACCACAAAATTTGTAACACTCAGAAGAAAGCATCGGAGACCTTATAAGATATATACATTTGTTGATCCGTAACTTGATCCGTAGATATTGCGCGCCTGGCCCCACTGTGCATCGGTCTGTATATGCACAAACTAGTTCCTCAGTCTTAAAGATATCCATCTGAAATTCTGCATACCTACTTTTCCTCCCAAACATATGTCGGAAGTGACATCGGATTATTATGCATAGATATAGCTACCATACAAACTGATTGTTCAAAATAATGCTCCTATTTGAAAAACTTTTTTTGTGCAAAATTACGGTACATTTTTTGAACAAATTATGCAAATCGGATCATTATAGCATATATCTACCATACAAACTGATCGAAATTAAGATTTTGTATGGAAATTTTTCTATTTGTGATATATAGCTTCGGTGCACCGAATTCTTCGAATCTCTGTTTGGGTGAAGATAAAAAGCTGCAGACTAAAATCATATCAGTATGAGGGTGCATACGTGTATTATTTAGTTCTGAGATACCAATTTTTCCCTTATTTTGTTAGTAGTTTCTTTGGTTTTTGCTAAAATATGACTTTTAAGATATTTCATCGCCAAATGCAATCACTTAAATCCCAAATTTGATTATTCAAGCTCCGTCTTAAGCTATTTCATTGGATTGGTAAATATAGTATATGATTAATATATATGTATGTATATAGTGATGTTTGAAATCGAATATATATACATACATATATTCCCTTGTACTCATCAGATGGCTGGCACTATTGTTGTGTACGAATTGGTGCTAATCGATCAGGTGGAGGATAAGGATGTGGTAACAGACTTTTGCACATCACGCAATGTTTAAGCGTTTAGAAAGGCAGACAAGCGAGCCGACACTGTTAAATATGGAATAGCGCACTTTGAAAGATTCAATGTTAAAGGAAACCACCTAAGTAATGTGTGTAAAGATAAATTATTTTTTAAACGAAAAGCACATTCGCACTCACTTAAGAATATTAATCTTTCATAGGCAAATAAAAATATATATTTATGATGAATTAATACAAACTAAATAGTTACACTCATTTATTGGCTTGTAGTTAGTGGTTAGGTAAGTATACACATACATGTCGTATAACAAAAGCATATTGTTTGACAGTAACAAATTTGAGTTGTGGAATTATGGCTCACACTCCTATTATTTTTGAAAAATTGCGCTGTGTGCTCCTATTGGGGATTGCAATATAATTAGTTTCAAAACGTTGGGAAATCTTGAACAGCAATTCCCTAATGAAGTCTGGGAAACCCGCCAACGTAGGGCAATCTTATCTCGATAACTCTCTTTTCACCAGTAGTGTAAGCACTTGAATCCTTCTCACTCTTGACTTCCACTCAAACCATAGCTCTTTGCGCCATAAACGCCCAGATTACGCCATAAACTCCCGTTAAATTTATGCAAAGCTTTCGACACAGTCAAATATGCAACGCTGCTAGAAGACATCGAACTAACTGCGCTCTCTCTAGGACAGAAGGAGTAGACTATGAACTATCGAGCGGTCCGTAATCATCACTACTATTTCGAGGACAAAACTCTAAGTTATGAAGGATTAATCGGGGGGTTTCGGAGGGTGGACTCATCTCTCCGCTACTGTTTAACTTCAATATTTCGCAACTCTTGTAACATCCAAATTTTATGGAGATAATTGTACGATAGTGCAGGATTAAAAGTTAAAAAGTTAGAAAGTAAACAAGTGTTCGAAAGTGAACAACATTCTCACCGACCTTTCTCGCTTGCTCTCTGCAAGGAGACTGATGTTCTCACCACTAAATCCCCCGCGCCCATATTCACGAACTGGACGAAGGAGAACAGTCTGGATCTTAATATCAGAGGCGATGACATTGAAATTCCGACTGATAACAACCCTAATATGGTCAGCCTGTGTTACTTCACTTCGCATACGAAGGCGGTTATTGTCAAAGCACAGGGTCGCAATAAGCCGCTGGCCGGTAACAAAAGAACAAAGTAACGTTGTGGGAAACACTACGCAGTACTGATATAGTCGCTTGGACGTAATGAAACGTAGACATAGAAGCTTCAGATGTACTGCACTCCGTACCACCGCAGGATACCTTCTGATGTCTCCTGTAGAACGGTTATAAAGTTCTTCCTGATAAGGAACACAATGGATAATATTCGACGGAATAGACCACGTCCAGCACGCAGTGAAGCAAATATAGCAGCCGTAGCTGGGAATATACACGAAGACCGTGGAGAGTCGATTCCGCGCTGTACGCAGCATCTCGGATTGTGGTATGCAACGACGCATTCAACGTAGACATATTAAATTGAAATCGTACAAAATACAACTTGTGCAAAAACTGAAGCCGCTCGACTTTCCCAAGTGACATCGATTCGCTTTATCGGCTCTTGGAAGTTTCCAAGAAGTTTCAACACTTTTGAGCCAAAATTTGTGCAGCGATTAGGCCCATTTCTGGCTCAGTGGGCATGTAAACAAGCAAAATGGCCCGATTTGGGACAAATAGTAACCTGAAGAGGATCAAAAACTGTCATTTCATTCAGAAAAAAAATAGTTTGGTATGGTTTGCTGGCCGGTGGAATTATCGATCCATATTTCTTCAGAAATATGGCGGTGATAACGCAAACCGTAATTGCGGCCGTTATTGGGCTATGATAACCGACTAATTGATGACTAAAATTGAAGCTCGTGATCTCGACGACTTTCGGTATCAACAAGATGGCACCACTTCTCACATATCGCATCAATCAACGGATTTATTGTGAGAACACTTCGGTGAGCAGAAAATTTCATGTTTTGGGCCGGTCCATCAAGAACGTGTGATTGTGAACACCGTTACCGTGACGTTTTCCTGTGGGAATTTGTAAAGTCTAAAGTTTGTGCGGATAATCCCGCTTCGATTGATTATCTGAGACGTAGTCGCGGCCAACATGTAAAAGGGATAATCTTCAAAAAATAAAAGTCAAAGAATAATCGTTCGAATGTTATTATCATTCTCCATTAAATTTGGAATTTCTGCGGTTTTTCTTTAAAAAAGGAGCAGTGTCAAACTAACTTTAATGACCATCTACCTTCATAACAAGGGAAAAGCATAAAATAATTTGGAAATTGTTAAGAATAATTCAACATTAATACTTGGAACAGTCTCTCGCTGGTATCTAAATCGTAATGTGACAGCAACTCAGTTTGTTATGATTTAAACGCTTGGCAGTGAGAGAAATTTTTAAATTTGATTTGAAACAAAAGAGCAATTTGCGCGATTTCGCCTTAAACCAAAATTAGGCAGACATTTTAAGCATTCTTCTCCCCTGCTTCATGGAGAAATTTTGGCACATTAAATTGCCTTTATCAAAGCTCGACGTGGCGCTAATGAGTCGTCGCAAGGGTGCCATTGTTGTGCGCCGACAATTGATGCTATCAAACAATATTCGCCGCGTTATCGCTGCTCGTGGCTTCCTTACACTGGCTGGTTCTCTTCGCTGCGCCCGACGACGGCGCGCGATGTGTATGCTGTTGTGGATTTTCTATTTATGCCGATAAATTCTGTGTGCGCGTCTGTCGCGTTGACATTTATGGTCGGCCACAGCTCCCAGCTACGTTGACGGCAATATGGGTCACAAAAATGTCATTTCAGAAACAGTGCGCACTTGCTGCAACCCACGCTGTTGCGTCACTTTAATCTGATAACAATGTACCTTGTTCTTTAATTTAACATTTTTTTCATATTCATCTTTTTGTGTTGCTGTCTACAGCATATTTTTGGTGTATCACTAGAGAATTACGGCATGTCTATGCCTAAGCGAAAAATATGTTTACTTACATTGAAATTTCGAATGTTCCAGTTTTCAATCCAAACGGTGGGTCCAAGAATTTCAGGGTTTTTTATTGGAGAAATGCGATGCGTCATCTTTATGGATATACATAAATATTTATCAGTTTCCTTATAGTTTGGATATGGCTTTCTAAAGCGGATAAGTACATATATTTTGACATATCGTCGCCGGTTATTCCTTGCGGGTGCGTACAGATTTAAAATGGTTTTCATTCCGAATGAGATTGGTTGTAGCAACATCAAGTTGAGTGGCATAGAGCATAGTATGTGAACAGGTCTATTTTTAAAAGAATATTTCTTGATGTCAATTAGCATTTAAAACACCTTCTTGACAGTTAGCTGACAGATACCAGACACTTGCTAAATTTATTTATTAATATGCAATGTCAGCAAGCGAAGACACGCAGCGGATTGGAGAGCCGCTGATGACGATTGTTTTTTAAGTTTCTTTCCAAAGAAAGAATGCCAGAATAATTATTATTTAAGCTTAGCCCAAAATAACTGTTAAGCCAGGTAATAATAATTTTCACATGTATATATCGTACACAAATAAATGGATGATTTAGTGGTGTCATTCAAGAAACAAGCCATATAGTGTTGCCAAAATTGAATATGAATGTACGGGTAACTAAATTCCTTTTTGCTAAAAATTATATTAGTTTATTAAGAAATATCACGATGCAATCGAAAGAAAAGTCAAGCAATCTCCGAAGAGTTTGAGTATGGATCAGTATTACTGCCCTGTGAAAGCTTAGCTCTCAAACCGATTGCTTAATCGGCTGTTTAGAAGCCTGAAACCAGAAGTAGTAAAGATTTAACTAGAATGGATTTTCACTGACGAATGAATGCAGATATATCATAAATAATAGGTTATCAAAAAAGTCTTGCGGTATTTTCGCTAGTTGGCGCTGAAAACGCGTAGTTCTAGTTTCATTCGTTGCATCGGGTCATGCTATACCTTTTTGGAAAGCTCATTTTACGCGCTAACACGTGTTTCGTTGATTGTCGTTTCTTTTAAGTCGTTCGTGAGTTATAGCGTCGCAAACATGGAGCAAAATAAAGAGAAAATACGGCATATTTTACAGTTCCACTACAATAAAGGCAAAAATGCATCTCAAGCCGCCAATAAAATTTGTGCAGTTTATGGACCGGATACAGTTTCCATTTCCATCGCACAACGATGGTTTCAACGTTTTCGTTTTGGTGTAGAGGTGGTCGAAGATGCGCCACGCTCCGGAAGGCCTGTCGTCGAATATTGCGATAAAAACGCTGAATTGGTCGAAAGAGACCGGCATAGTAGCAGCCGTAGCGTCGGTCAAGAGCTGGGCATGAGTCACTAAAAATTCATTTCAATTTCAATAAAAAAAAAATTCAATACAAAATACCGCAAGACTTTTTTGACAACCCATTATTAGACAACAACCTACATTGCTCTAACTGTCAAGTATTTACCTTTATAATATTCTGTGATATCTAACTTGTTAACCTTTGTACGACCCTAAAATTACAGCAATCAGTAATAATAATAATATTCAGTCGTTCGTCCTTTTCGCTGTTTGGATCTTCTAAGTGTAGCCAGGTCCTTCTCCACCTTTTTTTGGTTTTTGTTTTAAGTAGGGGGAAGCGCCAAAAGCCGGAGTGCGAAACTTTAATCCGCTAAATCTAACGAACTCGCAACTCCAGATTCTTCCACGGAACCAACTGATTGAATGTTACTTCGTGGGAGCGATAAGACATTTAAGTCTTCTCTATCGAACGGACTGACGGACGCCTACTCTGCTCTATACTATATGTCTTAGTTTTGTCATGAATGAGGCTGCCGCTTAGATGACAGCTTTCCAGTTTTCAGTGGACTGACACATGAGTGTCGTCAAATTTTCTGCCGTAAAATTGCTACCGCTATATATCTCGTACAAAATAAATCATATCATAAATCCTGCGCAGAACCTTTCTCTTGATTTCAAATTTTCTACCGTAAAATTGCTACCGCTATATATCTCGTACAAAATAAATCATATCATAAATCCTGCGCAGAACCTTTCTCTTGAAAACTCATAACGCCGACTCATCAGATGTAGAAATTGGTCTTTGTTCGCCGAGAGGGGGCTTTATTCTTCAATTGCCTACTCAGTCCGAAGTAGTACCTGTTGGCAAGAGTTATTCTGCGTTCGAGTCTAACGTTGTTGTTGGTGTTAATACTGGTTTCAAGATAGACGAAGTTATGTACGACTTCGAAGTTATGACTGTCAACAGTAGCGTAGGTACAATGTTGAGGAGGCTTATCTCACGGTAGTTGGCAGAGATTGTGGGGTCTCCCTGTTTGTGGATTGGGCAGAGCACACTTAAATTCCAATCGTTGGGCATGCTTTCGTCCGACTATATTCTACAAAGAAGATGATCCATGGTAAATATCAGTTTTTTGCCTTCATATTTGAATACCTCGGCGGGAAATTGCTTTTCGAACTTCTTCATGGTCGAGCAATGGAACGTCCGCTCCATCGTCATCGATTGGGAATTCTGGTACACCATGATTCAATTATTTCACATTTTAACCTATAAGCAGAATATATAGGTTTAGGGAAGTACTGAGCCACATTTATCCATTTAGGGCACAAACTATATAATTGTAGGAGAAGACGAGTCAACTTAAAGAAATCAAATGAGTCCATAATTTATTTAATTTAGATATCTTTATTGCCATTATGTTTTAAATTGATTACGTATAAGTGACCGTCGAGGCAAGCTCGAATAAATTCCAGACGAGATGTCCAATTTTAGAACTGGCAGCAATTGGGATAGTAAGTCAGCAATAAAGTGCTGAATATTCACTTCTAAAGCGTCAATCGTCTCGGGATTATCTGCATAAACACGTGACTTCACATAAAAGCACAAAAAATTTTCGAGCGGCGTTAAACTGCACAGTATTGGAGGCCACACCATAGACCCACGACGCGAGATAACGGGGTCAGCAAAAGTTTCTTTCAATAAATCCATTGTTTCGTTGGCTATAAGGCAAGTAGTAAAATTGTTGGAACCAAACGTTGTTGACAGTAACATCTTCCAATTCATTAAGGTACCTTAAATGCAATGACCAATCACATGGAGTTAAGTCAACTGGTTGTTCGAAAATCCTGATATTTGTTATATGGGGACTAGATCAAGTTCACGCACAATTTGATCTATTTTAAGCACAAAGATATAATGTTATGAGCAATACATGTTCTGTACTTTTCATTGTGATAATTCAAATATTGGCCGATATATCCAGCACAAAGTCACCTGGAAGCTCGAAAATCCTTATATTAGGTATAAGGGGACTCAGAGATGTATCGACCCGATTCAACTTATTTTTGATACCCATAACTACTATCGTTTGGAAAGGATTCTCTCTGATTTTGTGTATCTTACACATTGACCGATATTTTTGGCCCATGTCAACTATAGATACTGGGGTCCACATATTCGGCAACCAGGGGCTTGAACAATTTTGTTTGGTTTTGGGAAATTTTTGGTATAAGATGGCATACTTTAAAGGAATTATTAGCGCAAATTTTTAACCCGTTATATTAATCACTTGTACAGGAAAGTGAAGTAATCAAATCGAATTTATTGATTATTGTGAATTAATTGTGTTACATGGGAAGTAGGTGTGGCTGTAGTCCGATGTCATCCATTTTTACACTGTGACATAGAATCATAAAGAGAATACTTCGTACTAAATATAATCGAAATCGGTCAGACGGGTCCTGGGTTATGTGATTTCACCAAAAAATAGGCCCATTGTTGAATTTTCCCATCGGCTCCCATAAAGCCCTTTCTTATCATCTCGTTGTATATTTGTATGTCTCTGGCGTAATTAGTTATTGATTTATTTCACTTTTAGTAGTTTTTAACAGTACAGTTTTATGGGGAGTGGGCGTGGTTATCTTCCAATTTGATCTATTTTCGAAAGAAGTTCTCATAATATTTGCGCCTGCCAATTTGATTCTTTTAGCTTTAGCGGTTTAGGAGATATGTGTATTAAACTTATTAGAAGACGGGGACATACCCACTTTTTCATAAGTTCACTTCATAAGTTTTCGGTTTAAGGCGTTTTATGTGCAGTGATCCACCCATCTACGAACTCGCAAATTTTTTTGTCCTGAAGAAACTGCATACCAAGTTTCATCAAGACAGACAGTCACCCGGATTTTAACTTTTCTCATGATCCTGATCATTTATATATACATATAGTATATAACCTATATATACATATATATTTCGCTTAGTTTTACGTGGTACGTACAACCGTTAAGTGAACAAAACTATTATACTTTGTAGCAACATGTTGCAAGAGTATAAAAATATCTGGTAAATTATTTTAACCGTTTCAATGTAATAAATTTTCACTAAATAAATCGAAAATTGTTGCAATTTTTTACAAAGAAATTGTCGCATAATGTTTATAATTCCATATCTTAACGAGTTTCTGCTGTTAAAAATAACAAAGCTATTAAGTGCAGCCTTATTGCCTGCAGGTACAACAACAGCGTTTTGGAATTGCATTTGAATATGCGTCGCAGCGAAGAGTGGGCGTCGTCACATGTCAGCTTAAATATTTAATTTGCAACAATGTTGTAAATGTCCGTGTCCCGGCGAGTAAAGCGCTTTTTCACACGCAGTCAGTAGTGAATGAAATTCGGCAACGGATTGTTGCATATGTGTAGGCGCGCACATATTTATTCGCCGGCAGAAATCATCAAGTGCCCACGCTCGTAAATCTTTAATTAAACGTTGAAAATTTGCAATTCGACATGAAGGTGGCGGCAAACGTCACGAAAAATTGGCTGCAACGTCAGCAAGTGCGCTTACAGAATATCAAAGTGTGGCAGCGTAGTCGCAAAGTGGGCAGCGGGTAGGCAGTGATCTTTAACACGCGATTATATTTCATATTTCATGCCGGTATTATCATTTTTGCTTACTTATTTCTCAATGCAGTTTGCTTGAACTGAAAGAATGGAGTGCTAAGCCAATATCGGCAAAACAGCGTAAAAGACAGATTGGCATGGTGCGAGGTGAGCTTGAGTTCAAATAAAAAAGTAAAATTATTTCACTTTTATCAACAACATGTTTTTAACATTTCGCGCATTTAGTTATTTCTTATTTTGTATACAACCTTAGTATCAACTGCTTTTCGTGAAAATTTGCTTTTAATACTAAATGCCAGTGATTACATATGCATATCTGAATATACCAGCATAGGTACACAATTGCAGCGAATCAATTAACAGTTTGTGCCAATATTCATAAAATATTTTCATTAGAGTGACAGAATTGTCATGTTGCAGCATTTAAAAATGTCAGCCAATTTTTATTTCATACCATTTTTTTTGCTTGCAGTACGAAATTTATTTCGGCGTGGTACAAAAAAAGATTATGAACATTCGGGCAGTTTTTTAGAGGCCATTGGCCCAGGTAAGTTTTATGTAGAGAAAAAACCAACTCGATTTATATTATAACAAAATTAATATTTTATACGTAAATCAATACACCGAGGCTTTATGAACATAAATCTTTATACATATATAAAAAGAGCGTGTCACGTTGTTTGTCCGCGTTGGACTCCTAAACTACTGAACCGATTTTAGTAAAAATTAGCACACTATGTACAGTTTGAACCAACTTAGCAGATGGGTCAAACCACGTCAACTCATCCATGGAAATTTCGTAAAATCACCGATTTTGAAAATTAGTAGTTCATTAGGAGCGGTACCAGACGCATACCCAGTGATATAAGTAAATATTTCGTCAAAATTCTGTTTTTTTCTTATAGTTACACCGGCCTACAAAAAAAAATCACTCATACGCTCTGGCATACACTAAGTAATGTAAGCTTGTATGGTACTGTCCTGCATGAGGTCAGCCGTTTCAAATATTGGCTTCTGGCAATTTATGTGAATAAACCAATTACACTGGCCTACAAAAATTTTTTTTTGGTTTGGTGCAGCTCTGTGCGCATCAGTAGTCGGTATAGTAGGGAGTATGTATAGACCACATTCCAGCTACTAAATGTTTTTTCTTATTTCTTATGAACAAGAGCAGGTATGGAAAATGTGACTTCGTCGTACTCGTACCAACTCACAAAATACATCCAAAATCAGGTATGAAATCTTAGGCACCAAAATGAGTGTAGGCCAGTGTTATTGAAAGTTGAAATTTAGAGCAGGGTAAAATTGTAAAATTATTTGGTCTTAAACTACTGGCAATAAATCAATGAAATTTTCTGAAGTCAAAGAAAAATATTCGTGTTATATTATAGATATTTTTTCACGATCTATTTGTTTAAATAATAATATTTTACATAATTTTTTGTTAAGCAATTGAAACTTTTCGTGTGTTCTTCACTCTGAAAAAAACTGAAAAATATGTGACACAACGCGGAAAATATTCCCCTTTAATAATTTGCAAAAAAATTTTTGAGCATTCATACCATCCCAAAGATATTGCATTTTTTGTCCTCCTACCGCTCTTAAAACGTATGGCACATCGATCGTGGCGCAATGCGCTTATGCTTTTTTTGCGGCACAGATGTCGAGAGCTTACGAGCACACTGCACTTTTCGGTCAATAAAGCAATGAATGCCATTGATCAACCACCAGATTTGGCTAGGTGTGATTGTTCCTTTGACCCAAACCCCCAAAACAAAATTCGCCTACTCCAAAAGTGCTTATGAAAAGTGTTTCGTGTTGGTGAAAGAATCGCAGTCAACTGTAAAGGTGCCAAGCTGACAAGGAAAGGCACTCTTGCCACCGCACCGTTATCAGTAGAATGGAAACGGATCGGCGCACTCCTCTCCTCGTGTGTTCTACTACTGGATTAGTTGAGTTTCGCGGAAACTTGACTAGTGCTGGGCTACCACCTGTTCTGTCGCAAGATCCTTCTGTAAAAAGTAATATTTACATCACTTTGGAGAACGTTCCAAACTTTTAGTCTGGATACTAAAGTTCGGAAGGCTTAGATCTCGAACTAAGTAATTAAGTTCACCCTGTGAAAATAGATGCGTCACTGTTGAACATCCTGGTAAATCAAATAAAGAATCGGTTGTCATTTCCTTTGAATCATTTCAAGAGCTAGTCGATTCTAGTTCTTCATCGAGACTCCAAGATTCTGGTGCTTTTGGAATAGAAAGTTGTTCCCTGGATGTTTAACTGGTCTTAAAGCTGATGGTAAATTGCAGTACTTAACCGTATGTTTAGACTTCGGTCCAATACCTTTAATAATCGTGTGTTCTACTACTGGATTAGTTGAGTTTTGCGGAATTTGACTAGGGCTGGGCTACCATCGGTTCTGTCGCAAGATCCTTTTGGTTCCAGATCGATCGTAAGTGAGCCAGTTATCGCTTTGCCCTTGGTAAGGCTAGCCTCTTCTTAGATGTGGGGTTTTTAACATGCACTATCGGCATCCATGCTCTAAGGAATTTCATGGTAGAAGAGACGTCGAAACATTTCAGCACTTGCTTTTAAATTTTTCCCAAATGCGAGATCGAGGCTTAAACACTTGGGAACACACTTTCGGATATATCGCCGAACTGGTGGGAATGAGTTCAATTTTTATGGCTTCACAAAGGACTGCATATAGTAGTCCAAGTGCAATCTCTGGATTAGCCATCATATCTAATCTAACCTAACATAGATCAACTAATACATATGTGGCCTCGATAAGGTCATCCCATGTGTTGCGAAATTCGAAGTTTCGTTTTCAAATCTAAGTTTTTTCTCAGTTTTGCTGCTAGCTCAGTTCTTCGCCTTGATGCCTGTTTGTGGCATATTATCGAAAACTGCTTCGGAGGTGTATTTTTCGTGGAAATCTGTGCGCACATGCTACGCAATGCTGGTGATTTTTTGCCTTGGACCGGCCAGCCTGTGCACCATCGCCTTTGCTTTTCGCGAAAGATTTAACTTCGATACAGTGGGTAAGTTCACAGCATAAACGTTAGTTTTCTTATAAAGCCCCTAACTTATATATTAATTAATAAATTTTTGCTTTGTTTTTATTTGCAGAAGCGATCGTCTTTTATGTTTCAATATTTCTAATAGCAATGGCATTTTTTCAATTGGCCCGCAAGTGGCCGGCGTTAATGGTGCAGTGGGAGAGTATTGAGTCCAAGTTGCCGCCGCTGAAAACGGAAATGCAGAGAGCAGCATTGGCCCATCGCATAAAAATGATCACTCTGGTGGCGACTATGTGCTCCATGGGTGAGTGTAATCTTCAGCTACCTCCGCGAGAGTGTTAAGCGATTGCTTTCATTTCGTTATTTCACTTTCACTGTGCAGTGGAACACTTGCTTAGCATGTTGGGCATTATCTATTATGTGAATGGGTGTCCCACAATACCAGGGCACCCTATCCGGAGTTTTCTATATACCAACTGGTCGCAGTATTTCTACTTCTTTGATTACACCGATTGGGCGGGCATCTTCGGCAAAGTGTTGAATGTGTTATCGACGTTCGCATGGAATTTCAATGACATATTCGTGATGGCAGTGAGCGTGGCGCTCTCTGCACGTTTCCGCCAACTTAACGAGCATATGTTGCGCGTAGCTAAGCGGGTAAGCTGACCATTATTTGTTGCTCTTTTTCTTGTTATTAAATGTTTTAGTCTTCTGCTTGGGAGGACATCTTATACTATATTCTTCATTTGTGTGTTGTCTAGGTTTATATACTTATTAAGAAAATATTAACGGTGGCTCGCTCATTTCTTTTCAGCCAACGAGCGAGAAATTCTGGATTGAAAATCGCATAAACTACCGTAATTTGTGTAAATTATGTGAAGCAACTGATGACACGATTTCGATAATCACACTGCTGTGTTTCTCTAATAACTTGTTTTTCATCTGTGGTAAAATTCTTAAGAGTCTACAGTGAGTTTTGAAAACATGTTCTTTTGTATTCTACTATTTTTCTTTACAAGTTTCATTACTGACACGTTTTCTGGTCAAAAGTTTTAACTTATAACAGTATTTAATTTTCTTTTTAGAAAGAAGCCATCTTTTTCACATACAATGTACTTTTGGTTCTCTTTGGGCTTCCTCTTGATGCGCACCTTAATGTTGTCGTTATATAGTGCTGAAATTAATGATGAATCAAAACGGCCGCTGGTAGTATTTCGGAGTGTGCCAAGTGTGTCCTGGTGCCGTGAGGTAAGTGTTCGCCTTTTAATTCATTTGCAAAACTCTTATATTATGGCATAAAGCTTGGGTTCGTATATTATCAATTAAATATTAAGGAACATGGATGAGGTGAAGGTACATCTACTTGGGTTTAGTTAGTCCTAACGGTCAAAAAACGAGTGTATATATTTAACAGCTGTCGGATCATTAGTTGGAGATTGGTCATAATGCGAGTTATCCTGCCTGGTTGAGCTCCTATAGACTGTAAAGGTTCTCTGTTGGCCATTCTGATGGAGTGGCGGCGCAGTGCGCGAACTAGGTGGAGACTGCACAGCCGTAGAGGTTAAGGTCGCAGTAGTGTGTTGGCAGCATGGAGCCACGTAACTCGTGGTACACTCCCTGTGTGCCTCAAGACTTGAGCAGGTCTTAAGATGGCTCCATGCTAAGGCATGTATTACACTTAACTGAGGTGGAGTTTGAATGGAGCCTTTTGGTGCAGACGCAGCAGATGAAATCCTCTGAGGCCGGGTTGAACTCAATGCCAGCACAAGCCAGGAGGATACGGAGCAACCTTTCGGCAAGGCGTTGCTCCAGTGATCCAGATCTAAACGGGGTTAGATCTCTGAAAGTACAGCCCTTGGGTCAATTCCGTTAATATAGAACCGGATGTTGTGGGAATTGATAATCGGGCAATGTAATCGATGACATGTGCTCAAACGTAAACGGCTATCACTTCGGCCTTTCTCGCTTCTTCTCTCCCACTATATCCACAACGACCTAATTCACAAACTGGACGAATGAGTACAAACACGACCTTTATATCGCAGTCGACGGCATTAAGAATCCGACTCACACGATTACTGCTTGTTGTTGACAACATACAAGGCAATCGGCCGGACGGTTTTCAAATAGTGAGAGGCAGACAAAGAAGCTACAAACATGTCAGACCACTGCATTCCGGACTACGACAGGATGTCTCTTGATGTCTCCCCTCTAAGCAATTTCTGTTAGGGTCATCCCTGCAGTCACCTGCTTGGAGCGAAACCACCTCCCGGAGTATGTAGAGATCATTTCTCAACTACGTCTACGTCATCTGACAAATGTGTCGTCTTAAAAAACTCCAGAATGAGTGAGTTAATGTTTTACGAATACTACGGGTATAACAAAATGCAGAATTTATATTGAGCAATAATCTTAAAGTGAATTTAGAAAGGATAAAGCTATTTATTTAAAAGAATACATCTGGAGACAAAAATCAACTTGTATTATCCCTTTAGTTTAAGTCACTCTCCCATTTTATGTTTAGTATTACTTAAGAAGTTTCTTTCACTAACTTCATGTATCTAGTAGCTAAAAGAAATTTGCATAGGTTTATTACAAAAATGAGATTCTGGCTTTGATACAGCCTATTGAAAAATATTCATATATATGTACATAACAACATTGATACGTATTTATTATTTTATTTTCTCAATTTCTATTGCGGAATACCCATACTCACGTTGCGGTGCCACTTACTTCCACATATGCTGGCAGCTTAAGCGTTTCTCGGAAGAAGTGACCACAGATGTTGTTGCGTTGTCAGGCATGAAATTCTTTCATCTTACGCGTGGTCTTGTGCTTACGGTAAGTAAAACGTATAAATGTTTGTATTTATTTGCATATGTATGTTAAACTGTTCATTTGATGCGAAAGCAATATTAAAAGGTGATCCATATCGAGGTTCCCTACCTTTTCAAAGAAAAAACACAGATACTTCAAATTTAATGGGTAGTGTTTATTATCATTTCGATTGGTAACTAGCGAATGCAACGCGTGATGTTTTGCACCAAGGTCTGAATCGAAGAGGGATAGTCCGCATAGACTTTAGAATTTACATATCCCCACAGGAAAAGTTTGGCAGCGTGATATCACACAATCTTTGTGGCCAATCGATCAGCCAAGAACGTAAAATTGTCTGCTCACCGAAGTGTTCTCTTAATAAATCCAGTGTTTGATGCAATGTGTGGAAAGGGATGCAAACGATGGATCGATGTTTCTGAAACATCGATGTTTTTGTCAAAAAGCATCAATGTTTGCCATCGATGTTGTGATTCTATTCTTCGATTTTTTATGTCGATGTTTTTTTTTCAAATTTTACTCCACATCTTTGCAGCACTTTTTCTCGGTATTAATGCGAAAACATCTGCTTCGAAACGCTTTAGCAAACTGTCATGTGTTTTGTTGTAAAATACGGAGAATTCGTTGGTTGAATGTGCACTTGAATAATACCGAGAATTTGCTTATGAATTAATGCGAAATAAGTTTTACAAAAAATCGAAAATACATTTTGTGTGACAATGCTTCTTTATAAGAAATTCAGATGCTTCCGCCACATGCAAACTCTGCAACAAGAAATTAAAAACATCGGGTAACACGTCGAATCTTCGCTGTCACGTTGAGAATGTACATAAAAAGGTATTACTCGATCAAGCGATTTAGTTCCGCACTCGGAACCAAAACAGCGAAAAATTTCTGAAATAATTAACATATCACCAAACGCTGGGACGACAGCGTTAAGTGAGTTATCCGACAATAGTAATAAGAAGGCATGTATTGAATCGTCTCCTAGTACATGTACTCCGTAAGTACTGCAAATGTGAAAGACTTTTTTGAGCAGGTCAAAAGTATTTCTTATCAAGGTGGCCCCAAATCAAGGAAAATTACTGAAGGAAATTACTCAAGGAAAATTAGAAGGAAAAGATTTTCTGCAGATGATGAAAGAATTGGTTCCGCTTTTCAAAGTTCCAAGTAGAGAAACAATAAAATTACGAGTGGATGAAAAATATGAAACGCTGTCTTCAATTTTCAAAGAGTATATTCGTAAGTGCGACAGTTATTGCCTAACGCATGATATATGGACGGAGACAATGAAAAATCAGTCGTTAATACCAAGAAAATGATTCTTGACGTAAAAACGCGATGGAATTCATGTTTTTATATGTTAGAGAGATTTGTCCAGTTAGCCCCTATTTTAAGTGAAGTACTGCTCACTCGGCCAGAAGCACCCTCTATGGTTAATGCCTACGAGCTGAACAAAATTAAGGAGGTGATTGAATTATTAAAGTGTTTTGAAACTGAAACCAGGGAGATTTCGGCT
The DNA here is from genome assembly GCF_016617805.1 of Bactrocera tryoni. Lineage (NCBI taxonomy): Eukaryota > Metazoa > Arthropoda > Insecta > Diptera > Tephritidae > Bactrocera > Bactrocera tryoni. Next base: position 38,360,011 of record NC_052503.1, read on the forward strand.
GATACCTACATTACCATTAGCAAGGTTATACCTTTCGTAAGCAATTTAACTGAAGCTCTCACAAAAATTTCAGCTCAAGACGCTATTGTCGGAAGCTAAAAAGTGAACTGCAAAAGAACATGAATAAGAGATTTGGCAAACTTGAATTTAATTCAGTTCTGGCGTTGGCTACTGTATTGGATTCGAGATTCAAATTTCTGCACTTTAAAGATGAAATGGCTAAAAATAAAACAGTTTTGTATTTAAATAATTTAATAAAGGATGCAAATAATAGCGTTAGTATTTGGAGCCATCATAAACAGTTGGCCCACCAAAATCTGAAATGTAAGTTTTCCAATTTATCTGCAATTACAACAACGGAAGTTAAAAAGCAAATGTATCTTGGATCAGCTGTTGCTTCTATCAATCAGAATCCAACAGATATGTGGGATGATATGAAAAATGTATTTCCTGAATTATATAAACAAGCTTCCAAATATTTATCCATTGTGGCCACTTCAGTCCCTAGTGAACGACTGTTTTCTAAAGCTGCAGCAACGAGCACACAGCAAAGAAATCGCTTGACAGGGAAAAGACTTTCAAAATTGTTATTTTTAAATTCTGTTTTAAATAAAATATTTATATAGTAGTGTAGTGTAGCTAAAATATATATCAATTAAAGGCCTAGCTTTTTATGCTCACTAATAAAATACGTTAAAAAAGTTCAAAAATCCATCGATGTTTCGATACATCGATATTTCAATGGCCGATGTTTTTGATTTCGATGTTGTTTGAAGAAACATCGATACATCGAACCATCGATGTTTCATTTCACGATGTTTGCATCCCTATGTGTGGAAAGTGGCGCCGTCTTGTTAAAAAGAAATGTCGCGAGCTTCAAATAGTCGGTTATCATGGCGCGATAACGGTCGCCATTGACGGTTACGTTCTCAGCCGCATCATTTTTGAAGAAATATAAACCGATGATTCCACCGGGTCACAAACTACATCAAACCTTTGTTTTTTTCTCGATGAAATGGCAGCTCTTGAGTCTTTTCATGTTGCCTTTCGTCCTAAATTTACACACTCATTTAGCCGGAAATGGACCTCATCGGATTGAGCTGATCAAAATTTGGCTAGTAAACGTCGGATCTTCTTGGAACTTTTCAGGAGCCCATAGAGTGAAGAGATGTTAAACAATCCTGAACCAAAATAACATGAGAGCTTGATACGACTCACACGTGATCTGTGGAATTCAATATAGATTCCTTTAAATTGATCCTTTCGAGACATATGCCATCATTTGAAAAATACATTGAATATAAATCACTCAAATCCCCGCTCCGTCGAGAATAGCGGTTCTTTAGAAGTCATATGCACGAAAGTCTATAAAAGTTAATAAAATTCTTACTGGTCGGCCAGACAGAGGTCAATGATCTGAAAAAAATTCGGCTATAAAAATGTAAGATGGCTGTCAGAGATATCCTTGTTTTCTGGATATATACAGGTAAAATATGGTTATTTCCATGGTAACCATATACTTCCATAAGACGACGTGTATTGAATAAGCATTTGTGTGACACCAAGGTCAAATTTCTCAAGTGAAGGTCTCGGGAGGTCTTTAAGAATTATGATGTACCACTGTACTTAAGAACTTACATATTCTTAGACATCACTCGTCAGCCGTGCAAGCTTTGTGAAATATCTCTTATACCCGTAAAATAATAAACTTACCCAATATTGCAATCATATTTCTCTTTCTTACAATTCTATTCTATTTTTATTAACTATTTTATTTTGTCTGAATATTTATACAGTCTATTCCAGCATTTACTTTCAGATATCTATATATGTATGTAGATTCGTATGTTATACCATTTCATCACTTCATTTCTGTATTTTATAGGTAGCCGGCAGCATTGTGACCTACGAATTGGTTTTATTGCAATTCAATAAGGAGGGTAAAGTGAACGACTGTTATGAAGGCTGAGCGTTTATGGGGCGTAGTAGATGTATTGTGAGCATGTGTTTGTTTGAAATATATTCTGAAACAGTAATAAAAGGGTGTTTCAATAAGGGTAAAGGGCGAGCATGATTGACAATTATCCGATAAATGCATAGCGCAAAAATCGGGTCATCCGTAGTCCGTGTATTCGAAAGAGCTTATATTGAGTAGCCGGAAAAGTCGATTCGTATTTTGTCAATAGATGTCGTTGTAGTCATTGCATCTTCAGTGCTACCAATCACATTGTGTCACACCCTATAGTGTTGGAAAGGTGAGATTTTAAGCTTCATTTAACAACAAAAAATTAAATTCGGGGAAGTTGGAAAAAAACAGTTGTTCAAAAATGAGTGAAGATAATGCAGAAATTCGCTATATTTTGAAATTTTTGTATAAAAAGGGAAGAACGCCACTCAAGCCACTAATGACATTTGTGAAGTTTCCGGAGACAATGCTGTATCAGTTCGTGTAGCACAACAATGGTTCGCTCGCTTCCGTTCTGGAAATTTCGATGTGAAAGATGCATCTCGTTTTGGTCGACCTATCGTTGAAAAAGTCGATGAAATTATGGAAAATATTGATCAGGACCGTCACAAAAGCAGCCGTGACATCGCTTAAGCACGTAAAATTCATCTTCAAATGGTTTTCAACCATTTAAAAAGGCTGTCTGTAAAAAGAAGCTCGATGTTTGGGTACCACATGAATTGCCAAATTAACATCTGCGATTCTTTGCTGAAACGAAATGAAATCGAACCATTTCTGAAGCGAGGGGTAACCGAAGACGAAAAGTGGATCAAATACGACAACGATGTGCCCCGAAAGGTTATGCTGAATGTTTGGTGGGATTGGAAAGGAATCATCACTATGAACTGCTCCAGCCTGCTCGAACGATTGATTCCACATTTTACTTTCAACAACTGATGAGATTGAGGTAAGCAATCTAAAAAAATGCATCAGGAAAACGCTAGACTACACACATCTTTGATAACTCGGCAGAAACTGGGAGAGCTTGGCTGGGAAGTTTTGATGCATCCACCATATAGCCCTGATCTTGCACCATCGAACTTCCATTTGTTTCGCTCAATGCCGAACTCTTTTAATGCAGTAAAGTTTGCTTCAAGAGAAGCCTGTGAAAATTACTTGTCGCAGTTTTTCGCCAAGAAACCACAAAAGTTTAATACTGATGGAATAATGCCTCTAGTGAAAAAATGGCGAAAAGTGGTCGACTAAAATGGTACATATTTGGTTCATTAAAGTTCATTCGAACAAAAAAAAAACAAAATAAGTTGAAGTTTGATTAGAAATACGAAAAGACATTTTCGACTAGCCAATATATAGATTAACACACAGGCTTTTTTCCTTAATAGTAGCTCATTTAGATTCTCAATATTTATGGATCGTAGAAGAGCGTAAAAGAGACAATGTGCTCGCTTTGCGACTTTAGGGATTACATGGGTTTCCCTGGGTAAAACTCAGCATTTATTCAAACAGTTTTAACTTAAATATTTAACAACACTATTAAAAAAGAAATTCTGAAATTTTTGGAAAAAAATATTTCTCGGCCATTACGACGCCATTTCCGGCGACTCCTAAGTGAAAGAATACGTGTTTTATTAAAAACCTTAACTTAAAACTTAGAACAAGTTCTCAAGGCTGTATCTCTAAAACTATTACTCGGATCAACTTCAAAATTATGGACAATATTTTAGTGGTACTATAAAATTTAATAAAACAATAACGAATAATTCGATTAATAAGGGCTCCAAAGGCTCTCCTCCTCTTTCTATTTCGTTTTCCAGGCGTTCTGACACCATTGCTTGGTAGATATTGAAGTACCTTGTATTTCAATTCCAATCGGAGTCTTGGGATTTTGTTGCGCTTTTGAAGATGAATGAAAGTGCGACAACCCCTCAGAATGCTGTGAATACTTTAAGCATAGTCTGCTTCATACCCCAGAATTATGGAGTACCGATTTTTTAAACTATTTTGCTGAGGTCTTCGTCTCTAGGAAAGAAACCCAGTGAAAGTTTTTTGCTGTGGATCTACATGGTTTGATATCACCCTACCTATGTCGTGTTTCAAGAATCGTCCCAGGCTAGTTATCGCGAAAGAAATTTCCAATTTCTCAAACCACTTTGAGGTCTGAAATATTGATTTGAACAGTTAGTGAGAGTTTCAGAGTCTTTTGCTTTCAGTTATAATTTGAGCATCTCTTAAAAATAGCTCAACAGATGAGCAAATCTTATCTCCCAGCAAGGTTGAAATAAACCCACATAACACAGGTGAGTATGCACTGTTAAATATAATATATATGTAGTACGTAATAAAGGAATTGAAAATGGATATCGTGAGGAGGAAGAAAAATATATATGCACATTTATATTTGAATATATGTGTTTATTTTTGCATGTATTTGTGTATTACATAATTGCAGTATGCAGAAATGCGAATTGTGTTTGGTCTTAATTAAAGTTGTAGTAAATTTGTAATTAAAATTCCATTGAAGAGGGTGCACCAACAACTACAAGATAATAAAGAAGGTTGCTGCCCCGAGGTAAATCGAAAGAAATGAGTTTTGTGTAACTGAAAGGAGCAAAGTTATTTGCATTGTAAGACATTTTGTCATTTTCTTGCTTGCATAAGAGTCTGCTTTTATAATGAGGATTACTTTGAGGAAGATTTAAACTCCACTGATTTGTAAGGTATGGCAAAAGATAAGCTAATATGAAGTTGTGGGCAATGAAAGAAAGAATGTTGTAAGCTTCAGATTTTGGTTGGAGCGATTTGAATTAAATAAATTATTTATTATCACGAAGCTCCATCTGCTTATTTATCGAAACCGCTGATATCGGACTATACGATATAGTCTGGTTGAGCCCAATCAAGTCATTGCATGGAAAACTTTTTTATTTGGGAACGTATCTTCATAAAATTTAGCATGGATTATACCCCAAGGCAACGGTATAATCTCCTTGTGAAAACAATATTAAATGCCATAAATCTGTGGGACATATCGTGCGGACTAAACTTAAATGCTAGCAAGACAGAGCTAATATTGCTCACTAGGAAACATTGAGTTCTAGAAATTGTGCCACCTTTATTAAATGGTAAAATGCTCGTAATAGAAGATTTGGGAGGCTAGGTGGGTCTAATTTTAGATAAGAAGTTGTCATAGAAAACAAACCTAGACGTTAGAGTAATGAAAGTCGTATATGACTTACGGTATATATATAGGTATGGTGGCCTTATGAAAAGGATACAAAGAGCAGCTAGTATTTGGAACAGTGGAGCTCTTTGAACAACGCTAAGCCAGGTTCTTAACGTCATTTTACACTTACTGCCAACAGACTTACTTTGCAAACAGCTGGTAGCGAATTGAGCGGTTAGACTTCGGGTATGCTACCTATTAGTCATCAGTCACAAGGGGCATGATATGAGACTTATTAAGTTATCGTTTGTACCAATTGCCACGGATCTTCGACATCCTATTGAATTGAATTTAAATTTGATCCTCAATATTGCCTTCCCTTCTAGAGAAAGGCATCTATATGGATGGGCTTAAACTAGATAATCGAGTGGAGGTGTTGTCTTTTCAGCAGATAGATACCAAACTCGCCTTCCGCCTACCAGACGACCATAGTGTAATCCAAGCGAAGATCACGGCAATTAAAGAAAATCTTTTCCTTCTGCCAGTAGTCCAGGAACGCCATATAGTGATTTCTAGAAGCTGTGAGGAGATAGAAGAAGAGGAGACTATAAAATATCTTATTATTTATTACAAAGTTCTGCCAACACTTGAAATTCATCTCTCGGATTCTTGCAAATTTTGAGAGCAATAGGTCAATTGAAAAAAAAAAAAATCACACTTTCTTATTCAGCACAATTCCCTCCGAAGTCATACACTGATTACGCCGATCTTTCAACTTTTCGACGCCATTGTTGTAATACGATTTGTCCTTTGCTTCAAAGTAGCCATCAGTTTTGGAGATCTCCACTTCATTTCACGAAAGCGAGCATCCTTTTGACATCTGAGATCAGCAAATAGGCGCTGGGAGCCAGATCTAGAGAAAATGGTGGATGTGGAAGCAATTCGAACCCCAATTTCTGCATTTTGACTACCGTTTTTAATGACTTTTGACACAGCGCATTGTCTTGCTGAAACAGCACTTTCTTTTTCTTCAAGTGCGACCGTTTTTCGGCGATTTCGTCTATTAAACGGTTCAATATGTAATAGCCGCTGTTGTTAGTCCTTCATTTTTCACGACAGTCATTAAAAATCATGCCATGCACATCCCAAAATACAATAAATATAACCTTACCAGCCGACTGTTGCGTTTTTCCACACTTTGAAGCGGGTTCATCATGTGCAGTCCACTCGGATGATTGTTGATTGCATTTCAAAGTGAAATGATGGATCCATATTTCATCCGTTGTTATATATCGACGCAAAAAACTCGGGGTTATTTCGCTTGAATGTCTCCAAGCACTGCTCAGAATCATAAAGTCGTCAAGGTTTTTGGTCAACAGTGAGCTCGCTCGTCACCTACTTTGCACAGAACTTTCTCGTACAAAAATATTCGTGAATGATATGATGTACATGTTCAGTTGATATCTTTAGAGTGTTTCATTCAATTTCAATTTGCGCTCATTGAAAATCATTTGTGCAATTTTTTGATGTTTTCGTCGGTAACAACCTCTTTTGGGTGTCCCCTGCTTTCACTGTCTTCGGTGCTAATTTCACCACGGCTAAATTTCCAATCCTAGTTGGTTGATTTCCCTGAGGCAGTGTCCGGAAACTCATCATCGAGCCAAGTTTTTGCTTCAACTGTATTTTTCCATTCCAAAAGCGATATTTATTAACCCGCGAAATTCCTTTTTAATCATTTTTTTCACAACAACAAAAGTTGTTTAAGGGGAAATTAAAAGCTGATTTAGAAGCTTCAAAAAATCGATTTTTGTTTGCTTAAATCTCTGTAAAAACAATCTAAGAATATGTCCTCAAAGTTTTAGATGGGAATTGGAAATATTTTCGAAGCTACATAGAAGGAAAATAGTGACCGAATGTCTAGCAGATATATGAGCGATTGGGCAGAAAGCGAAAACTTTGACGCGCGATTTCTCGGTTTTTCATTTTTAAGATTTTTCTTAATTGGCGGACAAGATAGAAAACAAATTGAACGTCGTATTGGGGCAAAGTTTTTTATGTTTGGCATTAAATTATATTCTATTTAAACTAAAAAAAACTAAGAAAAGTCAAGTTGAACATATTTTTAAACAACATAAAGTACAATTTTTGGTCAAAAACCATGTTTTTTTTCCATATTTAAAAAATTTCTAAATTTGTACACCTTTTTTTAATTTTTTTAGTTTAACTAGAAGATAAATAATTAAAAAATATAAATCTTCTCGAATTTTTTGTTTCCGATAGAAATTGCGACCTGCATCCTGCCCGATTTCGTATCCAAACAATTTGTGAATGATGTTCAAATATATAACTATAAACCCAAGAAATTTTGCTTTAATCACTTATTTCTTTTCCTCCCAAAAAATCCTCAAAAAAATCGATTTTTTGAAGCCTCTAAAGCAGGCTCCCTTCTTAACTCAAAATGATATAATTCATCACAAACTAATGATCTGACAGCAGTCAAATTTATACATGCGCCTTCTAAAAGTTACGGCTAACTAAAAAGGTTTTATTTTTATTTTTAGTAGCGCCATCTATGTATGTGAGACTCTTCAGTTGACCTGGTGTAAAATGTTCTGTTTCATCCGAATTTAGCTTTTCCTTACTTGCTATGATAATCTTTTTTTTTGGCATTGCAAAATTGCTCAGACAGCTATTAACTGTATGGACACTGATAAATTTACTTCGCATGCAGATTGTGGGAAATGCGCCAGGTGCCGCAATCATAAGCAAATCTACACGCATTACACATACATAGATCGCGTGTGATAATCAAAGGTACCGGCTTGCAAGTAAATAATGCTAATCAGGACTGCAACGGGTGTGGAGCACTGTCAGTTGAGTGTGCCACGCCACTCATGTTGCAACGAGTCGCATTTGAAGCTACAACAATTTCGCGGCAATTCGATTTTCCGCCAAAATAACTCATCTGTGAAGTAATGTTATGAAGTTCGCATTTAAAATCGGGTGGAAAATCGGTAACGTAGCCGCGGATGCGCGCTTACGTGTACAACAACAACAAGATGCACGCAAGAATCGACGATTGTGGCGGCGTCAATGCGAGCGCGGTATACGTCGGCTTAGGTGAGTTGCTCATAAGTGTTCATGTAAATAAGGCGTGTATGTGAAGTTAGAAATGGTGAACCTTCGAAAAATATTTCAAACTAGTTAGAGAGGGCGGTACACTTGTTTATATATATATGTAGAGTGAACCATATTTGTGCCTTTTAATTTTAAATTTTAAAAAGTATTCTTGATTTTGTTTAGAAGATCTGGTCATAAAACTTGAACGGTACTTCCGAAAACAGTCCAATGTTTCCAGATGAGAGTTTCAAACTGGCCGACTATAAAACTGAGACAGCTAGTAGCATTACAAAGGAACTTGTTGCTTAAGATATTTTTTGGATCAACATTATTTTAAGTCGGCAATATCACCAAAATTTTTCAAACGTGAAGCACCATATTTCGTCTCGCAGTTGTACTCTACTGAATTTTTCTTAAACCTCTGTAATACTAAAGATGCTAGTTTGTGAGCCACCCCATTTCATATATTTATTAAATTATGTGTAATTTGCAGTCAAAATGGGTGTAATGCTGCCGCGACATATGGACCGCAGAAACCGAACCACAAATCTACCCTAATTAGACGTACCTGCACGGAGTTTGCTGCTCAAAGGGAACTGATGCAACTGCAAATAGACAAACCACCAAGTAAGCGACTAATTAACACCATTACCATTGTTAACTTACTTATTTATGTCAGAAGTTTTGGCCAAGTCGGTGAAGGAAGATTTTCAACACGATGGCAGCTTTCATCAGGCTGTCGGTAAAGGTGAGTCAAATACACACGTGACACTTAACCTACAATATACATACACATGTAGGTGATTTATAAATCTTTAAATTAAGGTTATCTGCCTGCAGCATGTGTATAGAGTTGGTGTTATTTACTACAATTTGGTGTGGTAACACTAATCTTCTTTTTTACTGACGTGGACAATGCTTACTCGTTTATAGCAGAGTTAACGCAGCGGCAAAAAGGCGGTTCCTTTTCCTACTGTTGAAAGCGGATTTTTAAAAAGAAAGCGGGTCTTTTAAAAGGATTCTGAGCATGGTGAAAATCTGGTCGATAGTAGATTTTCCAGGTCTAAAACCACACTGATAAGGTTCAATCACTCTGTTGAGAGTGGGCTTCAAATTGTTCACACACACTACGCTCGATAAGACCTTATAAGTAATATTAAGAAGGCTTATCCCAAGGGCGCAGATAGTGAGGTCTCCCTTTTTCTGGACTGCGTAGAGCACAGTTAGATTAAAATCGCATCGTCATTTTATCCGACCATATCTTGCAAAGAAGCTGATGCATGGCACCTTGTTAGTTTTTCGCCGCCGTATTTGATTTGCTCGGTCGTTATTCCATCGGCTCATGCTGTCTTGTTGTACTTCAGGCGAGTAATTGCTATTCGAACCTAATCATAGTCGTACAATGGAACATGGAACTCTGAACATAAGTCACTAGATCACTACTTTGGGACCTGCAAGTCTCGTTAATCGCCGCATCTTTCAGTAAAGTTTATGAGCATTACTCCTGTCGGCTAACTTCTCAAGCGTCTCGCTTGCGTCTTGAACTTTTTCATCCCGCTCGTGTTGTGGTCGACTGCAACATTACGAAGTAGGCTGTCTGCTTTCTTTGCACTGCGACACGACAGTCCAGCTGGTCTTTCGACTTTTACAGAAACCAATGGTTTGGCTTGTAGCTGTAATGAAAATGAAATGTTGTCCCACTGTTCCCTTATACCGAGCTGCTGATGAGTGCTCTCAGAGGGTAGGAGTGCAAGTGGAGTAGAAAACCCGTTCGCTGTCGGTTGAGATAGTAGCTTATCGACATCGTACTTTCGCTATATTTATTGACGAGCGTACTTTGCCGTATTGAGGCCATGTTAGGTTCTCGGAACGTACGCTCGTCAAGGACACTGGCACAATTTTTAAATCGGTGCTCATAAAAGGCATCTTGGTAATATTGTTCTTCTCTTCCGTCGGGACATGGGGGCAAACTAGTGTTATGGTGAAAAATTTTACTCTCATGCGGATTGTGATTTGACACTCATCCACCGGAGTGAAGGTTCTTACTCGACGAGTGAGTACTTCTCCCACCACGTGTCCTACACCGAATTTTCGAATCTTTATTTGACCGCTCTAGTCGCCTTCGTCCTTGTTTTGACTAACGCATTTCTTGCACGGAGGTAATATTAGCCTTTACTTTTAGGAGGACATCAAGTAGTCGGGTATCGGCACCTTCCCAACATAGGGCCTAGAGTTAGACTTCAGCGAATTCTTAAACCGAATATGTCGGAGTGCCCCCACTAAAGCATTCTCTGTTTTGGGCAGGCTCCACACGGGTTTGCTACCTTATCTTACACAAGTAACTGCGTACCCAGAATCATTAGCCGACCCCTTTACATCCCTACCATTAAAAGTAAAAATTTGATACTGCTGTCTGATATCGACTGAATCTCAGAAAGTTCAAGGCAGAAGTCAATTTTATTTGAGGACAAAGCTATTACTGCTCTTGACTTGGATCTGTAAGCGTTCGGTATATAGTATACGCAAACTAAGCGTTGTTAAAATATCTATTTGAAATATTGAACACTTCGTTTTCTCTTCAATAAGCTGTTTATTTGGCGAAGCACCGATATGGACCACTATAGCAACCACTATTATTTTACAGTTGGCCACAGCTGTAAGTTAGGTTACGTTAAACTGGATCGCTGTCACGCCATACATAAATGCTGGTTCTTAAGATTTAATTATAGGTGCCATAACCACATAAAACTATCGATCGAACCAAGTCTATGGATAACACAGTTTCCAATAAGTGGTGCTTTATCATAGCGGCATGAACTTAACCATACCTATTATTTGAAGTTTGGTTATGGGTAGCGTTATGGTTCAGTTTAATTTGAACTAAAAATTTTTTTTTTTGATACTTCATCTGCGATGCTACTATACATCTAAGATGAGTTCTAGACAAGGCTGGACAGAAGCATAGGAGATGTTCTTGTGTGTTTTCCTCATGTCCACTTCCCTGTACTTTTTCCATGTATCGTCGTTACTAATGCCCATCCGGGTCGCGTGTGATGACACTAACTTGTGACCTGTCATTAGGCCAGCAACCGTGAAGTTCTTTCGAGACCGTGTGTAAAACCGTCGTAAAAACCATGCGTGTTTATTTCGAGGCCCTTGCACATGATCTTGACGATGCTGCATGTCCCTAAGGCATTCCATATCAAACTGATCTATCTGTCAGCCCTTTTGGAAATTTTATTCTGCATCGTTTTTATTGACTCACGTATCTCCTCAACTGATTCGATAGCCAGACAGTTAACAGTAAAGTTTACTATAATATGATAATTTGTGGACCTTATAAGATAGGCTTTTGTGGCTTAAAAAAACAAAGGATCTAGAAACAGACGTGTCAAGAAGATCAGTTCTATCCCTTCTGATTTCTAGCTATCTTTTACTAATTTGTCAACTATTTGCGTCATTTTGGTAGAACCTTACCTACATATGGCTTTATAAAGTAACTTTGAATGAAAAGGTATGACATTGCAGTCACTAACCCCAATATAGAGTATGCCATAAATTACCACTCTATATAAAATTGTTGTCGTCAAACTCTCTTCCACTGAATTATTCATTATCTTTTTTCGGTGGACATAATCTTTTATAATCAGAATTCAATATCACATATAACGTAGAGCACAAAAACTCTAACACATAATAAAGTCTGTGGTTCCAAGTTTCACATATTGACTCCTAAGATTTTACAACAACACCAAATATTGATAAGTAATTGCACATTGTCCTCCAATAATCAACATTTTTCTTTTGTGACATTTTCATTCTCCCGCCGTTGATCAACCAGTGCTGCTCTTCGCCGAGTTCTTCGCCATAATGCCGGTCAAGGGAGTCACTGCGGCCCACCCACGGCAGTTGTCGTTTTCATGGACAAATATCCGGACCTTATATTGTTTGTTGTTCATAACAACGACAACAATTGATTTGGGATTGGCAATGAACAAAGTGCTTCACAAACCAATCAACTTCGACAGTGTTGGTAAGTCGCGAGAACTTGAGCGCATAAATGCAGAGAATTGCATACAGAGCTCTGGGTGTAATCACCGAGGCAACTTAATCACAGTCACGGTAGAAAATGTGAAAATCCAAGTCCTCACATGCACATAAATTGAGCTTTGCCTTTGACACTTAGACGGCTATCATTTTAATGTTTCGCTTTATTGTTTTTCTTGTTTAAGTCACACAGGAAAAATACAGAGCCAAACATACAATTTTGCTTTAATGAAATTGCATGGTAACTTCTTTATTACATAAACATTTATCTCTGTCATGTCTGCATCATTCCTCAATCGTTCACCGTCCTTCGCTCGGCGCCGTTCGTTTTGTGACCTGGATCGCCTACAATGACGCTTGCTCTCTTACTCACACACCAACTCGTACATACATTTGGTAATTGTGCAGAGCCGATGATATTTCGTCTGTCCATTATTGTGGTTTGCATCAGTGCCATCGTATTGGCGCGCAAATGGCCGGCATTGATGCTGGATTGGTACGAAATCGAGTGCGACTTGCCGGAGTATTTAACGCAAATGGAGAAAGGACGTCTGGCGTACAGGATTAAAATGGTGACAGTTGTGGCCATGACGTTGTCACTCGGTAAGTTGGATGATCATTTGATATGACATAGAGTACATATGGTAGAGGGGGTAGGTGCAAATGAAGGAGTAAGGGATGAGAGCGTGTCATATCTGTTTTGAAACCGCTTAAAATTAGCAGTCAGACAATAAAGATATCCCTAAGTTCGAGAAGAACGGAAGAATATATTATATTCGAGGTTTTGATGTATATTTTTCAATCAGAAACGTAAGGAACAACTAAGGACGGGGTTAATCGAACTTTTTATCCTCCCGCAATTTTTAAGGCTAAAAGCCAAGGAATTACTTACAGATGTTGGAAAGCTTTATCAAGGCTTCAATTGCCTTAGAATTATCTGCATAGTCAAGTGATTTTACATAAACACGCACCATATAGTCCAAATCTTGTGATTGCTTTTGGAGGCCAAGCGATAACTACAGAACGAGAGATAATCCACTTCCTTCTTTGTTGGCACCAAATGTCGTCCATTTCAACATCATCTCAGTCTGCTTCGAAAAAGTCATAAATTATGGCTTTGTAGCATTTCCCTTTGTTTGCAACATTATGACCGGCTTCATTTTTAAAGAAATATGGACCAATGAGTCCCTCTACCCATAGATCAAACCATATAGTATCTTATGGATAATCATTACTTCAAACGCAACAATTTTATTTATTTGACTAACAAATTTTTTTATGACATCGAGATTAGTGGAAATCTCGTTTTGAGTCCATTCACCGTACGTGCGACGCGCTTGATGAACGTTCGGTATTATCTTTTGCAAGAGTTGGATTTCTTAAGCCCGCAAACCAGGATCCTTTCGCAAAATTTTCCATTATATGGATGGGCACAGCTCCAATTGTTGGTTGAAATCTTTCAAGCCATCTTTGATACTCACTGCAGCAATCGGGTCTTCGGTGTGCCATCTCTGAAGATACACATTATTTAATAGAGTAACCGTGTAAGTGGAAATGGGTAATTTGGCGAGGCACATAAAATCGTAATGGGAAATATAGAAAGGGGCAAGAGTCAAGCATTGACCTGTCTCACGTTGTTTAGAAATGTGGCAGAAACGCTATTCCGAAGCCAAAGATGTAGTACATACAAGTAAATAATCTCGAAGTGCTACAAGCTGCTGAACGGTTCGGTAATTCCAAAGCACCAGGCCTGGATGGAATCCCGAACAGGACTCTGAAGCTCGTAGTAAAGTACAACGTAAAACCATTTATGGAGCTATTTGCACGATGTCTACGATAAGGGATTTTCCCCAAGATATGGAAAATGCTATTACACAAGGTAAACAAAGCTGCAGAGGAACCCTACTACGCACTATACAATATCTACGCTTGAAAGGTTTATGAGACAGGCAGTTACCTAGATTTCAAAACATCTCCCCAAGCTGATCACTCAACTCCAAACTTTTCTCCGCGATTAGTTTAATATATAGTTTTAGATATAGTTTTAGATTAGAGTGTACGAATATAATAGGATCCTTCTGTTATCTACACAATTTTTGTACACAATCTCGTAACAGATGAAGTAATAGTCGTTACGGTTTACGCTACCCCTAAAGAAGGGTTGCAGAAGAGCTTTCCGTCTGTAACGCGTCTCGCATTCGAGCTCACTGTTGTGTTTCTAAATTGTGTTCGCTATTTTTCTGTTGGCCATTATGAGCTAAGCACAGACAGATTTCATAAGTTCTAGACTACAATAAACTTTATATAGAATTTTAATTTCCGAATCCTTTGTCGATTCTGTTTTTCAGCATGTTCTTTTTTTCTAATTTGCAAACGCTCATTAAAAAACCAATCCTCATGAGACCCCGGAAAGTTTTGAACCAATATTTTAAAGATTTTTCAATTTGTGATGATGTGATGAAATATGATTTTCTTGAAATTTCTTTTTTTTATTTTCAGCCGAACACTTGCTGAATATCTTATCCAACATACACTATTCCAATTATTGTCCGCAGACCGAGGACCCAATTGAAAACTATTTTATTCTGACCAATCAGCATTTATTTATGATTTTCTCCTACTCCGTACCGCTGGCTATTTGGGGCAAAGTGCAGAACATACTCTGCACCTTCATCTGGAATTATATGGATGTTTTCGTGATGATTGTTAGCATCGGTTTGGCAGCGAAATTTAGACAGCTCAACGATAACTTATTCAAGTTCAAGGGCATGGTAAGCTTACGTTACACACTTTCAAATATCGTCTTACATTTTTAATTGCTTTCTATGGCCGACTGACCGACACAGCGTATGCCTGAGATGTACTGGTCGACGCGCCGCAAACAATACCGGAACTTGTGCGAGCTCTGCACACGCATTGACGGCGCCATTTCGCTCATCACGATGATATCCTTTTCGAATAATTTGTATTTCATTTGTGTGCAACTGCTGCGTAGTCTTAAGTGAGTTTACACATGCCTCGGTAATGGTGTATAATTTCGTTCGCCTGATGAATAATAGCTGGCAATTTAATGTCTCGTCTGGTTTTCTCTCACTCATTGTAGCAAAATGCCATCGCTCGCCCATGTCGCGTACTTTTACTTCTCGTTTTTCTTCCTTATCGGCCGCACGTTGGCCGTCTCATTGTATTCGGCCAGCATCAATGATGAGTCACGGAAGCCGTTGCGCGTGCTACGCTGCGTGCCGAAGGAGTCCTGGTGCACTGAGGTGAAACGTTTCTCGGAGGATATTAGCACCGATTTGGTTGCATTAAGTGGCATAAAATTCTTTTATCTCACACGGAAATTGGTGCTGAGCGTAAGTACCGTATAGCATTGCATTTCCCCGGTCTTTTGTCCATGAGCAGCCACGTGTGCTGGCACTTCGGCGCTTATTCGCCTATTCATTACTTCTGCACTCACGCTTTGTTTCTGTCCATGGCCTACGTGGCATGGCACGCCGTGCGGACTATGGTCCTTCGACCAGCTTTGCTTTGTTGTGTGTTGAACGTTACTTACTTCCTTTCTGTGCAATCTGATTTCTGATTTCCGTTTACACGCTTTTTGTTGTCTATCCTTAAATTGACCTCCCTTTTGTCAAACACGAGTATCACTTTACCATATCCAAGCTAAATAATTAATAGTCTGCTTTCCTGGTTGTGTGTGATTCTGGTTTTCTTGTCTTCTGCTTTCTGTTATTGTCTGTTCAATGTTATTAGGTTGCTGGAACTATAGTGACATATGAGCTGGTGCTTATACAATTCCATCAGGATAGCAAACTTGCAGAATGTGTTAGCAGCATGCGTCCATTGTCATCTCCAGGCAACAACAGTTTGCATTGAACTTAAATAAGTAGGTGGAATGCAATTAATTGTTGTACAGATCAGATATAATATGAATTTTGAAGACGAATATATTTTCTGTATTAATCATAAAAATAATAATGTAAAAAATCTGATGTATTAGTTTGTTTAAAATATTATTGAAGCATAATTCCGTAACTGTAAGTTATATCAATTCAAGGGATAAGTCTAATAACGAGCACCAACTTCTACTGGAGTAATTAATGAAGGT
Organism: Bactrocera tryoni; assembly: GCF_016617805.1. Taxonomy (NCBI): domain Eukaryota; kingdom Metazoa; phylum Arthropoda; class Insecta; order Diptera; family Tephritidae; genus Bactrocera; species Bactrocera tryoni. Next base: position 38,376,418 of record NC_052503.1, read on the forward strand.
ATATCCATTTCGAGGTTCCTTTCTTTTTTAAACAAACAACACAGAAACTTCAAATTTAATAGTGAATTTTTATCATCATTCGAAAGGACATTCTTTGGCTTTTGTTTGTATTTTCTTATTATCTCTTTCAAATGTTGACCACGGCTACGTGTTAGATAGGCCATTCGTTGAGTCCAATTTTCGATAACTTATTCGAGCATTTCGACTGGTAACTGACGAATGAGAAGCGTAATATTTTGCTCCAAGGCCTGAATCGAAGCGGGATTGTCCGCATAGACTTTAGACTTTACATAGTCTAACGGTGTGATATCACACGATCTTGGTGGCCAATCGATCGACCCAAAACGTGAGATTATCTGCTCACCGAAGTGTTCTTCTCAAAATTCCATTGATTAATGGGAAGTAGCGCGGTCTAGTTGAAACCAAATGTTGCCGAGATCACGAGCTTCAATTTCAACCATCTATTATTAATGGTTACGTTCTCACCGACATAATTTTTGAAGAAATATGGGCCCATGACTCCACCGGCCCTCAAACCACAAATTTTCTGGATTATATCAGAGCTCTTGAATCTCTTCAGGTCATCGCTGAACAAAATTTGGCTTGAAAACGTCGGATCTTCTTGGAACTTTTCAAGAGTGAAGTTGCCTGGAAAGGTCGAGTTCTAGCACAAGCTGTATTTTGTACGCTTTCAATTGAAGATCTCGACGTAAAATGCGCTAAGTCGTTTCATACGTCAGTCGAGATATAATATTCACGGCCTTTGTGTACACTCTCAGCTACGCCTAATATAATTTCTTCACTGCGTGCTGAACGTGGTCTATTCGGTCGAATATTATTCAGTAATGAATGCTGGGTCTCAAAATGGGTGGTGCTGTTGTTAAAAGTATGCTCAGTAGCCCGATTATATTGGCCATAACACGAAACACATTCTATAAAGAACGTGAATTTTCGTAATAAAGTTGAACGATTTGTAAACGTTGTTCTGATGTAAGTCTCTCTACAATGAAAGTCTATACAATATTCAATAAAAATGACATGATGGATTGACACGACTCACGAGTGATTTGTGAAAGAATAGCGAAAGTACCTCTACTTGCTGGGAGCAAGCTAAGGATCTTAGGATCAACCAGTCGCCGTTGGTTGGCGACCGGCCTCTGCACGACGGTGAGATCCTACTGGTCTAGAGTAGAACGTAGGAGATCTGAAGTACTTGTCCTTAGCAAATAGGCAAAATCTTGGGCGTTCTTATTGCAAACTTTCAAGGTTCTATGGAGATAGTTGAAACATCGCGGCAGCCGAAGCTGAAATTAGCCGCGTCAACAAATTTGGCACCGTTTCAAAACGTTTCGTCTGTTGGTGAGGGCCTTCGGGAAGAGTTTTGTAGGAGATCTTAGTACCACAAAGTACGGTTATGAGTTGTCAAAATGAGATCCCTGTTAGGATTGACTTAACTTAAGTTATTGATCGATATAACTTGAGATCGATACAGAATCTCACTAAGCTAATTGAAATACTACCGCCTTATTTTATTACAAAAGCTCGTGACCTGGTCCATATGTGCGAAGTAAATGCAATTATAGAGACAGAAATATTTGCGTAGCCTGCATCGGGGCTAACCTAATATACCTACCGTATTTTTGACATCAAACTGTCTTGTTTTTAAGAATCATGTATTCGTATGCAACGTGTTGAGATATTATCAAAGTCGCCATGTTTTTAAAGGATTCATCGCAGGAACACACTGACAAAAAGGTGAATAAACATCCGAACATGCTCTGACTGGTTGTAATGTGAAGGCCAAATAGTCTGTTTTTGGAAACGTATTTAATTTCTGGAGAATCCGAACACACGCTCATGGTACACTTAGGTACATTTGTTGCAGAAGTCTTATCATTATGCAAATATCTTATACAATTTTAACCTATAGCTGGGTATGGTTTGACTTTTGCAGAATCGATGACTTTATCGGGTGTTTTGTTAAAGGCATCCATTTTTCTAAAAGTTAAATCATACTCTTTGACCTTTTCTGATATCTAACTATTGGTATCATTGGCCTCAATAACCACGGCGTTAGTTCTGTTTTCTCCAGACTGGAAAAAGAAGCGAAGCGTATGAGTCTGGTTATGAAAGAGGACAAATCGAAATATCTCCTGTCATCAAACAAACTATCTTCGCACTCGTGACTTAACTCCCACGTCACTGTTGATAGTAAAAATTTCGAAGTTGTAGATAATTACGTCTATCTTGGAATCAGCATTAACATCAACAACAGTTTCAGCCTCGAAATCAAACGCAGAAAATCTTTTGCCAACACCCGCTACTTCGGACTGAGTAGCAATTGAGAACTAAAGTCCTTCCTCGACCAACAAAGAGTAAACTCTATAAGTCCTTCATGATTCCCAACCTGCTATATGGTCCAGAGGCATCTAAGATAACAATATCTGATAAGTCGGCATTAGTAATGTTGGAGAGAAAGGTTTTGTGGAAGAGACAGCGGCTTTGCTGGATAAGTCAAATTGTCCGGATGGAAGAGAGCACTACAGCTTTGAAGATTTTCGATTCAGTACCCGTCAGTGGAAACAGAAAAAGAGGAATACCTCCACTCCGTTGGATAGAGGAAGTCCCTGGCTGCACTTGGTAACTCGAATTGGCGCCAAATAGCGAAAAGTAGATTTCAGATTTTCGGCATTAGACTTTTGCGATAGTCACTTTATGAAGATCCTGCTGCACGAAAAATGGAGCGGCGGAAATTAAAAGTTCGATATTATGATATATGGATAACATGTGATATCTTTTGGTGAGTATTAACTTTGATGGTTTTAAGATTTCATTTCATATCTTACCTGGCCACGTTCAGAAAATATTGCTGTGGATGGACCACATACTTACGAGTAGTTCGACGAAAATAGGCCCCGAATCCATTACAAGATCACTTGTCATGTATATGAAAAGGAATATATTAAGACAGCTACTATGGGTCGTTCTGAAAAGGTAACTGTGCTATTTACTAGAAAAAATGTGAGCTTCTTGTGTGATTTTACAAATTTGTAAAATGCAAAGTTCTTAAGAAGTTTGATGTCCATATTCCCCATATATTTTAGACAATATTCAAAGCGTGATAAGAATATCGCTTTACCACCACCAGCTAACTATGAACTCAGCTAATAAATTCGCCTGGTTTCCATAAAAGGTTTCACAATCTGACAGTATCTTCCGATAGCCCAGAATGGTTAGGTTATACGAGTATTAGGTGGCTGATCAAAAATCGCACGTGGATTACTACGTATATGTAGTCCTTTGTGAGGCCATAAAAAAGAAGAGTTCCTGTGTTCGAACTAGAAATTAGCAAAACGATTAGTAGCCAATACAAATTTGCACAGGCTCGGTGGGATGTCTAAAGGTATGCGCTCCCAAGCGCTTAAGTCTTGACCTCCCAAATGCGGGAACAGTGTTGTTTCTACCTCATCTTCTACCATATAGCTTCTACAGATGGCGTCTGCCAGGATTCCCAGCCTTACTGCGTGGACACCAATAAGGCAGTGGCTCGTTGAAAGCCCTAAAACTAGGGAGAGGCTAGCCGTACTGCAAAGAGATCATTAGATGTCTTGCGATCGAGAGGCTAGCCGTACTGTAAAGAGATCATGAGCCAAAACGTTTTTGCGACAACGCATGCTCCTTGGTAGTCCAGCAGGTGTAGTGACCAAGATTCCATGAAGCATGAGAGTACGGGAGTACCGACCCGCTCCCATTCTACCGATAGCGATTCTAGGATGCCTTTTCTTGCTAGCTCATCAGCTTTACGGTTTCCTGCGTGTCCGCTGTGGCCTGGCACCAATAAAAGTCTTATCACACAGAGACTCGATGCTATTGATAGCGAAGTTAGGCACTCTTTGACCAGCTTTGACAGCACTGTTAATGAGTTCAAGGCCAGTATCGCCGCTCTGCTATCAGAGTGGATGGCCACTTTTGTAAAGGAGAGTACACTCCGGAGCAGTAAATCTACTGCTACACTGAAATGGTCAGGAAATCTGAAACTGGAGTTGATAGAGAACTTCTGATAGTAGACCCATCCACCAACCTTTCCCCCAAGTTTCCGTGAAGAAGCACACTGCCCCTCTCCTCCAACGGCTTCTTTCTACCAACAACTCCCTCCCCGGTGTATGAGCAGAGAAGGAGCCGCCGGAGCCCGGTTTAGCAACTCCATGATCCCAGTGATCCGGTATGAAGTCAATGTGTGTGAGGATTTCCGAGTGTTCTATTAGGAACCCACACTCTCTGAGTCTAATGACAACTTTAGCAGCGTTAAGTGCCATGGTTGGAGTGAAGCTCAGTGTGATGAAAAGAACATCTTTTTCAAGTCTGTTCGACTTTATTCGAGATATTTTGATTACTATGTACTTGCTATTAATATTGTTGATAATATTTTTGTTAAGTTTACAATATAAAATAAATAATAAGCTGCCTTAAGCAACGGAGGACGTGGCGTATAAGTAATTAAATAGATATGTCCCTTTTGCAGGGCTTCACACATGTCAAGAATCCGAGTAGTACAATAAATTTCCCATTTAAAGGCGAAAAAAAGCTCGAAAAATGTTTGTGAATGTGTATGCTAATAACGCGAAATGTAAGCAAGGCAAAAAATGCAATTACGCGAATAAAGATTTTGATAAATGATATCCGTCCTTTGCGTTCATTGTCCACTTAATGCACAAAACTGTCTGGGTTACAATGTTAATACTAAAAACCACACAAAATGCTCGTTTATAGTAGGGAAATACACACTTGCTTATTTACATAGCACATAGTTATGAAAACTGGACATTGCCAATATACGAAACCTCATTTCAGTAATTGGCAACGTGATAAATTCACTTCGTCAAAAGCGTAGATAAGTAACTGTCGGAAAGGTCTTGGAAATCGGAGTAAATCTTTCGTTTATCAGCAAAAAAGTCAGAAAATATAAAAATTAATTATACGTGGTCTTGCTGACATTGAATATATATGTAATACTTATGCGTGTGTGTGTGTGTGTGCAACATGAGGTGAATTTGAAACTTTAGTGACTCTGCATAGTGAAGATTGTCTGCATGTTTGTAGTATTCCATGACTAAATTATAAATAAACTGAAAAATACGACTGATGTGGGTTTCTCTGAAAGAGAAGAAAATTACGCATCTGTAGCACGATACTGTTAACGGTGAATGTGTTCTAGGAACTTCCTCTTATGTGCTTATTATATACAAATTGGATGTTGTATAAGATTGTTTATATATATTTTGATTAGGTATTATGCTTCGTTAAAGTCTGTAAAATTATTCGGAACATCCTTTAGACAAATTTTGGAGCTCTGATATTCAGTAAATAAAAAAAGTTATATAATTAGTTACAGGTACTCTATTTAGTTGAACTGTTTTAACTAACGAGTCAGATCGATTTAGTGGATATATGTATCACCAGCACACCGATAGAGAAGCAAGGCAATATTGTATTGGAAATAGAAAAAGCTTTGAAGAACTGATTTATTCACATTGAAGTTCGACGCGGCTCCCAATAAAGAGGATGCTTGTTTAGACATAACCAAAAATTTAGCTTTATTAAAAAGCTATTTTATCCTAAAACCACCTCTTGAAAACTTTTGCAGCAATTCGAGCGGTATATCAACTATAATGTGCCGAATATTTTCTTTCATCAGTTCAAAGTCTCAACCCTCTCTTGCTTAATTGCGTGCTTAGACAAGTGATTTCTCCTAACTCTACAAAAATAAGTCCTTCTTCTTCTTCCTTATTGACGTACACACCGCTTACGTGGTTATAGCTGAGTTTACAGCAGCGCGTCAGTCGTTTTTTCTTTTAGCAATTTGGCGCCATTTCGAGATACCAAGTGCAGCCAGGTCTTTCTCCAAGTGATGTCTTCAATGGCGTGGAGGTCTTCGTCTGTTTCCTCTGGCGGGTGCTGCGTCGAATGCCATCAGAGCTGGAGTGTAGTCTCTGTCTTTAAATCTCAAAATAATATCTCATACATCATCGTTCCATCGAATGCGATATTCGCCGTAGCCAATGTGCAAAGGACCATAAATCTTCCGCACAAACTTTCTCTTGAAAACTCGTAACGTCGACTCATCAGATGTTTTCATCGTCGATGCCTCTGTACCACATAGCATGATGGGAATAATGAGTGACTCATAGAGTTTGGTCTTTGTTCGAGTGAGGAATTTACTTCTCAATTGCCTACGCAGTTCGAAGTGGCACCTGTTGGAAGGAGTTATTCTGCGTTGGATTCCGCGGTGCACTGTTGTTGCTGTTAATACTGGTTTCAGGATAACCGATATTGTCTATCACTTCGAAGTTATGACTGCCAAAAGTGACGTGGGAGCCAAAGTTGCGAGTGCGACGACTGTTTATTTGATGACAGGAGATATTTCATCTTGGCCTCGTTCAGTACCAGACTCATTTTCTTTGCTATTGGATAAAGACCATTCTAGAGGAAGCAGAACTAATGGCGTGGTTGTTGAGCGCAATGATATTAGTATCATTGGCGTACTCGAGCAGCTATATATTCTTTTAGAAGATGATATTTGATTAGTTCTGCAGCTCGTACTATTTTCTCCAAGAGTAGAAGAAGTCGCACAAAAAGGAGTCGCCTTGAGTCAAACCTCGTTTGGTACTGAACGGCTCGGAAAGGCCCTTCCCGATCCTGACGGAGCGTTTGGTATTGCTCAATGATAGTTTGTCCATATCCAATAAGTGCAGCGGTGTTAAATCCCACGATCTTGGAGACCACGTCAAAGATCCACACCGTGACATAATACGCTCACCAAAAGTTTCATTCAATAAATTTATTGTTTTATTGAATGTATGGCATGTAGCGATGGGTTGCTGGAACCAGAGCTCGTCCACATTACCAAGAATCGTAGAATTACGTAATAGATAGGGTAGCGAGTAATTTGATTCCTTTAATTTAGGTGTCTTTGTACTCACTATTGAATGTAACTATACACCGTTATCTAGCTTGCAGGAAAGTAATGCATCAAAGGTGTATATTTGTTGTACAAAATTACTTAACTGTTTCCATTCCCATTGGTTAATTCTCATTTACTTAACACTCAAGTTCATTCTAGTGAACGGGGAGGGCAACCGAAGTAATGTCTGCAAAGCAACCTCAAATAACTGACGGTGACTTACCTGCGACCCACAAGTTTCCACAAAAGCAAATAGCAATTATGTTGAATAAAAAATTGAAGAAAAAAGAAGTGTACAAGCTGAAGTCACGGCGATGCTGGATAACACGTGAGTACGAATTCAAACTTCATTTCAGATAAGAAGTAACGCTAACCTTAAGGTAATTATGAGCTAATAACGATTAGGACAACTAATGTAACATTTGAGCATTTAATTTAGGCTATTCTTATTTGCTGTCATAAAAACGCAACTTGTTTACTTCCTCATAATTTCTACTTTTTTTTGGTAATATTTCAAAAGGAGGCATCCGACGTGGTACGCGCGCTGACTTTTCTCATAATGGCAGCTTTCACGAAGCAGTCGGACCGGGTAAGTATAAAATATTTGCTCATATTCATTAATGCTGTAATGTTTTTTTTCGCTTGGTACTCGGAAAAATTGCTTGATAGGCCCCTTTAAGAAAGATTTTCGAAGTATGAACTCTTAATTGTAACTGATATTTATCGGATTATTATCAGTTAGAAAAATTTGTATTTTGCTTCCAAACTATTTGAAAAAATATTTCGTTCCGTGAGTTTTGTAAAAAAAATATACGGCTACGGCTGCTATGTTTTCTTCACTGTATGCTGGACGTGGTCTATTCGATCGAATATTATCCAATAATGAATGCTGTATCTCAAGACGGGTGGTGGTATTGCGAATAGTACGTTCAGTTGGCCAATTACGTTGACCATAAGTTGAGTGAAACACATTCTTTACAGAACATGTATTTTCGTAATAAAGTTGAACTAATTGTAAACGATTTTCAGACGTAAGTCCGCCCATGATGAAATGTCAAACAATTTATAATAAAAATAACATGACAGCCTGACACTTTATACGCGTGACCTATCAAAGAAAGGCTATTGAAAACAGTACCTTTACTTGAATCACCCGTTATTTAAAATTTTGACTACAAAGGGATTCTTTAAAATGGCAGCTGTGCTTAACAAAACATATTATAAAGCGAAATTGTTTTGTAAATTCGGTGTGTTTGAGATTTGCTAAGATTTAGTGGACATTGACGTGGGTTCAAAGTGTTAAGGAATTGAACAATTCAGCTTTACTGTCCTTACCGGTTTCTTTTCTTCATATTTATGTATGTATTATTGACGCTGTGCAACAAATGTGGCACAAATTACAATTGAATTTATATTTGATCGACATTTTGTTCCTTCCTAAGCTCACGAAAGGGATAAATTAAAGGTTTTGCTTTGTTTCGGCGCAGCTGCCTTGTTGCCCTTTATTTTTATTTGTTTTTAATAACTATACTGTTGAGCTTTCTAGAAACTTATGGGAAAGGTTGACTCATGGAAACTCTGTTGTAAGATTAAGAGGTATTTGCATATCAATTCTATGTTCATAAAATTCTGAGTACTGCAATATTGTGCGAATTATTATTTTTTTGATTTAAATTGACCATTTGTCAAAGAAACAAGAAATTCGTTCCTTTTCATTATACCACATATATGTACAAGTAAAATTGGAGCAATTCAGGATATGAAGCGCAGACCAGTCCTTATGTCAGCAGTAAAATAGAGTTTGGCAAACCTCTCTTCATCGGCCACCGTCAGCTAGAATCCACCGATTATTGAGAATGTTAGGCGGCGTATTATCGGTAATATATTTGTTTTTTCACTTTAGCTAACATTAGGTTTTATACCAGTGTCAGTTCTGTAATAGAGTAATATTTATTGCCGATCAAAAGAAAAAAAATTCATTAAAAAAATGGCATATTTTATTTTGATTATTTTATTCACTCCGACAGCAGATCGACAACATTGTTATTGTATACTCAAAGGTAGCCAAGGAGTGTTTGCTCTCACTAGAAATACTACAATTTATTTCATCACCGGGCTCATTTGGGCGCCTCGTCAGAGCGGAATTAGCTGGTAACGGTAAAGCAAAGAATCTAGATAGTGCATGCACTCTTGCTCTGCTCACATCGGAATGGGAACGAGTTGAATAATCATTACCGTCTTGCGTTCTAGCACTGGATCAATGGATTTCGCGTGCGCTTTAGTTGCCACTGGTCGATGACCCGCTCTACTTGCCACAACCGCAGCAGTTCTTACTTGGACGCAAATTTTCAGAACTGTATTGAGGAAAGTGAGGTGAAAACATCTAAGCGCTTCTCCTTTTTGTCCAGCCTCGAGAATAAGGTTAATATCTCGCTAGTCTTACTTTCGGTGAAGCAGGAGCCATTACCGAAACTGACATTAGCAGTCTCAACAAAATTGTGATAGGCTCAAAGCGCTTTGTGGATTTGTTTTATGTTCTATTATATAGAAGTTTTAGGGATTACAACGTACTGATATTTTAAGCTATTCTAGTCAGATCCCCGTTAGGATCGTTTTTTACTTAACCTAACCTGTGTAGATCGTATTATCTATTTTGATTATAGCAGTCATTTCATTTAATATATGTACTATCTAATCTTCAAAGATCAAGGCCAATCACTCTTTACATACACTTTCAGGGATTACTCAATTAGTAAAATTTGTTGAAAATTTCCGCCCAACGCGCAGTAGTGTCGAAACGTTCGGGTGAAGCAGCTTTGATACGCCCAACTCTAAACATATAATTTTTTTAGTTCATAATATTATGAAAAATTGATAAACTTGAAAAATTCCATGAATATCAGATGCTTTCGAGCCAAACTTTGTTTAGTTATGAGACGATTTTCTGGTTCAATGGGTATGTAAACAAACAAAACTGCCACACTTGAGACGAAGAGCAACCTGAAGATCCAGTCGTTTCTTCTTTCCGCTAAATGGCGCCTGGTCCTTCCAAGGAAGTGGAGGTCTTCCTCTTCCCCTGTTTCAATATACTTTCAGAGCTGGAGTATTTTCATCCATTCAGATGACATGACTTACCCTCACTTACAGCTCATCGTTCCATCACAACATGACCTAGCCAGCGTAGCCGCTGTCTTTTAATTCGCTGAACTATGTCAATGTCGTCGTATATCTCATACAGCTCATCGTTCTATCGAATGCGATATTCGCCGTGGCCAACGCGCAAAGGACCATAAATCTTTCGCAGAACCTTTTTCTCGAAAACTCGCAACGCCGACTCATCAGTTGTTGTCATCGTCCAAGGCTTTGCATCATATAGCAGAACGGGAATTATTAGCGACTTATAGATTTTAGCTTTTGTTCGTCGAGAGAGGACTTTACTTCTCAATTGCCTACTCAGTCTGTAGTAGCACTTGTTGGCAAGAGTTATCCTGCGTTGGATTTCCAGGCTGACATTTTTGGTGGTGTTTATACTGGTTCCAAGATACACAAAATTATTTACGGATCAAGAGGATCGAATCCTGTGTAGAAGTTCATGCAAGTGAGAAAACTAACCTAAGAACATCCGTTTGAAGGCGAGCTAAAGTGAGAAGGCGAAACATTCCCTACATAGGGTTGTGCGCTGGTTTTGAGACCCGCTACGTAAAAAATACCCCCAACGAAAAGTAACAACCAGCCTCGGTGGAATCATAGGTGCTCAAAAATGATGCCAGTGAGCACGTAACCTTCAATGGGAATTGTTATCGCGCCATGAGAATCGTCTATTTGATGGCTGAAATTGAAGACCGTGATATCTACAATATTAGGTTTCAACAAGACGGCGCCACTCCTCACACATCGCATCAATCAATAAATTTTTTTAGAGAACACTTCGGTGAGCAGATAAGTTCACCACCAAGATCATGTGATATCACACCATTGTGATATGTATTCTGCCTCGATTCAGGCCTTGGAGTAAAACATCACGCGTGTCATTCAAACGAGTCAATAAGAACTTTACTCAACGGATGGATCATCTGAGACGTAGTCGCGGTCAACATTTGGAAGAGATAACCTTCAAAAAAGAAATGACAAAGAACGTTCTTTCGAATGATGATAAACATTCCCCATGTAATTTGAAGTTTTTCTGGTTTTTCTTTAAAAAAGTTGTAAATTAGGAACCCGCTCGTGAAAAAGTTTATTCTGAAGACTGGCCTAGTTGCTATTTTGTAAATATTTCTTAATACAAATATTTTTATAAAACCATGAAAATATATGTCTAATATGGCATTAAGGAATCCTTTTCCTTACTCCCAAAATATGTTGTTAAAGACTCGAACGTTTTGAGCGACTTGTCTAGATTGGCACAACTAAGTAAGCTTATTTAATCAAAATGAGCTATATTTTAATTTAGCGAAATATTGTGCAGATTTTGAGGTAGAGTTGATTGAATTTAAAATTTTCAATATTTTTTTAGCTCTTGCTCAAAAAAATAATCACAGCTTTTTCCATTTCAGTGTTTGTGATTGCTCAGTGCTTCGGTCTTATGCCGGTTCGCGGAGTACTCGCTGCTACTGCAAAAGGCTTATCGTTCAGCTGGTTAAGCTTCCGCACTTACTATTGCTTAATATATACGCTACTAACAACCGTTTGCACCGGTCTAACTTTGAATATGATCGTGAGAAGCGCATTAGAGGTGGACAGCATTTGTAAGTTCTTATATGTATATACACGATGCTTAAGATACTAGCATTGTCAAGTTTTATTGTATGTACTTATATATATTTTTAGCACCATTGGTATTCCATGTAAATGCTCTCTTAGTTTCAATCGGCTTCCTGCGTCTGGCCGGAAAATGGCCGCAGTTGATGCGAAAATGGCAACGTGTGGAACTACTGATGCCGCCCCAACAGTCGTGGCGCGAACGCGAGGCGTTGTCGGTGCGTGTCCATAAGGTCACATTTGTGCTGATCTCATTGTCGCTGAGTACGTGCTTCGATGAAATATTTATGCAGAGGTTTAATTCAATCATCCTTTTCAGCTGAGCATCTATTGAGCACCATTTCGGCTATTCACTTTACAATTCATTGCGCCACACATGGCGATGCTGTCGAATCGTATTTCACAGCGGTTTCCTCACACATATTTTTAGTTTTCGATTATTCCACTTGGTTGGCTTGGTTCGGAAAGATATTGAATGTGTTCATGACGTTTGGTTGGAGTTACATGGATGTCTTTCTAATGATAATTGGCATAGGACTCTCATCTTTGTTCGGTCAAGTACAGAGCAGTTTGGAGCTTGTCAAGGGGCAGGTAATATATTTGGAGTAAATTGTATATCTTTTAGTTCTCAGTCACTTCGCTTCGATTTCAGGTCATGCCCGAAACTTATTGGACGCGAACCCGCTTGCAATATCGTCTAATTTGTGATCTCATCGAACAAGTGGACTCTGCTGTATCGGGCATAATTATGCTCTCGTTCGCTAATAATCTCTTTTTCGTTTGCATCCAATTGCTAAGGAGTATAAAGTTAGTATTTTTAAAGACCTTAATCGGCAATATAACTGTTTGAATTTATATAAATACTGAAATGTAGGGTATAGCCATCAAAACGCGTTCCGATGTGACTTAAGTAGATGAATAAATACATACTTGGGTCCTACCAAAGCTTGTCACGGGAGCTCTATAAGACTTCTAGAAAAATGTTGAGCTCCATAGCAATTTAAAAAGGAATTTACGTCAATTTGAGATTCCAAGAGTAGCCAGGTTGTTCTCCAGGTCTTCTTCTGCTTACCTCGGCGAGTAATGCGACGTATACCCTCAGAGCTGGAGTGTTTTTATTCATTCAGACGACGTGACTTACACTCACATACAGCAAATCGAATGCTATATTCGGCGTAGCCAATGCGCAAAGGACCATAAGTCTTCCGCAGAACCTTTCTCGTGAAAGCTCGTAACGTCGACTCATCAGATGTGTCGTCCATGCCCCTGCACCATATAGCAGGACGGGTATAATTAGTGACTTATAGAGTTTGGTCTTTGTTCGAGTGAAGACTTTACTTCTCAATTGCCTACTTAGTCCAAAGTAGCACCTATTGGCCAGACCCATTTGCTTCGCTTCGTTATCCAGTCTGGAGAAAGCAGAACTAACGGCTTGGTGAGGCCAATGGTATCGATATTATCGGCGTACGCCAGCAGCTGTACACTCTTATAGAAGATGGTACCTTCACTATTTAGTTCTGCAGCTTGAATTATTTTCTCCGGCAATAGATTGAAGAAGTCGCACGATAGGAAGTTGCATTGACTGAAACTCCGTTTGGTATCGAACGGCTCGGAGAGGTCCTTCCCGAGCTTTCGGTATTGCTCAACGTCAGTCTACAAAGCCGTACAAGATTTGGGGTGATACCAATTTCAGACATCGTGGCATAAAGCAGCACCTTTTCGTACTGACAAAGCCAGCTTATATATCTCTATATCTCTGGATATAGTATATGTGTTATTAACGGCACTCCTCATCGTGCCAGCTATTCTTTTGCCTTTTCGTAAAAACAATAGTTTCATTTGCAGCTGCACTATATAAAAGGAGCTTGAAATGCCGTCTCATATTTCCCTTATGACGAGTTTCTGATGAGTGACCTCTGAGAGCAGTGAATAATTTGTAGATGTTGTTCTTGCACATATCTTTTCATGATGAAATTGTAAACATTACTGAATGTAAGCCTATCAAATTTCCTCTTTTTCAGCCGTGAACAAGTTGTCTATTGCTGTAGAAATATTTACTTATAAGACTTTGCCCTAGTTCTCCCTTTTACTAACACAAACGGCAGCTTTAAAAACTGCACTCACTGCGTAATAGTTGACTTTGAAAAAGCTCCGGTAGTTTCTTGTTTATTTTTATTCGTTTTCAGTAAGATGGCATCTACATCTCATTTTATCTACTTTTATGCTTCGCTGAGTTTTCTCTTGGGTCGCACCTTGGCTGTCTCACTGTATCTCTCCGAAATCAATGAGCGCTCTCGTGAGCCGCTAGGAGTTATCAAACATGTTCCGAAGGAGGGTTATTGTGCTGAGGTAGATCGGTTTGAACATGAGATAGCGGTTGATAATGTTGCGCTTACTGGACTGCAATATTTCAATGTAACCCGTGGACTGATATTGACGGTAAGTGAAAACCTTTGTCTTTAATTAGGAGTTTAATTTTAATCTTTCAGGTTGCCGGTACCATTGTCACTTACGAACTGGTGTTAATACAATTTCAAAAAGAAGATAAATTATGGAAATGTAGTTGAATTTTTTCTCAGGTTAATGCTGTATCTTGATTTTGTTCTAAAAATTTATTGATCGCGTTTAAAATAAAGATTCACAGTCTAATTTTCGTATTTTTATTACCTACTAAACATATTATATATTAATGAAAATACCAAAATATTGACAGTTCTGCACAATTAATTGGAAAAAAATATATACAAAATATATTAACAGAGTTCTTGAATCAGTCGGTTGGAATCATATAGGGTGTTTTGACGTTTCTCTCATCCTACACTGCACTTTCTACATGTGTCAATGCAATTCCCACACGGATCTCATGGGATACAAACAACCTTCAGTCTTTTCGAAGTCGTGTGAGAAAAAACTTTTCTTCCACTCTTTTGCATATGATTTTGGTAAACCTGCATGCCCTTAAAGCATCCCATCTCACATTTATGCGTCTGTTAGCCTTTTCAGAAATTTCATTGTATATAATTTTTAGCAACTTTCGTATTTCCTGAACTGGTTCGGTAGCCAAGCGGATAGAAATTTTAGCAATGTCATCAGGGTTTCCCGGAACGCTTTTATGACATTGAACCCACTATGTATGCAGCCGCTTTCTGGCAGCCACTACAACTACAGCCTCTTTACTTCTCTGACGCAATGCGATGTGAGATATTGAAAGCTCTGCTAGTGGCTCGCGTGTCCCTCCCCCCTTTTATTGTGTTTTGAAACCTTCTCAGCCAGATAAAGCGTGGAAGTTTTCCCAATTATCTATTTGACCTTCGTACTTTCGAATATACCATGAAATTTTTCCACTTGTAGGGGAATCTAGGTACAAAGTCCTTAAAATGTAAAGTTGAGTTTACAAGCATACGAGGCCTGCTATATATATTTCTGGCCTAATAATGAAAGTATGAATATTTATCAACGAAAATGGTTTTATTGTTTTTCAAAATATTCTCCATCAAGATTTATACAGTTTTGCATTCGCTCAAACTAATTTTCGAAGCATTTTTCCACTCCGATTGAGACACCTCCAAAACATGGTTTTTGAATGCTTCAAAAGCATCTTCTGGCGACGAAAATCGTTGACCACGCATTATTTTCTTGATGTGTGGGAATAAAAAGAAGTCATTGGGTGTCAAGTCAGGGCTGTACGGCGGATGACCCATCAATTCGACGTTTTGAGCCGATGTTTGAGAACTCGCATTGTCATGGTGCACAATGATTCGTCTTCTCTTCTTCGATTTTCGAATTTCTTCGAAGACTTTAGGCAAACAAATGGTGGTGTACCACTCAGAATTGACCGTCCTACGTTGCTCAAGCGGAACAGTCGGCACATGACCAGTTTTGCCGAAGAAACAGGCGACCATTTGCTTCGAAGTGCTTCGTCACCTGTGACGATCTTAAAAACGTCTTTCAGTTCACGTACGGCATCGATGTTTTCTGGCACAACGGCTGTTTTTCGACGACCTTCACGGAATTGTTCATCGATGCACTCTTGTCGTGATAATCCACGTCGAAAGTTGTGAAAAATGATCGCACGAAAATGTTCACGAGTTAATTCCATTTTTTGGCCGAGATGAATTTTTTTAATTCCCTGTAAATAAAACAATTCACGATTAAATGACAAAACGTTCTGAGTGATGTTATGCTAAAAAATGTCAAACTTTCCAATGGAAATGTCAGATTGCACCTGGCAACACTTAGTGTTGCCTAGGCCAGAAATATATATAGCAGCCTCCGTATGGTTAATAGCTTAGACTGATACAGGGACTGGAGAATTTTTTCGGAATAAAAAACAAACATGAAATGATACTAAAAAGAGTCGAAGTCAAAAAAAAAAAAGAGAAATGATTTTATTTACCAGTATATAAAACATCCCGGTGCATTATTAGAGCGAATGGCAAGCATCCGCCTGCAACCAGCAGAGTATTAAGAGCGTGTTTCAGTAAGTTTTAGACAGGAAGCTTTCATGGCAACTATAAGCGAAAATAGAGCAAGGAAGCCTTTGATTGCCTTGTATTGCTGCAGAGAAGTAATTGGCAAAAGATGATGTCTCTCACCCAAGGTATTCCTCTAACATTATGACACAATAGTTAAACCCATTATGACCACACTTACAAGAAAGCTGGAGGACGTTAAACGGGTGGCTCTCATCAACATGTGTGGGGCACTAAGAGTTCCCATAGATATCGTCGGAAGTTTTATGGTGACGAAAACTGCTATCAGACTCAGAGAATATGGGTTTATAAATGAGCATGTATCTGAAAATTCGGAAATGTTCGTATGCTTTGACTTCATACCAGATCCTTTGGAACATGTGGGAAGGTAGAAGCCGTTAGAGGAGAGAGGCAGTGAACTTCTTTACTGACTATTGTAGAGTTTTCCTAGTCTCAGACTCTGCCAGTAAGGTAGCGCTAGACTTTCTGCTCCGCAGTGCAGCCTCCTTAAAAAATGATTTTCCACTCTGTTAGGAGGTCGGTGATAATAGCTTTGGGCTCCCTAAACGTACGTCGAAGGCTGGTAAGGCTGGAATCGCAAGCAACTCTAAAGCTAACGAGCTGACAAGGAAAAGCAAGAAATGGGAACTGATCGGCGGTCTACTTTCTATGTGTTTTCAACTACTGGAGAGCTGGGTTTCGGGAGAGTTTGGTCAGCGCCAAGACGCGAGAAATTTTGAGTAAGCTCTTGCCCTCAGTAAGTTTAGCCTGATCCTATTTGTGGGGTTCTAACAGGCCATTGTTCTACTTTGAGAGACCAAGGTTTAAATACGTGTGAGCTCACACTTTCAGTGTTCCACCGAGCTGGTGGGAATAGAAATTACACGCCTAAGCTTATAAGATCGGATACAGGAGTTCTATTTTATATACAGTAGTTTAAGCGCGGTCATTGAATCAGCAATCGAACCTAACCGAACAGGCTTAAACAAATATTATTTTTACAAATTCGTCTCGTTGTCTCTTTATAAGTTTGTCAGAGAAACACGTTCGTTTTCGACGTAATCAACAAAAGAAATGAGACACTTTTCAATAGAGTTTATTTTACGGTATATTAACCGAAGCCAAACAGAGGGTCGAAAAATTATATGGGTGTAAGTTCGGGAAAAATGTATGGACTGCGGATTGTGCGATTTTGACTATTTCTAGATGAGATTTTGGTGACTCTATTTGTGTTAAATTTACATTGGTGTTGAGAAATGTTGTCACTGCCTTAGATTAATTGTTGGTAGAAAGATAAATGTGAATTCACATTAAAAAAACTATTTGCTCACTAAATGAAGGGAGGAAATCAAGTTGAGCAGCGAAGTAAAAAAGACAATTAAGCGATAAATGATTGTGATAAATGCCCGCCGGGTTCCTACGTACCTTGGGCACTTAATGTGCAGACATTTCGAGGCAAATATTGTTGAAATGCTTCTATGTACCTGTATATGAGTGTATAAAAGCTGAAAGCTACGACAATTATCACGGTTTATCGTTTTTTGGGCTACTTGATGAAGTCACTTCGCTAGCTTCAAGTCGCGAACTTCGCGAAAACAGTTTGATTACAGCGTTGGCACTTCCGTTTCCGCAACTAATTGACCGGTTATTTATACGTTCTGCGCTGAAAATAAATGTATTTTCGGGCCACCTCGTGACATGAACACAATATTTTGCCGGAGAAGCGCCTAAATTATTTGCAATACTCGTACAGGCGTGGTGGGCGGAGGACAAATAGTGCTAAATCGCGTGCAACAAACTCCCGAACATGCATAAATCATACTTAAATTATACATTTCTAAAGCAAATTGTGCGTTACCTAAAAGCAAAGGAAATTACTGAGTCCCAGCAGGATGACGGTAGAAAGTACAGTGTTAAGCGTTTTTTAACTGGGTGAGTCAAGCTTTTGATTAGCTTTGTTTGTTTGCAATGAATTACATTTTACTTAAGTGGCTCAGCTAATGTGAAATTAAAAAAAAAAAACAATATTTTTCAAAAAAAAATTATTTAAAATAAGTCGAGACTTGAGATATTTTTGTCTTACAGCCTTCTAAAGTGTAGCCGCTCAGTTTCTTCACGTCAGTTAACCTTCAAATGGGGTTTCTCAAGATTTGTTTCTTCAAATTTTGTTGAGTGGTTAGATAGATAGAATACGGTTTAGAAGATATAGAATCTCGTATAACTGAAATTTTGCAATGCGGCCTATGGTCTACTGTGCCCTCTCCTAATCACATATGGTCCCAAAGGTTCAGCATTCTGAATAATTCTTGGAGGGCGTGTTCACGTAGATTTATCCTATGGCCTTAAGTCTGCTTCTACAATTGCTAGGTAATCTAGAATCAGGTGTTCTGGAGTTTCATGTTCCATATAGCAAAACCAAATTGCGTAAGAGACTATGCCCATGTTGGACCAGTATTTCTTGAGCGCGACAAGGAGACGAAATTTGTTTTGGGGGAGGCTGATTATATCTCTAAACCTTGCTGGGTTGTAACCTCTCAGTAGTAACTTGGCGTAGCACATGATGTGGAGCCCCACCGCAACGTATGGTTCGGGGCCCCATCAATCTGGAAGCCGCTCCTAGCCCGCTCTGCTAGTGCGTCGGCCAGATCATTGTCGGCTACCCCTTTTGTCCCGGCACCCAGATCAAGTCTACATGGTTGCAAAAGTGATAGGCGGTTCAGCCTTCTACACTCTTCCCCCAATAGTGATTTGACTTCATAAACTGAGCTCGCCTTAAGTGCCGCTTGACCATCGCTGAGTATAGCGATAGGTTGGTTGTGATAGTTGCGATGGAGATTGATTTCTACAAACTGACTTACCAATACCATTGGAATGGATAGTTTGGTATGCGGTCCCGCTATACCTGTTCCAATGCTTTCCGGTATTTTCGAGCCGCCAGTGTACAACTGGTTATTGCTGCCCCTACTACTGGTCTAGCGTGGAATTCCTATACTCCATCCCTGCCGAGAGTAACACTAAAAGTCTTTGACAAGTTTACTCTCTTTGTAATTCAACACTGACCGTCTCTTGCAAAAAGGGCCGGTTTTGTGTCTTCCCCTAAGGCCTTCATTTGTTGAGACGATATTATCTTCCCTTTGCCAGAACTCTCTGCTGCGATGTGGAGAATGGTATGCTTCGCTACTTGTTCGATCACTACTCGCAGCGATGTGAGCTCCAAAATGAAATCAATTGCTCTGGTTGGGCAAGCACGTATTGCCTCTGAAAGGTACACGCAGGCTAGTCTTTGCAGCTTCGATAGTTGAAGGCCTATCGAAGACTGAGTTGTCTTTGATACCAAAGCAAACGCTCCATAAATGACAATAGGCCTTACTATCAGCCGCTTGATGATACTTGGCTTGCATCACCGTATCTACCGACTAGGTGCCTGTATATTATGTGTGCCTTGGTGCCTCTGGACAATGTTAATTCAACGTATCTGATGAGGCCTAGGAATTTGACCTCTTTAGACACCGGCAACTCGCTGCCATTAAGTGTTAGCAGTCTCAAACCCGGAAGAGATCTTCGCTTTGTACAAGGTTTGGGCTATCTTAGTACGCAGTACAGCCTCTATTCACCTGCATACTGGAACCGCTACATTCCTTATCACCAGTGCTTTGGTGACGATTGCGTGGGACGCATTATCAAAAGTATTTTCGAGTTCAGTTTAAATTATTCTTCGAGCTTAGATTCTAGTAGATAATGTTTTTGTTTAAGTTTCGTTTACGGCGAAGATCCTTACAATTTTAAAGTAATTGATTTTGTTTCAACCACCCACAGCCACCTTCAACCAGATGAGGTGGAATGTATTTCATTGTTCCCAAAGCTTCTGCTGAGGAGAATTGGGCAGTTTGGGTATGAATTTTGCCAAATCCTATGAGTTCCTAATTATGGCTTAATTTGTTTTCCACTTGGGAGCGGCCGCCTGGGATCTGGCGCTTCACGTCTCCCTTTTCAACCAACCAACCAAAGTTCTTGCATTGCTCTCTTTATTTAATGCTCCTATGTTAGTTTGAGTCTGGTTAAATTTTGACTGCAATAAAGTCATGTTGTACACGTTGAGCTTTATCAACAAGTATATGCAGAAACTGTGTTAGAACCCAATTTCGTCAACACCAAACATAATAGTTCTTCGTCAAGCAAACCTATTTGACTAGTAACTAGAAAGGGTATAAACGTCATAGTAGTACAGCTCTCTTACCCTGAACAAAGATGTGGAAATTAATTTTCTTTTTCGTACTTATGAGTTTTCCATTGGTCATTTTAAAAGTTTTATTCGTAACCTTTATTTTTTTTCTGACCATTTTTGGCGAATACTTGACAATGACGAATGTTTTTCGTCAGGCTATGCCAAATTTGTTAATAAACAACTTTTTTGTGGAATCTATCAAATAAGTTCAGGTTTGGTTGCTATTGCAACTGGGCTATTGCCTTGTCCTCATCGATTTTATTTCATTAAATTTTTGTTCTTTTTATATATCTTACCAAATTTATACAAAATCTTACTGGAATGTATATATACTTTTACAAAAAAATAAATATAATAAATACACAGCTGCTCAAAATAATAGTTCAGCCACCAAATAGAATAGTTAATACTTTTAAAGATATATTTCAATATGCCGAACATGCGTTGGAAAGTTACTGCTCATCTCTGCCACTTTTTCTATATACACATGCCATTCATTTGAAGCGTAAACAAATATTGTTTTTCCACTTAAATATGTCGAACCTTAGGCTGAAAAAATAGATTTTGTGCGGAGTTCTTCTGTTTCTGCTTTACTATGAAGAAAACCTCAGCCGAAACTCATTGTATTTTGGTGAACGCTTAAAGTGAACATAGATTTAGTGACAGTCAGCCAGTATAACCTAACTTAACGTAAGGGGATTGCCCTAACTGCTAACATATTGGTAGAGAAATGCTTCTTTCCGCTAATTTTGTTGTTGTTTATGTATAAATTACTTTCCAAGAGAGCTGCGGTCAAAGCTAACAAGCAGAGATATGGCGAATAGAAAACCACTAATATAAAAGAAGTTAGTTTCACATATTTTTTGTCTTCTGTAGAGTGTCACTATTTATTTGAGCAGCTGTGTGCACTTATATAATAAATTATTCGCCTTCTGATCTCTTTTTTCTTAACTTCTTTCGGCGTTACTTTACTTGGAAATATTGTTTACGAACTTGCGTTAATGAAAAGGAAACCGCAGCAGCGCCGAAAGCAACTTCAAATAATTAACGGTCCCCGTTACCTGTCGAAAAGGCATACCACAATTGCTTTCGATGAGAAGCGGGAATTAACCAAAGAGTTGTACAAACAAAGTAAACAGCCGAAAGTCCGTGAGTAAAAATTTTCAACTTAAAAGTATTTTAAGCAAAGCAATAACAACGTTGTCCCCAGAGTTTCGGAAAGTCAGTGGCTGCGAAAAAAAATTGTAAGCCGTGTTGTTTTCTCTAGAAACCTCTGCTTTGTTTAAGCTCTTTTCAAGTTTTTAAATTTTAATCTATTTCATTGCATGCCATGACAACTATCCAAAAGGCGGCATCAGGCGAGGTACACGCGCGGATTTCTTACACAATGGCAGCTTTCATGAAGCCGTCGGCCCCTGTAAGTAATTAAATGCATATTTATTTGTATATTTTATATTAGTTTAAGTATTGTTTTTAAATTTTAGTACATAATTTGTAATCTTCTGTATTCAAATCATAAAAACTTCAAACTTTTGTGGCAAGTATGTTTTTCAACATATGTCAATATTGAAAATATTCTAACCTCTTCTTCCTGAATTCGTATCAAACATAGAAGGTTAGTTTGACTTCCCTCCAGTCAGTGGTGGCTAGTTTATCAGAATAGAGTCTTAGTTTACGTAATTGTTAGGGACAGTTATTGTTGCTTTTCGGTTCACTGCAATCAGTTATGGATGGTGAACACGTTCTATGGATTATGTTTTCCTTCGTTGGGAACCAAAATACGAGAACCATTTGCTTCGTCATTGATTGTAACGTTAAGGAGTCCCGGTGGTCTAGAACCCTAAAATTAAGGGTGTTTCCTGGATTTTTTTTTAAGTTTCAAAAAAGAGCAATCAACTTGACACTTGACTTGACTTTTACAGTTTATTTATGTATACACTTATGAAAAGTACAAAAATATTTTTTTGTCAAATAAAAAGGTTTTTAACAATATTAAAAACGGCGTTCAAAAAAAGCTATCTTAAAAGATGACTTCCGGTGCCGTTGTTGATTTTGATTCTTGTGAACATCTGAAACATAAAAACCAAATAAAATGTTAATCAGTAGGAGTACAGCTATTGCTGGGACTACAACCAAAAAAAAAAAAAATGAAAATTAAAAAAAATTCGCGCTTTTGATGTTCAGATTTGGTAAACAGCTACATTTGGACCAGTTTTAGATCGAGAAAAAAATTCGAAGTTCTTAAAATTAAAATTTGATCGTAGTCCCAGAAATAGATATTGGTCTTATAAACACCATATTAAAATTTCAAGTGATTCGGATGGATAGTTTTTTTTCATCAACGTCACGCCGAAAAAAGTAGTTTTGAGATAAATGACGTACAAAGCATCCATTCATTGAGCCCCTCGTGCTAAAACGGCTGTAGAAGCTAAAATAATGTGAATATCCTTCCACAAATTTTACAGTATATTGGATTTAAAGGACTATACTTTCGAACTATCAAAAAAAATAATCGATTTTTTGAAAATTCTAGACCACCGGGTCCCCTTAATGCTTCATTAACAGTTTTAAATACATAAGTTTGGATCAACAACACCATACAAATCACACCAGTTAGTAATATTCTTAATATGCAAAGAGCACAGCCACGATCTTCAGGAATATTTCCTTTACAAATATGACAAGCTTGAGGATTTGTGAGGGTTTGTGGTATGTTTGGCACATCTATTTAAATGCTCCATAAATGTTTGTGAAATATATGTAAGAAAGATACATATTCGTACCGTATAAAGTCATTTTCCTCATGTTTCGTTCTCACGACAGTCAAGTCTAAGTAACCGTTCGGACCTGGACTTTTTCCTAAGACTGTCAACTCAGCACCATTCCCCGAAATTACTTCAGGAATATTTTTTTTTTAATTTTTTAGTTATGTATTCAATTATGGATCTCATAAGTTCAAATAAGTTCATTCGGTTTGTATTCTAAATATCATGAAAGTATGATTACGAAAAATTGCCTCGCTGAGGGACACACGCATCATACAATACCGATATCTATTAACATGTAGCTAAGATAGATAGTGCGTATCGACCATTGTGCATATTAGACAAAATTGTAAAAATTCTGGAACGACTGATTTGTGAACACCTTGAAGCACGCTAAGAAGAAGTTGAAAATGGATTATCTAGCAACCAAATTGGTTCGCAATTGGTCGACGCAATCAAAAAGCTGACCGGAATAGCAGATAAAGCTATTGATGGTGCAAGGTGTATTTTTTTTTATTGCGGATTATAAAAAGCTATTTGTCCGACAGAGTGCAGTTATACGACACTAACAAAGGGATCAAAATATATATTGTAAGTAATGGGGTACCATAAAGGTCCGTTTTGGGCCCAATGTTATGGAATATATAATATGATGGAATATTGCAGCTTCTTTGCCGAAAGAGGCTAAAATAATTGAACCCAAAGCGCATGTGTATCCCATAAAATTAAAAAATGCCTAATTGCATCGAAACTTCAGCTAGCGGGTCAGAAAACAAAAACAGTTCTGATCACGAGCAGGAAAAAACTAGAGACCAAAGCTAGCCAACCAGTTATGAGATACGAAAGCGTGAACTCGTAAAATATATGCCAAAATGGTATTTTCCCTGTTCAGAGAAAGCGCTGTCAGAGTAGCCAGTACATTGTATCAGGTATAATGCCACCAGATATAATAGCCCTTGAGCTTAAGAGAATATACGATACCAGTCGACAGGTCGTTAACGCAATTTTTAACTGCCCATGGGGGCTTACGGAGTGACATGATTCTTTTGTGGAAATAGTAAATAACATTCTCTGAAAATTTTATTTTATTACACAAAATTTAATGTAAAAAGCACTCAAGTAGAACAGCAGATAGCAGAGCGCGTATCAACGGATTACATAGTACCGCATATGCCGGCGATGTAAGCAGATGTTGCTCACTGTTGCTCACCGTAGGATACCTGACCGCGATAGTTATACTCGTAATAGAACTGGGAATAGCATAACGGCCGCGAAAGAGCGAAACGAGATCAACAAATAGAGAGCGAGTAAAATGAGATGCAAGAGATAATAGGGTAAGCTTACATTGCGAAGAAATACTCAACATTAATCCCGCAAAATAGATTCGAAGCTTACGGAGTTAAAGAGTTTTTAAGTAGGCGTATCGTTGTGTAAGTTCAAAATATTGAGAAATAAATACAATTTCTTTAACTGGCCATGGGAATAAGACTCCCCCTTCGAATATGTATAATAGTAGCTAAGATAGAACGAGTAGAACGAAATCGTTGGTTCCTCGAAACCATCTAATGACGTTGACAATATTTCAATGTCGGAATTATTTCACTAAAAAAAGGTCGCTCTCCGAATTTTCAAATGCGTTAAATAATTACATGTGGTTTTAGAACAGTTCCAACTTTCAACTTGGGTACAAAAATATCCAACACTTTAGCGAGAAAGTGAATTTAGACGAGCTTCCATGAATTCTACTCATTGCAACTGAATTTACCAATTGCTTTAAACCTACAAATTTCCTGTTTAACTCTTATTTGCAATAACAATCGATAAATTTGCAGTTTGTGGAAATCATTTCGAGTAGCACTTCAGCTGAAAACAGTAATCAGTTGCATATTCAAAACGTTTTTGCAGTTTTTGTGAAATAATCAAAGTATTCACATGGAAGATTATAAGAGTCGATTATTGCTCTGGCTTGAAAAACGTTTCCAACATATTGCCTTTTCTTCTTTCAATCGTTTAAGGCTCTTTTCCTTAAGACCACAGCCGTACATTTTCAGTTTTACATTCATTTTTTATTCATATGACCATTTATGTAAGTGTATGGCAAAAAATATGCGTCACTTATGCTTTTACACCCATCCTTAACCACAATTTTATTGCGATTTTTCGCACACATACACCCGAGTCTTCACACTCATACTAGCAAATACAGTTTCAACCTTTTGTACGGGAACTAGGGCGTCCATTATTTCACGAGTTGATTTTTAAAGAAATATTCCTTGAAAGTTATAGACAATATACTTTTCTAGTAGACAAGCGGCTTCACATAAGCCCACAAAAAACAGTCCAGCAGCATTAAATCGTTTGATCTTGGAGGTCACTTTACAAGCTGACGACTTGAAAAATTGCTCATCGAAAGTTTCCTTCAATAAATTGAAAATTCATGGTCACCCACATCAACATTCCACTTCAGGCACGAAAAAGTTATTACCTATGAGTCCAAAGCGTTCTTTAATTATATTTACTTACTTACCCATTCAACCAAATATAGCTTTATCACGGAAGAAAGTTTTTTACCGATCCGATGTGTCGCGCGAACCGGACAATTATTTTGGCAATACATTTGTACAATTTGCAAAAGTTGTTCCGGAGTAAGACTATTCAATATAAATTGGCTAGCCAAACTGAGTATAAATCAAGTGACAGCTGTCAAAAAGACCAACTTCAAAAAAAAGTGTTTCCTCATTAAAATTCACGGCTCTAAAGAAACACCCGTTATATGGGAAAACAAGATTTAGGCACGATTTAAACTGAAAATAGGGAGCATGTTTACATTGGATCCTTAGTTTAAGGACTAAACTTGAAATTACAAGAAGCATTTGTAAAAAATTCAATCAATTCAGAAAATAAAAGACACCCTAATGTACGTGTATTATAAAAATAAAAATATGTCGATAAAAAACGAAGTGTCGTCTTTGATTTCAGTGCTCGTGATTGCTCAATGTTTCTGTCTGATGCCGGTGCGTGGCATACTCGCCGCCAGTCCGAAAGGGTTGTCCTTTCGCTGGAAGAGTTTTCGCACCTGGTACTGCATATTATATACGCTGGTGACCATTGCTGATACGGGCCTCACAATAAACATGGTCGTAAAAGGTGTGCTGGATGTGCGAAACATTGGTTGGTGGTTGCTTTTGGCATTTGGCTTTTAGAAAGCGTCTTGCGAATCTTGCTAATTTACTACTTTAAATTTAATCTCTTATTTCAACCATAAAACGTGCTTAGAACCATTAATATTTCATGCCAATATACTGCTGGCTTCAATTGGTTTCCTGCGTCTGGCTGCGAAATGGCCGCAGCTGATGCGTAAATGGCAGCGGGTGGAGCGGCATATGCCGCCTTATCAGTCGTGGCGTGAACGCGAGGCGCTGGCGGTGCGGGTGCATAAGGTGACCTTTGTGCTGATCACATTGTCGCTGAGTAAGTGGTCCGCTGAATCCATATCACATATTTAGTTAGTTAGCCGTTAATTTAAAATTAATACTTCCCTCAGCGGAGCATCTATTGAGCACCATTTCGGCCATTCACTTCGCCAACTATTGTCCTTCACGTGTGGATCCAATCGAGTCGTATTTTATGACCGTTGTTTCGCAAGTTTTTTTCGTTTTCGACTACTCTACTTGGCTGGCTTGGTTCGGAAAGATATTGAATGTGCTCATGACTTTCGGTTGGAGTTACATGGATGTTTTTCTAATGATAATTGGCATAGGACTCTCATCTTTGTTCGAACAGGTGCAGCGCAGTTTAGACTGTGTCAAGGGGCAGGTAATATATTATTTGGAGTAATTTGTATAACTTTTAGTTCTCACTTAGTTCGCTTCGATTTCAGGTGATGCCCGAATCTTATTGGACGCGTACCCGCTTGCAATATCGGCTTATTTGTGACCTCATAGAACAAGTTGATTCCGCTGTATCGGCCATAACTGTGCTCTCTTTCGCTAATAATCTTTACTTTGTTTGCATTCAGTTGCTCAAGAGCATGAAGTAAGTTCACAAAAAACATAAATAAGATGTGTGCTTGTGACTCATTTAGAGTACCAAAAGAGTATTAATCCTTTTTTTTTACCTTTCTTTAGCACAATGCCATCTGTGGCACATTTCGTCTATTTCTATGCGTCACTATGTTTTCTATTAGCCCGCACTTTGGCGGTTTCTTTGTATTTGTCCGAGGTCAACGATCGCTCGCGTGAACCTTTGAAAATAATCAAAAAGGTACCAAAGGAGGGCTTTCATCCTGAAGTCGACCGCTTGGCTCATGAGATTGGCATGGATACGGTAGCCTTGACCGGGTTGCAATTTTTTAACATTACTCGTGGCTTGGTATTGACGGTGAGAGATTTAGTACGTTGGTTCCGAAATTTCTTGATTTAATTTTGTAAATTATGTTTTTAGGTTGCCGGCACCATTGTCACCTACGAATTAGTGCTTATACAGTTTCATGAAGATCAGAACTTATGGAATTGTAATTAATTTCTGTATTATAATAATTTGAAATAAAGACATTTGAAAGATTTTAATGTTTTTTTTTAGCCGTTTTTTAGATTTTGTTGTCTTAAGTTTATTACTAACTCAATTCCTTCCATCATTATGCCATAAATAAGTAAATTAAGTTCCTGCCGCTGAGATTGCAGGTTTTTATATTTTTGCAACATGTTACTATAGAGTACACTGACGGTCATGAAAAGCGCACTTGTGGGAACACTGTCATTCAAGTTAAAAGCGTGGTGAATTTACAGACTAATTTGTAAAGCAGTAAAGGGAAATTCCAGCGTTGAAGTTTTGTTGATGTGTTTACAGCAAATGTAAGTCAAGACAAAATTGGGCCTAAAAGCTGTTGAGACGTGATAAAACAGTTGCTATTGATGCTTTGGTGAAGGAAGGTCTTTCTGATAGGGTCACTGCTAAAAGTGTGGGCAGTTCACGTTCAACTGTGGTACGTTTGTTGCAAAAAAAGGATACTTTAAAGGACCTGGGTGAAAAAAGTATCTGGTCCCAAACGTGCAACTAACAAAATGATTGATGGCATAATATAAATGATGAGGTTAAGAATCGATTTAAAAGTTCTGTTTCTATACGGGCAGAGCTGGAAACATATAATAGATTGAAAATAAGTGTGTGCGAGAAGCCGATTTGTTCGAAAGGCGTTCTGCAAAGAAGCCAATGCTGACCCAAAAAATTAAAAAATCGCGTTTAGAATGGGCCTCCATTAATCCGAAAGGACGACAGCTGTATCAAACTGTTATAAATAGGCACAATAACCTTGAAATAATATCTCCTGGTAAGCCGACATATTGACCTAGTGATCGTAAGAAAATTCCAGATTTAATTGATTTTTCTGTAATAAAAAATATAGATAGATCGCATATAACAGCTGATACATGTACTGATCTATCTTCTGACCACTCTCCTGTACTAATAAAGTTATGTGAACAACCCATTTTCGTTATTCCAAAAGTGTCTCTAACTTCTTATAAAACGAATTGGCTAAAATATTAAAAATACGTCAGTAGCCACATGAATATTGAGTACAAAATAAATACAGAAAGTGATATTGACGAAAGTATAAGAGAAGTTAATGATATAATAACCAGCGCAGCTGTCTTAGCAACACCAAACAAAAGATATACTCGCAATCCGCTTGGCTTCAGAAAAATCTCTAATAGAGAAATAGAAATGCTTGTAAATGAAAAAAGGCGTGCAAGACGTGAATGGCAGATAAATCGCTCCCCCTCCACTCAGCTTCAATTGAAAGCTGCGGTACGTAAATTAAAAAAAGCGCTCAAACGTGAGGAAGAATTGAACACCGAAATGTATATAAAGAAGCTGTGTCCAAATTCAAACAAGCAAAATTCCCTTTGGAAAGCCCAAAAGTCCATGAAGCCACCAACTGACTCCAACATGCCAATACGAGACTTGGGTGGAAATTGGGCTCGAAGTTACAAGGAAAAGGCTAGTTGTTTTGCAAATCACCTAAAATTGCATTTGAAACTAATTAATAAGAATTAGAATAACTTTACAGCTTGAAAAATGTTTGAGCATATAAGACAGCTAAAGAGTCTTCAGAGCGTCTTAAGGACTGACCTTTCTGCACTTATTTGTATCATCAAAGAACTTAAAGCAAAAAAGTAGGTGGGACATGATAAAATTTCACCAATGCTAATTGAGTTACTCAGTTATGGGTTACATGTACTCTCTTTGCTCTTTAATGCAATTCTTAGTTTCGATATTTATCCAATTTCATGGAAAAAGTCGCAGATTATCTTTTTAGGTAAACCTGGGAAAGACTTAACACAGCCAAGCCATACAGACCAATCTGTCTTGACCCTGTCTTTCAAAAGTATTTGAAAAAGTATACTATCAAAGATAACTCCTCCCAACACCATGAAAATTTACAATACCCATGCATCAATTCGGTTTTCGTGAAACGTGGCACAATAGAGCAAGTAAATAGAATTACTAACGAGATAAGGAAAGCATTTGAGCACAGGGAGTACTGTTCAGCAATATTTTTAGATGTAGCTCAGGCGTTTGATAAGGTGTGGCACGAAGGTCTTTTATACAAGATTAAAAAAATTCTACCTTTAGAACTGTATAAAACATTGGAGTCTTATTTAAAAAATAGACGATTTGTGGTAAAAGTGGGAGATTTCATATCTGATGAACGACAGATAAGAGCTGGTGTACCCCAGGGCAGTGTTTTAGGCCCAAGACTATACATCATATATACAGCAGATCTTCCAACAGCTAATAATGTATTAACTTCAACTTTTGCGGATGACACAGCTATAGTGAGCCGTAACAAATGCCACATTTTAGCATCACGAATATTAGCGAAGAATTTAAGTTCTGTCGAAGAGTGGCTAGCGAACTGGCGTATAAACGTGAATGAACAGAAGTGTAAGCATATTACATTTTCGCTAAGACCAAAGATGTGCCCGGCAGTAAAAATAAACAATATATTAGTACCACAAGCGAACGAAGTAACATATCTTGTTATTCACCTAGATAGAAGGCTCACGTGGAGAAAACACATCTCTAGTAAAATAACATGTATGAAGATTAGAGCTGCAAATTTAAATTGGCTTTTAAATAAAAACTCAAAACCTAGCCTAGACAACAAAGTGCTTTTGTATAATGCGGTCATAAAGCCGATTTGGATGTATGGCATTCAACTGTGGGGTACGACCTGTGCAACCAATATTGATATATTACAAAGGTTTCAATCAAAAATGCTTAGAACAATCACGTGTTCACCATGGTACATGCGTAACGAAAATATCCATAAAGATCTTGGTATCCCTATAGTAAAGAAAGAAGTAGAAGACAGCAGAATTAAATATATATCTAAACTCCGAGATCACCCAAACACTCTGGCTAATGCTTTGGTACATTCCTGCGATCAAACACGACTTAAAAGAAGAGATATGCCTGCGTAGTAAGGAGCAACGTATCACCAAAACAGCTCAATCACTTGCTTGAACCTGTCTAGTTTTTAATTAGATTTAAGATTTTATAACTTATTGTTAGGCTTTAAGAAAAAGCAGATTCAATAAATAAAATAAAATTTTGGAAAAAAAAAGAATGGGCAAACAAGTAAAGGAACTGGGCTGAGAATAAATGAAGAAAAGTGTATTGTCGAAACCGTTAATTTCTCTCAAAGTCAGATGATCTGGGGCTGTTTTTCCAATTACATCCGTCGTCCTTTACACTTTTCATATGACATAATGAAGGCTCAAATGTATGGAGAAGTTATGAAGAACTTTTTAGTTTCGGCTCTCGAAGAGCATCTTCTTTTATATTTTGGAGGCAATTTTTCAAGACGACTCTGCGCCATGTCACCGAGCTAAATCCGTGAGTAATATTTTATATTGATTGTGTCATGTCTCCCAACAATAAAATTGCAAACGAAACAATAATAAGAATTAAATTTTTTCACAGCTTGAAAAAATGTTTGAGTATATACGAGTAGGACCTGAAGACCTAAACCCGATTGAGCACTTATGCCACGTGATAAAGCAAAATGTAGGTGGGCAGAAACTCACCAATAAAAAGTAGTTAACGGGTTACATACCTTCTTTGTCGAAGAAAAAAAGGAAATTTTGTAATTTTGTTTTTAGGTTTGTAGCAATTATTTTATTACCCGAATGTTTTTTTTTTTTTGATAGTACACTTTATTAACAATGTTTTTGAAAAATTTCGTGAGAAAATATCAAATAGTTTTTAAGGGGTAGCAGTTTCCCTTAGAGGCCTTTTTTTGGCAGAGCCTTGCGGTGACAATTCCCCACGTCGAACAAGTCAACTGAAACCATAAAAGTAAACAAATTTCATTAGTTGAGTGTAATTCCTTGTGCTTGAACGATCGTTTTCATGATTTTTTTTGGCACACGGGAACGTTTTATGCAAAAAATGAACTTTTTGGTCACTAGAAATTTCGCTAAAAAATTCATTTCGGCGAAAACACAGTTTGTGCGAAAATAGTCGAACGTTCAAGCACAGAAAAATTTCATTACGAACATTTTAAAAAAAAATTTGAAGAAAATCGGTTCAGTAATTTTCTGCCAATCCATGTCACCGCAAAGTCATTTTTTAAAAAACACCATTTCGAGATATTCGCACGTGACGCGGGCCGCTCGGGTTTGGTGCCGCGACGAGGCGCGCGGTTAGAAGTGCTGTAACTTCTACTGCTTGAATTTCTATGAAAATTTGAGAACATGTTCTCCAGGAGTTGTTCTTTAAGATAAAGCAATAAAAAATTTTCGATTTTTTGAAATTAAAAAAGGTATATAACCCCTTAACTGCGGCTATGGAAAATGTAGGATACAACAAAATAGCCCAGGAAACTCTTAAAAACTTTTTATACTCCATGCCGTTAAGAGTAATGGCCGTCATAAAAGCTAGAGGAGGTATTACATCGTGGTTATATGGGTATATCCAATATTATTCGTTCAGTTAATTTTGACGAAAGTGCGAAAATATTATATTAGCTAAATAGATGATAGAATTGGCATGATTTTACCTATTTTTTCCGATACTTTACGGAGTTAAGAGGCCAAAGTCTAATATATTGTTCCCAATAACCAATCACATGAAGTAACGTCAGCCGTATATTATACTCTGTTTGTCATATGGAGGCTACGTCAAGTTTTCGCCCAATTTCCATTATAAACATGAAGTTATATTGCTATGAGTAAAATACGCCCTCTAATTTTTATTCAGTTAACTCAAATATTGGCCGATATATGTATTATAAAGTCCTAGCCTAGAATTTCGAAAATCGTTGAATTATGTACATATATGGGAGATAAGGGAAGTACTGACCCGATTCAACCCATTTTTGACACACAGACATACTTCTATCATTGCGGCTTCAGTTCTTGCACAAACTGTCTTTTCAGCGCTTTCAATTTTAAATCTCACCGTAAAATAAAAAGTGTATGTTTGTAAGAATAAAAAATTCTAACAAAATATTTAATTTTCTATACGACAAAAAAATTGCTTCTTTTACCCGAGGAAAACCCTATAACTCCTTAATCGCATTTCATACTTCCATAATTTCATTTCATGTCACTCAGTATATTTTATGCGCGTATTTGTTGCAATAATTTGCCGACCAAAAACATTTTATTTTTATCCATCTAATTTTCTGCAAGCGGTCTTCCTGTTTGCCTTTTTCCGTTTGGTCACAATTTAATTACATACACACTCACTTCGTAGAGTGTGCTGCCGGTTGGCAGATTTATGTCTGTATATGTATATAGTACATTTATTTTTAATATACCGCTTACATAAATATCCAACTTCTAACAAACATTCAGATACATATATATAATTCATATGTACACACAGCCTTATAAATGTGTGCCATAAGTGTGTGTGGATTGAAGAATGGAAGTTGCTGTATGTTTCATCACTGTTGCTGGTGTTGGCGTGGGTCATAAATTTTGTAGTATCATTTCATAACTGCGAATATTCGTCGATAATTAAATATTTATGAGAGATTGGACAGGAAATTGATAAATCGCCCGAATATTCCAAAAATTGCTCATCTTCGCTGAAGAAGACCCACAGGGGTTGGAATACATAAAAATAAAAACAAATTTATAACGCGTTTAACAGAAAATTAATCACAGGTTGAATGAGACGATGAGTTCGCTCAAGAAGGCAGATGGGAAGTTTGCTTTTTGGGTATTCATAACATAATGTTGCAAATAAGTACGAGTAAATATTTTATATGAAATTTATGAACAGAGAAGAGTGTGAGTATTTGAAAATTTTTATGACTCAGAGAATGTGTCAAATATAACATATAAGCAATTTTATATGATTGTCTGACTTTAAATAAAAAGCGAACAAAAGTCATTAACTTCGGTTGCACCGAAGCTATAAAAACTTGTTTTTGTTCGTTCAGTTTGTATGCCATCTATATGCTATAGTGGTCCAATATGAACAAATTTTTCAAAGATCGCATCATTGTCTTAGGAAAATGCCAAATTTCTTAAAGATAACAAGCATTAAAAGATATCCCGTGAAATGAAAAAGCTTTCTACACAAGCACTTTATCCTGTGAAGCAGACTTCTTCTGTAAGTGTCTCTGTCTGTCAAAAGTTCCTCAAAGCAACTTATTCTTAAGTCTTCCACTACAGAAAAAAATATGATAAATCCTTTACACAGCTGATTCTGATGAAATATCTTCCAGCGTGACCAATCTTCCACTTCAAAAAGGATATTGTAAGGCTGGTTGGTCTGGAGAGATTACTAAAAGCAGCCGTTTGTGGTTGGTTGTATTTCCAGTAGCCAAACAATGCATTTTATGAATCATATGCATGAAATATGATACTGCCTCTCCATCATGATTCCCAAAGAAAAACAACTCTCAGTATCAAAACAAATCAAACTAATAGAAATAGTACAAAAGTATGGAAAAGTTTTTATATTTGTAGTTTTGTTAGATACATTTTCAGCAGCATTTCTTGCATGCACACCATCGACAAGTCGTGGACTAACAGCGAAGCTTCTTTTTCATTTATAACAAGGACTAAATGAGTCACGTTTCCTGTTTACGGAGCACCATTGAATTATTCGCCAACTAAGTAGCCAAGCAATGCTTCATTGTGGCAGAATAATGGCTAATTTATGAGGAACGTGGTGCAACGAATATTCCGATTTCAAGCTTACTTGCATGATTCTTAGTCTACACACATAAGCACTTAAATATACGAAAGGAAATATGTTATAAATACATACATATTTATACTCGTATATGTATATATTTAACACAAATTTCCGTACCTTAGAGCATTTGTTTGCTCAAGAAGCTGCATTGTTAACAATTATCATTGCCAGAGGTATACAAATTTAAGCATTCAAAAAAGCGCATAGAAATCTGATAGTACATATTGTTATTGTATTGCTTACGTTCATGAATTCAAATGCTTACGTAAGAGAAATTTAATGAGGCAGAAATGTAAATGTTTGTCTACATGCAGTCCTCCATGTCCATAATTTAAAATCAGTACACTTCAAACATACCTGGCTGTCTTTAGATCGAAAAGCCACCAACAAGATCTAAAATGTTGCGATAGACGGAAAGATGCAGCCAAGATATGCACCCGCCTCTGTGCAGTAAAAACCACACTCAATAAACACAGGGAAGGTTTGACGTCGAGAAGCTGCAATCACAATAGACAGCCGAATGATTTTCTACTCGACTAGAACTCTTGCTATCTTAGAGCACTCATAAGCAACTCGGTATAAAGGAGTAGCTTTAAGCTCCTTACGTACAGCTGCAAACGAAACCATTGGTTTTCGAAAAATGCAAAAGAACAGCTAGTATGATGAGGAGTGCCTACCTCGCAACGCGGAATGTGATAGCTACCGAGAGTTAAAGAGTGAAGCGAGGCGTATTTGCAGACAAAAAGAGAGAGGCCGGAATGCGTGCGTATGAAGGGCTTGACAAGCTGTCCGACATTTTCGCTGCTCGAAAATTCTACGATAAGATGCGGCGACTAATAGAAGGTTTCAAGACCGGGCCATACTCTTGTAGAAACACCAAAGGTGATCTAGTGACTGATGCCCAGAACATTAACAAATTATGTAGAGAACACTTTTCCAGCCTGTTGAATGGCAGTGAAGGCATAACCAAGGATGGTAAACCTGATTCGCTAATCGATGAAGATGAAACAGACGTTCCATTGACCGAACATGAAGAAGTTCGAATAGCAATTACCGGTCTGAAGAACAAAAAAGCGACGGGGCCCGATGGATTGTCGGCCGAGTTATTCAAATACGGCGGCGCAGAACTGATTTAGAGAATGCATCAGCTTCGCTGTAGAATATGGTCGAGCAAAAGCATGCCCGACGATTGAAATTAAATTTGTTCTGTCCAATCCACGCTACAATCTACGCCAACTACCATGGGATTAGCACCGTATATTAGGTCATATCGAGCTTGTTATGTGAAAGATTGAGACTGAATTCAATCGTTAACAAACTGATTGGACACCAAAAGCTGCGTAGGGATCGGGAAGGAGCTCTCTAAGACGTTCGATACCAAATGATATTTCACACAAGGCGACTCCTTAGGGTGCGACTTTTTCAATCTACTGCTGGAAAATATACTACGAGCTGCAGCGCTTAATCGAGAAAGTACATTCTTCTACCAAATTCTACAAATCACTCATCATTGCGGCCTTGATCTATGGTGCAGAGACTTGGACGATTACAACATCTGATGAATCGACGATACGAGTTTTCGAGAGAAATTTTTTGCAGAAGGTTTATGGTCCTTTGCGCATTGGTAACGGCGAATATCGCAGTCGATGGAACGATGAGCTGTACAACATATAAGGCGACATTGACATAGTTCAGCGAATTAGGAGACAGCAGCTACGCTGAAAACACTTCATCTATAAGAGTACCTGCCTGAGGTTAAAAACCTCCACAGCGTTGGAAAGACTAGGTGGAGAAGAACTTGGCTACACTTGGAAGTTCCAAGTGGCACTTAATAACGAAAACATGGAACGACTAGCGCGCTGCTGTAAACTCGACTAAAGCCATTTAAATAGTGTCTACGCCCATAAAGAAGAAAAAGATGAAATTTGGCTTCTCCATTTCTTGACCATTTACAAATTCGTAATATTCTGCCTCTTGACTAAGGTCACCCTAACGGGTGTTTGTTTTTATTTTGAGCTTGTGGTATCCAATGTAGTTAATATTTTTGCCTGCTGTTACTTTAATTATACTCATTTTTCTTACTCGTCACTTAATGAGCCGACTTACTCAAAAACAACAGAGTCTGAAATGCGAGCATTTATGTACTCTATTGAATAATTGCATCCATATTGCACACCGAAGACGCTATTACTGCTATGGAGCATTATAGCGCAGAAGAACCGAACCAATTCGTCCACCATCGTGCGTAACAATTGCTGCAGTTAGAGAGCATCATTGGTCATAATGCAATAGGCAATGTGGAAGGCTATACAGCTATGTTTGATGACTTTTAGGAATGGCGTTGATTCTATGCAGCTATGATTTTTCTCTGAATGTAAATATTTTTTTGTTCACATTTAAAATGAATTAATCACATCAAAAGCTTTACATTCTTATGTCATTTGCAGTCAAGTATTATTGACAAATTCTTCTTCAAATTAATAACTAAAATTCTAATGAAAGAAATTTTGGTTTCTCGTTAAAAGTGTTCATAACCGCAAATATGTTTCAGTAACCACAAGTGTGATACAGAACTATTTAATTATAATTTAATTTCTTCAGTTTATACACAAATAAATATATGCTTGGTATATGCATATAACAACTGTTAGTCTTCACAACTACATTTCTCACTGATTAACGTTAATATCTTCTTTTGAATTTCACTGAGAGGGATATTGTGAGAGGGGATATTGTGATTTGCATTTAATTATGGTTTATCGGTCAATGAATTAACTTTTGCCAGAATTCAAAAGTTGAATAAGAACTAACAGAAGCTCAAATTTATTTGACTTTCCAGAAATTAAAAGTTTTTTTATTCTCGGATGATTTGATGGACAATTTGGCATACATATTTATGCCGTGTGATAAAGGCCGAAGATTTAATCACAAGAACTATTGCAACTACTAGATACGGTGGTAGGTAAAACTAAAATTTTAGATGTAAGTACCAGTGATATACAAAAAAGTAGCATGAAGTTTTAAATAAAACGCAAAATATTGATTTATTTATTTATCAATATTTATTTTAGTGCCTTCAAAGTAATTTCCACCAGATTTGATGCACTTATGACAACGATATTTTCAGTCCTCGAAACATTTTTCATAAGCACTTTTTGGGATTGCCTTTAGCTACTTCAGCGAATTTTGTTTTATCTTTTCGATCGAATGAAAACGGATTCCACTGAGAAGCAACTTCAGTTTGTGTAACAAGAAAAAATCACACGGAGCCAAGTCTGGTGATTACGGTGGTTGATCGATGGTATTTAGTGCGTTTTTATACTCTCGCAACAAAGTTGCTAAGGAGAGTATTATAGTTTTGTTCACATAACGGTTGTTTGTAAGTCCTAAAACTAAAAGAGTCAGACATAGGGTTATATATATCAAAGTGATCAGGGTGATGAGTAGAGTTAAAATCCGGATGTCTGTCTGTCCGCCCGTCCGTTTGTTCGTCCGTCCGTCCGTGCAAGCTGTAACTTGAGTAAAAATTGAGATATCATGATGAAACTTGGTACACGTATTTCTTGGCTCAATAAAAAGGTTAAGTTCGAAGATGGGCAAAATCGTCCTACTGCCACGCCCCCAAAATGACGAAAACGGAAAACATATAAAGTGTCATAACTAAGCCATAAATAAAGATATTAAAGTAAAATTTGGCACAAAGGATCGCACTAGAGAAGGGCATATTTGGACGTATTTTTTTTGGAAAAGTGGGCGTGGCCCCGCCGCCTACTAAGTTTTTTGTACATATCTCGGAAACTGCTATAGCTATGTCAATTAAACTCTATAGAGTCGTTTCCTTCAGGCATTTCCATATACAGTTCAAAAATGGAAGAAATCGGATAATAACCACGCCCACCTCCCATACATAGGTTATGTTGAAAATCACTAAAAGTGCGTTAACCGACTAACAAAAAACATCAGAAACACTAAATTTTACGGAAGAAATGGCAGAAGCAAGCTGCACCCAGGCTTTTTTTAAAAATTGAAAATGGGCGTGGCGTCGCCCACTTATGGACCAAAAACCATATCTCAGGAACTACTCAACCGATTTCAATGAAATTCGGTATATAATATTTTCTTAACACCCTGATGACATGTACGAAATATGGGTGAAATCGGTTCACAACCACGCCTTCTTCCAATATTACGCTATTTTGAATTCCATCTGAGCCTCTGTATAATATATACATTAGGAACCAATGATGATAGCGGAATAAAACTTTACAAAAATACGGTATTTGAAAAAGATGTAAATGACGGATAATGAAATCTCGATTATTAATTTGTCGTGCGAGAGTATAAAATGTTCGGTGACACACGAACTTAGCCCTTCCTTACTTGTTGGCTTTAAATTCGGTCAAAATCGAGACTCGATTCGATGGTGTAATATCATCGTGTAAAGTGCATAAATTGTTCTTCCATAATTCCGGCCGTTTTCGACGGATGTTCTCCGGCAAACGACTCAATACGGCCAAATAGGATTCCTTGTTGACCGTCTGTCTCTCGGGAACAAACTTATAATGGACCAAAACACGATTGTTGAGTAGCTTTGGCGTTTTTTTTTGCTTCGGTTTTTTTTTTCCATCCTTTCCGACGATTGTTGACTTGTGTGCATGTCAAAGACATAAACACCCATGCTTCATGGGCAGTTACTTATAATGCTTTCCATGTCTAGGTTAATATAATTTATAAATGCTGAGTATGAAGAGACGAGTAGACATTAGCTTCAAGAGCCGTTTATCGCTACTTTTAGAAGATTTGAACTGGTTAACTTGGTTCAAAGAGGTAAATGAAGATGTAGGTTAAAGCCATAACTTCGAAATCAGTAAGATGAGCTTTATTTTATAGACGAGGTTCGGAAAGATGGTATGGGACAGTTGAAACGGGTTTCATTTCGCTCAAGAAGAAAAGTGATAACGAGAAAGAGATCATGGTGATTTTAATTGTGGTACAGGATGTGGTTTCGATACCATTCAGCATTCTGAGGGCCTAAAACCGGGCGGCGAGAGTATTTCAGGTGAACTTCTACAAAGGTAAGATTGCCTCCAGCGAGGCAATACGCAGTTATAGATAAAAATACAACTGACTTATTGATATGTTGCTCATACCACATGTTGTACTATATGAATATAGTACATTTGATGCATAAATTTAACTTCCTATAACTTTTAAATCTTAAGGGACATTTGCCTTGGGAAATAAGGAAGATGCATTAGAGGCCAGCTCCGCGGCTTTCGCAATAGCAACAGCTTGTGTGGTCCAGGCAACTTAAAAGGCTGTCTTATGCCTAACTCTGTACAGTATATCCCATCACCATCATTAATTTTCGAGCCATTCGTATAAATGCAGCTGCGCACCAAATCTTCGAACCCTTTCCATTGGCTTCCGGTAGGTGAATTTCTGTACGGCTGTCGATCATACTAGTACTACTGCACCGTAGAGCAGAATTGGTTTTACAATAGCTGTGTAGCACCAGTGCATGAGAGAGCCCCCAGGTTGTGTCGAGCATCTGTCTACATAAGGCATTGCTGGCTTTCCTCACTCTTTCTTCCACATTGTGTTTTCACAACAGTTTGACAGTTTGCTGTTCATGACTACCCCAAGTTACTTGGAGCGGTCCTTCAGAGAGAGTTGTGTCGGAATTATGGAAGGGAATCTCCTTAGAGAAATTTTGTGCTTTCTTGTGAACACAAGCAGATACGTTTTTTCCGGGTTTGACCCCAGACTTGCTGCGCTGAACAATTCTGGATTGTATTGAGAGTGATGGTCATAATACTGGTAATGGGCTGTAGAAAACTTTCGTATTTGCAAGCTGCGCTTTGTATAAGCTTCTAGAAGGCGCTGGGGCCTTAATGTGCACGTCCAAAATTGTCTCTAGCGTTATCAGCAGGATTATAGATCTAAACTCTTACGAGTTGGTTGGGTTGCTTATACCTTCCTTCGGTAAAACAACTACCCTTGGTTTGCTCCATGAGTGTGGCTCATATCTGCATCTCCTATCTTAATATTAATAAAACTTTTAACGTGCAAATTTCTCAATAAAGATTAGTTTGCAGTTTTCTGACGACCTTCGACCTCGTCAACTGGTTAAAATATTAAAAAAGTGAAGGGTATGGTGGTTAAAAATCGTCAGACAAATGTCCGTTCGAATGACTTTTGTGGATATTTTTTGTATGAAATGCTCGAGAGCTTTCGATAAAGCTGAATTTTTTCAAAAAGAGTACCACAGTATTCACTAGATTTGGCTCTGTGTGATTTTTTCTTCACCACCGAATTGAAGTTGTCGCTCCTTGAAACTTATTTTCAGTAGATAGAAGAGATAAAACAAAAATCTCTGAAGAAGCTGAAGGTTCCTCATGAAAAGTGTTTCGTGGACTGGAAGAATCGTTGCCTCTCAGAGTGTATAACATCTGGTAGGGATTACTTTGAAGGCGACAAAATTAATATTAATGAATAATTAAATATTTTGCGCTTTACTTACAATTTCTGGGTACTTTTTTCACAATGTATGCCAACAAGGCTTTCACCTATCACTTCTTCGAATTTTACTTTAAATGAAACTAGTACAGTAAATTTCAATGTTTTATATAGTTCGATTTTATTTAAAGTTTCAAGTACTTAAAAATAGTAATACTTCTCGTTTACAACTTAAGCTGTTGAATTCAATGGATTTATACATGTACACAATTTTATTTATTATTTAACTTGCTGCCAATAACTGTTTGAAGTTATCAAAATTTCTACTAGTGATTTAATAAACGCTTATGCAAGTTTGCTGATGTAATTCAACAACATTATTTAATCACATGCAATCACAATAGCATACAGTTCGCTTAAGCTGTAGTCAAATGTTTGTTGCAACAAATAAATGCAGACTATGAAAATGCTTTAAACCTATTAAAAATTTATAATACTATTATTATAATTAATATCAAATATACATATATATTACAATATAATAGTAGTAACAACAAAGTTTTATATAATATAAATAAAATATATCCTTAACGCTATTAATATTTTCTTAATCGCTGTTATAATTCAAAGAGATCGTGCTTACATTATTTTCGAAAAATAGCAAAATTTTGTATATTTAACAAATACAACGCCTACAAGGAGTTGCAAGCTACTTGAATTAAAAAAAAATAAGTTTTTTTCTAAATAATTTTGTTTATAAATAATGGAAATAAGTCTTGTTAAATAACCCTTGTGTTTACACGGCGTATACGTAACATGCACTCACTGCGCACGATTGCTGGGCTGACAGTTGGCCAAGCAACGCTAAACTCAAAGTAGCCCGTGTGTATATTTTTTTAGTTTTCAAATTGACAATTATAATATTTATATTCTAATCAACAACTGCTCCAATTAAAATTTTTGAGAAAAACGAGTCTTGTACGCGGCGTATACGCAACATTCCGCATTCAATCCTAACAAATTCATCTCATAACATTTTTGCCATGCGTTCACGTTAAATCTACAATTTTCTATATACTTATTTACAGTTATATGTTGCTTAAAATGTAGGAGTACACTATAACAAATAGTTGCCTTGCCAAGGCTTGCCAAGCGCTTTTGCACGAAGTGTGTTGACAACAAGTTTCCTATTTACATTTTTTTTATCAGAAAATTTTTAAAATATATTAGCAAGCGTACTGTATTCCGCAAATTTTATCTTCTTGTCGTTTATATACAAAATATTGACAATAGTTCTCGAGAATTTTTGCAATATCCTCCTTACATAAATACGCTTACAATGAAACCGGTTCGATGCGTTTAGCTTGTGCTCATTAGTGTGTATATATGCATTTATTTATACCTACACACATATATTACATATAACTACGCACAGAGACGTGTAAATTCGTTTAAGGTTAAGTTAATTTAAAGCTGCTGGTTAAAAATCGATCTATGTACATAGTATATACATACGTATGTATTATACATATATGCTCTTGAGTAAAAGTATAAATAAACGGTGCCAAACCTTTTTTGCTATTAACTCGAGTATACGATACAGAGTATATTTTACATGGTTCCATAATAATACAAGATCTTCATGACTTTATAATATATAACTATAAACATATACACACGCATATATGCATTTATAGCTCACAGAAAGATGGTTTTATAACTATATTTAGAAGAAAGTGCAACAAATATTTATGCGTTTAGTCCATAACAGTAAATAATACGTCAGCCAAAAATGCGCTAATATTCAATAAGCTTATTTAACATACAATTTTGAAGATTATTTACAGCGCTTAAAGAATCTTGATCAAGATGTTCCAAGTGCGAACTTTATAAAATAAGACTAAAGGTGGC
The DNA here is from genome assembly GCF_016617805.1 of Bactrocera tryoni. Lineage (NCBI taxonomy): Eukaryota > Metazoa > Arthropoda > Insecta > Diptera > Tephritidae > Bactrocera > Bactrocera tryoni. Next base: position 38,419,192 of record NC_052503.1, read on the forward strand.
AAACGGGCTTAATGGCACAACAGATATTCGTGCAAATTGCAAGAACGTAAAAAGAGGGTTATATGTAGAGATTTCGTAGAAGCAATTAAGATAAATTTCAACTTATTGTGTTTCTATAGCTATACGTATTCGTACGGTTTGGCAAGAGATGGCGTAACATGATTATTGTACCATTGTTTCAATATTCCGAACATGCGTTGACAAGCCACCGACCCTTCGTGTTTACATGGACTTCAGCTTCTCCGGTTCGTCCACCAATTGCCCGGGTGAATGCAGTCGATATCAGGTATGTTGTGCAAGTCAAATATCTGGTGCTGGTCAGGTGTGAAAGGATTTTTTTTACTAAAGGAGCGCATGCCGCCGGTCTTGGGTATAGTACGACGCATTTTGCGGAGTTATTAGGCCTCGGACGTTGTGCTAATCGCACAATATATTGTGGCTTGTATGTGGCTTTACCACTTATAGAACTGCGATAAGATTGAAAACAGCGATGACGGTCTCGGGCCGCCAAAAACTTCCTCGATGCAACGTTGTATCATGCTTGCATGTTCGCCTGTATGTTGCACTGCTTCGACGGGTCTATGCAGGATGCGAGAATAGTCCTAACGATTCTGTTACAGTCTGTCTTTTTTGTGCAAGGACCTCTAAATGCATTTTTGCCTCAGGGGCACCTACCTGATAGTTCGGGGTGTTTGTGTGGGGTACAGCCTGAAGATCCCGATTTACGCAGACATTAGGTATCTTGGGGGTACGGGGATCAGCTGAACTGACGGACACTTAGATATTAGCGGTGTTATCCCCACTAGTGGGAATGCCGAACTGTTAGGGTCGTATGAGCGTGAATTGTTTAGGCGGCGAAATACTTTAACTGGGAATTAAGGTAAGTTTTTGTGTGAATGGTGTGTGTATGTGATGTGTGTATAGGATCCAATCCCTGGTCATTAGCCCAGAGCAGTATGTAGACTCAACTGGTAGTAGTTCCGGCTACGAAAGCTGACCGCAGACTTAATTCTGATACCATGGGAAGCAGGAGAACACAAAATTCGCTACAACCTACTCATGCGGACTGGCCCCTCGAGGAGTATCATTGTGGTTTTGATTAAAACTCAAATATGGGTAGAACTGACACTTTGTCAGTTGAATGTGGAGTTGTATTGCAACCGGGTGTTGGGCCCAAAACACGGCAGGGGTTTTAGAATGGCCTCGAACCCTTCCAAGGTGGTTAGTGTGCACATTCCACACGAAAAATTGGCACTGAAAATTGCTGGGCATTTTCAGGGCGCTGATCAGCGCATTGATTTCATCCGTTGTGCTTTTAAGCACCGTGGGGTAAGGCTGTCAACAGGAGGTACCTACGTAAACTACACAAAATGTTGTTGTCCGTCAATGCTCCTTTTTAGTATACGAATATGTCAGTCACTTGAAGCTTAAGTAACAATAATTTCCGAAAGTCATTGTTTTCGGGTGGAAGTTCTAGGTGAATCTACGCTAATAGACCGAACCTGCTAAAATTCGTTTGCACGATTTAAATTCGGAGGAGTTTTTGGTTTGGTAGGCGAAGATCATTCTGAACGACAAAAAAAGGTTGAAGATAAGGAACGCAGCATAATCATACTATGCAAACTGTTGTCAAACACGAGCTGCAAGCCCGTATCTTTGGGGTTACTTAAGCAGCCATTTTAAAATCTTTAAAAGCAACCGGATACATAGAAAAGCAAGAAAATCGGCATCATATGTATGTATTGATGCCAAAAATTTTGAAAGACAATTTTGCTCATCAGCATTGCTGCTTGAATGAAAGTTATTATGAGCATCTAAAACCGGGTGATACCGCGGAATAAGGAAGGTTACTGACAGCAAATCATCAAATTGAATCGAGCGGTTGCCGAAAAGCACCTGGAATTTGTGACTAGACTCGAGGTAATATTTTTTCAACGTGAGAATGATCGACCTCGTGTTTAAGTTTGGTTGAAAACTGTTTGGAAAACAGCAGCTAAGAAGATGCGTCTCACTTCTCTGATAGCCCAGAACTTCTGACTCCAATTTGGTTTGATCGATACAGAGCACCCTCACTGACTACGCCGACAAGTTCAGCCGATTTAACCATGTTCCTCTGTCTGTCAGTGTATTCGCGAACTAGACCCTGAGTTTTTGAGTTCTTTTATGGATTTTTGTTGTTGCTGTTGTTGTTGTTGTTATAGCAAGTACCTAGTCCCCGTTACGATGGTAAGGATTAGCTAAATTGTCGAGGAGTGGGCGAGGTCGGACCAAATGGAGAGGGGTGTCAGATGAGTGCGGGGGTGGGGCATGCAATGAGGTGGACAATATCATGCGAAGACTCCTTGCACGCAGGACATACATATATTGGATATGTTGGGTTCTATTCTTGATATGTATTAGTTTAACCTGCTACAGTATCCAGAACGAAGCTGCGCAAAGATCACCTTCGTTTCTTTTTGGCTGTATTGGGTGGTGGTTTGACTCTGAGTACGCCATTCACTGGAAGGAAGTCGGTGAAGGTGTTGATGGCTTCAATGCGAATGGTGGACACTGCTCGTCGGAAGTTTCTTGCGTAGTTGAGGAAAAACCTCTTGATGCTCTTAGGAGGTGGTTCTGCTCCAAGCAGGTGACTGCAAGGGTGATTTCTGCAAAAGCCTGAACAGGCGGTTATTATGCTCCTCAACTGGGAGCATACGGGCCTCACTAGCGACTTGAGGATTTTATTGCGGTTCTGTACTTCCGCAATAATCGCGGTCGTATGGGGAGTGAAGGAACACAGACTGTCAAAAGTCACACCCAAAACTTTAGAATTATTGACAGTCGGAATCTTGACGTCATCGACTGCAATGTTATGGTCGAATTTGTGTACTCTTTTGTTCAGTTTGTAAATATGATTGCTGTGGATTTATTAGGGGGAGTGTTCAGTTCCGTGCAGAGAGCAAGCGAGAAAGGTCGGAGAGATATCCGTTTACATTTGAACTTATATAATGCCACGGAATATCAGCGCATTTATGACGCTAAGTGTTGTGGTGGTACTGTGTACTTTTCGGAAGCCATGCTGCTGGTGGAGTTTTTCGTATCTGTTAAGGGTATTACAGCTTCGGTTGAACCGAAATTAAAAGTTCATCATGTTTAAAGCTTGAATAAACACGCACGAATATAGTCATAGACAGAATAATTTGCAAAAAAATTACCTTAAATAAAATTTGAGGTTATGATAAATTTTATAGTTACGTATATTACTATTCAGGGGATAGGATACTACAATGTATTAATACTACTTGTATTATAAAAACAACACTGTTGTAAAAGCAAAAATAAGAGTTTCTTGGTGAGTTCTCAAACATGAGATTTTGGGTTGGAGTTGGTGTCAGTAAACAAATCAGAATTATCTATAAACGTTCGCGTTTACTTCTCTTTATCAAGAGTACACATTTCGTCATAAACTTTCGCATGACTTGGGAATATTCTTTTGTAGCAACCTTAGCACTTAAATATTGCACAATATTTCATTGCACTTAATGGCGGAAAGCTCAAATATTTGTGCTCAACAAGAGTGCAAAGAAAATTATTTCATAACTCAAAAAAAAATAAATAAATTATTTCACATTGATTACAAATACAAATTTATATATTTTCTTTTATTAATTACATCGCACTCTGACTTCCACACGCGGGGTGTGGGTTTGTTGGCACCGCAAAAATTGCATCAACTATTTACTAACTTATGAACGAATAAACTAATTGCATGCTTTGCGGCTGAGGCGAATATAAATAAATTTCTTAAATTCGTTGCCAATATACACTGACAGTAGCTATTATCAAATTTCTTACATATAGACAAATATCTTCACAGTGTTTGTTTACACTCAGTACTCGTTGCATAAACTAACTAATTGTAACTCATAAATAGTGGAAAAACTGTTATTCCTTTTAGTATAATAACAAATGTGATATATACAAAATATATATACATACATACACACACATATTGACTTAGTTTGTAATGCCCATTCACAGCGCCAAAGCATTGGTTTGTGAGTGTGCATTTGGTTTTGGCTTAAACTCGCTGTCCTGCAAACGCACTTCACACTACCACATACGTATCTACATGCAACTCAAACCACTCGATCGCTTATTTTATGTTAGCTGCCTCCTTGTTGCATCCACCAGCTGTCTTTATATACATGTCTCGTTATTCTTGCTCATCAATGTTGCCTCGGCTTCGTTTTCTGTGAAAACTTTGGGTCGCCCATTGATGCCGCCATTGTCCACAACAACTACAACGTTCGTGCTATACTTTAGCTTGCTGTCCAGCGTATCCTACAATAGTAAGAAAAAAATAGAGAAAAGTTATTGAAAACCAGCAAGAAAAAAGGCAAAGAAAACGCTTCGAACACTAGTAAGTGCAAACAAATTGCTTCTGTTGTTGTTGTTGAGTCGAAATGAAATCCTTCTGTTGGCTATGCAGACACATTATGTGAATAAGTATTATACAAATGGATAATGCAAAAAAGCGACAGCTCATTGAACATTTGCGTGAGAAATAACTTATTTCCTTCGTTTAGGCTCATTCTTGCCTTCTCTTGCCTTCCTACACTGCATTCCAGCAGGCAAAGTTATGAAGCGAAAAGTTTGTTTTGCAAATTTTATTAAATGAACATGACACAAGAAGAATTTCGCTTTCTCTCCGCGCTGGTATGTATATAAATGTTTACAAAGTTAGCGACCCAAATTTAAAGTAAATAAACTGTTCGTTGCTGGCCTAAGTTATAAGCGAAAGAAGAGTAAATTAATTAATCAAATTACACGCCGGAAGCTAGAGGGCGCGAGTTGAGTTGCAGCTAATTTGCAGTTTGAAATATTATATAGTGCTATTATGAGTATAAATTAATAATGAGAATGGGGTTATTGAGATCCTTGGTTCAGCGCATATATCACGTTTTCAATTGCCTTTAAGTAAACAATAGTGCTAAAACGAGAAACCTGACTACCTATTGAGCTGTTGCCCACCAAAATGAAACGCTTATAAATAGAGCAGCTACAAAATATATGCGATGTTGGAGAGTCTAAAGTTTAACCCATGAATGTCGATAACTGCCGATATATTAACCTTAATTTAAATATTAATGTGGCTTTGATATTAATTTGTGCATGCCCTGATGATCAAAAGCGACCAGTTAAAATATTGCCGTTATCTCAAAGCTTTTTTCATCTCAAATTTTGAAGGTTTACGTATGCTTTCCGAAAGGTCGAATTTAAGAAAGTTATTTCTTTGGATTATTGTTTTGGTTGGTTGGTTGAAAAGGGAGGTGTATGAGCACCAGACTACAAGGTTGGTTGGTTGAAAAGGGAGGTGTATGAGCACCAGACTACAAGCAGCCGTACTAACACCATCATTATGCCCATTGTGCACCCGGCTGGTACCCAAATCGCTTAGCAACTCGGCAGATTTGGTAAAAGCCAGATTTTCTCTTAAGTTGAAGCATTGGAAACCGTGGAAAATACCCCGTTTTATCCGGCTGAAAGCTTGCCATTTGTATAGATAATACTCCATTCTCTGTCTACCGTGGAATATACTTTTCCAATTTTCTGAAGGTAAAATCTTAAGGGTATGTACCCTGTGATGATCTCTACAATATTACTAAATTCCCTTTTGCCGATAAATATAAGCTTCTTGGTCAGTGCAATATCAAAACATTTCTAAAGTGAGTTTGTGGTATATTCTGTTTTGCTTGTGTTCCAAGACCTGATGTGTTTTTCTAGGGTCCTTTGCTTCAAACAACTGAAGAAGCTGAATGGTCTGGGGCTGCTTAAGTGAATTGTGTTTTAGCTGCCTGGAGCGGGCAAACTCGTCTGTCTTTTCGATTCCTTCTGTTGCTATATGACTGGGTATCCAAATTATATTATTCGAGTTACCTACTGAGAGTGTAGTGATTGCTTGCTTGCAAAATCATCTAACACTATGAAACTTACAATTGGCCCATCGATGGTCTGCTATGGTCACGATTCCGTCACAAACAAACTGAATTGTGGTCATTTGTTTTGAACCAACCTGACTTTTGTAGGTTCTCTCTTGAAATACATTCTTCCCATGCTTATTCGATTAACAGAATTGAGTAAATTCAAAACGGTGTTTTAGAGATTTGCATATCGTTCTATTTGCTTACCATAAATAAGCCCAAAATTAAGGTATGGAACTAATTTGACACATAGAATCGCACTAGCAAGAAGCACCTGTGGTCTACAAATTTTAAAAAGTGGGCGTGGCCAGTCGTTTCTCCAAACCAAACCAAACCAAACTATAAGAACCCCAGCTTAAACTAAATTCGCCAGAAACATTAAATTTTACCCCCCGAGATTGTATGGGAAGGCTTTATTTCGGGATCAAAATTAGACGATGAGCGTTGCACCGCCCTCTTTTAGCTGAAATGACATTCAGAGTTTGTCCGGAAAGTAGTAGTACTGAGTCAATTTAAAAAATTTATTGAACCAATCATTATAATTCTTTAAACACTTTCAAAATAAGCTCCTTCCGCGCCGATCTAGCGCTGCCAACACGATTTCCAAGCACTGAAGGGGTCACGGAAGGCATTCTCCGGAATAGGCATGAGAGCCGAGGTGCATGCTGCTTCGATCCCCTCTATCATCCAAAAATGCTTGCCTTTCATCGACCTTTTAAGGCAAGGATACAAAAAAAAAATATTCCGTGATGGTGGCCATAAAATTGGAGTTCACTTTCATACATGTTCAAATTTTGTTGGCACACTTCCACTCGCCGCAATTTCTGGTCGTCAGTGACCACTTTTGGGACCATCTTCGCGCGCACCTTGCCGTCGTGCCTCCGTCATAAAGTCATGAAGCGCAGATTATGATAAATTTAACATGTGGGCAATTAAGCGAATACTTAGTCGACGATCTGAGTTCAATACTTTGCGCACACGAGTTACATTGTCGGTGTTTGTCGAAGTCGCAGGTCTCCCAGCATGGTCTCCATCAGCGACCTCTTCCCGGCCCTCCAAACAGGCCTGGTGCCACCGAAACACATTACTTCTAGCTAAAGCAACATCTGGGAGAGCCTGCTTGATCATATAAAACGTCTCTGTTGCAGATTTCCCGAGTTTCACACAGAATTTAATTGCGTACCTCTGCCCTAACGAACGCTGCTTTTTAGGCTTGCACCACTCACAGAAACAGATCGTGTGAAAATGTTTTCATACTGAATTACATATAAAGCTATAACGGCAGTGCATTTGGAAGAATTCCACCTTCTTATGTTTAGGTATAAAGTCGATATTCTTGAATATACACATTTAGCAATCGATATTGAGTTTCTTGTTTTTTTGCCAACAAAAGACAACCGAAATTAGGTAAAACTTAAGTAGCTACTTTCCAAGAAACTACTTCAGTTAAGATTTCTAATGCGCTATTATGAATGTTTGTTCATATAAATATGAGTGTAATTCACAGAAAGTGCTAAGGGAGTTGGATTTCTAAACCGTTTTAGGTTATGCCAACAAAGCGTTGGTTTTGATCTTGACTGATAATGTGTTAAGTTATTGAGTTTGGATCTTACTGGCCTATATACTTTATGGTTTCGCGAAAGCAAAGGTTTTAAAGTCTGCTGAAAAAAGCTTTGTTGAGCTTGTTATAGCGAGTGAGTTAAGGGGCGCCAGTTGCTAGTAGAACAGCAGACGTTGGAGCAGAGTTTTCACGAAGTGAATCATAGCCTCCTTGCTACCTTGGATCTCGACGAAGAGTAAAAGGTGATTTAGGTTTAAAAATAAAAATATTTTAAAACAAGTAAGGAAGGACTAAGTTCAAATGCAACAAAACAATTTTTACTCTTGCAACTTGCAAGAATCCTAAGAAAATACCTTACGTGCGAAACGTCAACCAGACTACCACAATCTCTTATGTCTTTAAGAACATTGCCGCTTACTGATATCACTATTACATAGCATTGTAATTAAAACTCCTCTCATAGCAACACTCGTCTCTTTTGGCAATAACTGGAACAATCAATTTTCATACGCTTCTCCTGAGACGCATTTTTTCCAAGCAGATATATTTGCCATGGTCAAAAGCAGTTAGAAATTCCTTGAAGCAGAGTCAAAATTATAAAGTGGATACAGAAAATTATACCAATGAAGCTCCCAAAGCTTCTGGTGAGCCCCTATTGGTGTGTGTGAACTGTTCACTTCTGGACGATTGTTTACTTCAAATGGTCCAGTTGTTCACAGTACAATTAAGAGTTTAAAGGTGCTGAATTAAGAGCTTGGCTGTAGGGCTGCAGTTCACACTAGATTATTTCCTGACAACCCCTCCAAATACAAAGCAAAACTATTGTTTCAGCTTGAAATTATAGTAAGTGACATATTTTTCATTACGGGTAACCGGCCATTTCAGAAATAAATCGATTTTGTTGCGCTTTGCCAGCGATTCGCAGCTAGAAAGTCGAACCATGAGGTTTTTTGCGTTAACTCGTGCGGCGCACATACATCGAGCTTCTCTTACATGCAGCCTAACATATATGCTTTTAAACGGTATTTTTGGCAATGGGCTAGATGATTCCTTGCTTTCATTCTTATTTTCGTCAAAAGCTATTCTAAGCTTCTCTGCGAAAATAATCGACATAGTCAAAATTGCGCATGATTGACTACGATAGTATAAGAGCCCTAAAGGCTATTCACATTTTCCGGCACAGGGTTTGTGTTTTCTGCTTATCTGACCGAAGAAAAACTGCATAATATGCCGCATTTTCTCTTTGCTGGTCTCCATTTTTGACGGGTGGCCCAGCAATAGTGAGCCAAGCAATCACAAATTTTTCTGAAAAAATTTGTTTAGTATGACATCTTATCTTTCTAACACCGTATAAACAATACGATCGCACTTATATAACGAAAGATGTAGACTCCTAAAACTAGCTATTGGAAAAATAATGGAGTTCTTTTTACTTTACATAATACTTTATTGAAAACAGTTTACATGGATTTCTACTGGTGTAAGACCGAATTGCTGGAATATGGGGTCTCGTGTAGCTAAATTATATAAATGCTAGGTACATGGGCAGATAGTAAAACAAGAGATCGTATGGGTATATGAAAACCCTTGAGAGTATAAAACGAAATTTTTGCAGTACAATGTACATCGTCACCTAAAATGGAAAAAAGGTAACATCACTTTTCATAAGTTGGCCAGGCGAAGGAACACTATATAACAGAAACCACTAATATTGATATAAAATTTTTGGTTTTGGTTATAAAATTAATATATATTGGTTATGTATGATAGTGGACGCTTTTCAAAATGTATAAAATAAGATTTAGTAAATCGTAAGCAATAAAAAGGTCAATTTTGAATTTTTTGATGATAAGTAGTGTTGCATTTTAGGTGACGATATGTATAGTATATATCGGTCACGTCTTTGTTTATTGTACATAATAACTGCAAGGCTGTGTTCATACTGGAAATATGGACCTACTTGCATTAACTATATAGAGTACATTAAGGCGTATATTGATTATCATATTTAACCAGGTATAATCCAGCAGCTAATCCGAGTAGGCTCCATCTATTATGTGAAGAGGAGAGACCTTGCTATATATAGTATGACCGGCTGATCAGCTCGAGTGGTTGAATCAAATAAGAGCCCACTCACAGTAGAAATTATCACATTTGCATAAATGAGCTATATTCAACATATCTTTTAGTGAACTGTTTCTAAGAAAAAGGAATAAGAATATAAAAACAAAAATGTTGACTAGGTGGTGTAAAAGCAGAAGACTCTCCCTTTCAAACACAAACTTAGAATATTTGCAACAAATTATAATGCGTGTAAACAGTATTTTTTTCTTCAGAATCAGATATTTCAGTCGGCAGTCTGCAACTATACATATATTTATAAATATACAACGAAGCACTGGAACTAGAGCTACATATTGTAAGGCGAGAAAGCGAAGAATACAAGGCCAAGGCAAATAAATTCAAATTACATGTTGGAATTCTTTAAAGCGGCAAGGCAACAACAACACGGGCAAATAATTTCCCATTTCCTTCAACCCTTACAGGAAACAGTGAGACACTGCAAAAATGTATAATGGCATGGAAAATTTTGCCTTTGTGAAAGTTTGCAATAAACAAGAAAAAATGGAAATGTCATCAACACGTGGGATGCCACAATAGATGCTGCAAGCCATTGCTGGGGAGAAGCAACTCGAGCAATTCGAATAAGAATCAGAAGTAGTATTCACCCGTCTGCTGCGAATCACATTATTGTAAATACCGATAGCTCACACATATTCTTTAGGGTGAGCCAAAACAGAAAACAAAACTATACAGAGAAATAGATATGACTGCAAGGCAGTATTTCTAGAACAATTTCAATAACAGGTAAAAAAAATTGTTTACCCTAAACAGGGTGTAAGTTTGCCATGAGGTTTGTAACGCCCAGAAGGAAACTTCGGAGACCCTATAAAAGGTATATAAATATTAATGATCCGTGTGAGGAGCTGAGGCAATTTAGTCATGTCCGCCCATCTGTCTGTATATATGTATGTGTACTGGCTCCTCAGTTTTGAAGATATCTATATGAAATTTTGCAATTCCCTCCAAGAATATGCCGATTTGTCGAGCTGCCGATATCGCAGAACTATAGCATATAGCTTTCATACAAACTCAACGATCAAACATATGCCTTTGTATGGAAAACATTTTCATTTAGCGAGATATCTTCATGAAGTTAGGAGTGGGTTATTGTTTAAAGCACTTATTCGGAACGGATTACTTCTTTTGCCGAATATCTTCACATGTTCGGCGAACATTCGAATATCCAAAAAAAAAATTCTCAGATCGAAATCAAGAACTTATAACGTCCTCTTGTTTTTGTGGTGAACCGAAGCTATACGGTGCAATCGAAGTTAATGGTTCTTATTGTTTTTACTCTTTTCGAAGCTTTTAGATATACGATATATTTTATGAAGAGCTCACCCTATTCATGTATTGGATTTTCATACCTTTTATTACTGTGATCTCACTTGTGGGAAGCTGTGGAATTTTAATGACGTAGTACAAGTTAATACACTCGTGTTGCTGCGTGTTTGGTATGCCGTAGAAAACGTATGTGCAGACATGTGGCAATGTCATGAGAAATGTACGTAATCACAGTTGTGATTATAATATATGCAACGTTCAGGTATTTCGTGACAAACAGGCCTACAGGAGTAATGTTTGGAAATTCTACGAAAAGATGGGGTGACCCACAGAAAGCTTCAATACCGGAGAATGCTCTTCTAACACTTCTCAAGATTGCTGAATAGCAGTGAAAGCATAACGCCAGGAGAAGGCAAACCCGATTCCCCCAATCGATGACGATGGAGCAAACGTTCCATTGCCCGACCATGAAGAAGTTCGAATAGCAATTACCCGTCTGAAGAACAACAAAGCTGCGGGGGCCGATGGACTGTCGACGGAGCTATTCAAATACCGCGGCAAAGAACTGTAAAGGACCATGCCTCAGCTTCTTTATAGTACATGGTCGGACGAAAGTATGCGTGACGATTGGAATTTAAGTGTGCTCTGCCCAATTTACAAATAAAAGCGAGATCCTACAATCTGCCTCAACCACTGTGGGGTAAGCCTCCTCGACATCGCTTATTAGGTTCTATCGAGCGTATTGTGTAAAAGATTAAAGCCCACCGTCAACAAACTGATAAGACCTTATCAGTGTGGCTTTAGGCCTGGAGAATAAACCACTTACCAGATATGCACCACGCACCGAACCTTAGAAAATATACGTGAAAAGAGGGTCGACACACACCACCTCTTCGTCGATTTTGAAGCTGCTTTTGAAAGCACGAAAAGGAGCTGCCTTTATCCCGCGATGTTTGAATTTGGTATTCCCGCAAAACGGCTATTTAAACTGACGTTGAGCAATACCAAAAGCCCCATCAGTATCGGAAAGAACCTCTCTGAACCGTTCGATACCAAATGCGGTTTCAGAAAAGGCGACTTCTTATCGAGCGACTTCTTCAATCTTCTGCTGGAGAAGATTAATCGAACTGAATAGAGGAGATACCATCTTCTAAAAGAGTGTACACCTGCTGGGTTATTGATATGTAAAGTCCTCTCTCGACGAACAAAGACGAATTCTATCATCTCCTGTTATACTGTATGGTCCTGTATAGCGCAGAGACATGACCGATTACAACATCTGATGAATCGGCCTTACGAGTTTTCGGGCGGAAGGTTCTGCGGAAGATTTATGATTATTTGCGCATTGGCAACGGCGAATCTTATCGCTTAACTAAATAAGATGTTTTCCGATGAGTGGGAACCTTTGGCCAGTGACGGTCCAGATTAAGTTATGCGTATAGTTGCGGCATCGTTGCAGGCCATTATAGCTTCGATGCAACCGAAGTTTATGTGTTTTCTTTGTTTTTAAATTGTTTTTGTAGTCTTACCTTTTTAAGCGGCACGGTGTAGTCTATATCCTTTGTCCATAGCACATTTTTTGTCTTGATAGAGTTGCGGTCTCTATAGTTACTGGCGTGCCGCATTGAACGCACTCTTACCTGAAATTCAGAAGAATTGCAGAAAATTGAGATTATTAAAATAAGATAAGAATTTAGAGGAATAGTTAAAGCAAAGATAAGATAGAGGCGATCATTTGCTATGTGGATGTTAAAAAATTACTTGTATGATATGAAATGTTTTGAAAAAATGACAGTTATGTGTAGGCTAAATATGGCTTTGAAATTAGTCAGGGATAAGTTGGATTAGGTTAAGTTGACTTTTTGACTCGTCCTCACGACAACGGTCGCGAGAGTCTACTTCGCCTAGTTCACTACAACATTCGATATTTTCAAAAATATTTTGCGAATTCTCTTTTTTAACTTCACAAACTTTAATACAAACAATAACAATAGCAAGAATTAAAATAGTAAATATAAATTCGAACATGGAAGCATATTTTTTATATTATTATTATTTTTTAATTTTTGTAAAAAGATCTTTACTATATATTTTACTTTCTCTGCTCCTGCAAAATTATTTATTGAATCAGAGCTTTCCTGTAAACGATATTTGATGTTCATTTATTTATTTATAATTTATATTGATTCTCAGGACCGCCGGCCTGCGACAAACATACAGTTGGAAATGAGTAAAATATTCTTTTCGTTGGTCAATCCCTACTAATTCGAAAGTCTTGTACTTGTTTATAATTAGAGCGAAAGATGTTATCACAGGAAATTGAAGCCGTTTAAATGGGATTGGCAGATCACTTGGGATCATCGGATTCCTCGGTATATGAGCTAGTTAACTAGCTACTTGGTCGGTGATAATGGTTGCTACAATTAAATTGTCCTTCAATTCCTTAATAAGCAGCCTCGTCTGGTTGCACGTGCTTGAAGGACTTAAATTTCTCAAAAGTATAATTGGAATTTCAATTTTTAAAACCAATTCATGTGGTGGCCGTTCAGAAGAGTTTATTGAATTTAAAAACTCCTGGGGATAATAGACTGCGTCTTCGACATTAGTCACTGCGTCTATTGATTTGTATTTTTTTATTTTTTCGGCAAATTTTTGAATAATTAGATCGTTTATTTCGTTGACACTATCACTCCTGGCTGACACTATTGCTCTAGAATACAAACAATGAAAATCCTTTTAGTGCAAATTATCGATGTCAGGTTATACTACATCTATTAAAATTTCTAAACAATGGACTATTTGGCCCGGAGAATTGGAAAAATTTCTTTCCCATTAAGCAGTTGCTGTGGAAAATCACTATCAGGGATTCCATGAAGATGAGCTCTTCTATACGTCCGTAATTTCATATTTTCAATTGAAATTCCTCCGTTAATCACAGGAAGAGGCTGTCGGCAATCTCCAGCAAATACGAAAGTTATCCCGCTCATGAGAGCAAAGGAGTTTCTAAGGTCTTTAAATGTTCTGTCCATGGCCTCTATATGTGCTTTATGACTCACGGTGCATTCATTCCACATAATCAATGAGGCGTCTTGCAATAGTTAACCAAGAGGTCCATTATTGCGGATAGAAATTGACTGTTGTTCAAGATTTATTGATAACGGAAGTTTAAAGATGAATGAGCAGTTTTTTCCATCCTCTAAAAGAGCTGCAGCAATTCCTGACGAGGTAACTGCCATCGCTATCTTCCCTGATTGTCCTATTTAAGCAAGTATTCAATTTGCAAGAAACGTCCTGCCAGTGCCCTTGCGCATCCAAAAAATGTTGTTTTTGTTATTATTCATGCTATAACACCCGCGCTTATCGGTGTGTTGTAGCTTAGCTAAATGTTAAATAACATTCTTTGTCACATCTTCATTGGATTACCTTCAAAGTGGTTCAAGCCATTTTTCATTTCATGCAACGATTTAGTCAGCTATAGCGAACAGACTAAAACCTAACTTATTTATATATATAAAATTTGGGTTCGCCATTATGTTGTAAAAGGGACCTTGTGCAAGGAACTGATGCGGTTGCCTCGAATAAGCTCCAGACGTAAGACCTACTTTTCGATCACTTTTTACAAGAGTTGTGGCCATATATCGCCGATTATTCTCTCCCAAGGCGTCAAGTGTCTTGGGATTATTAGACAAGCGTGGGTTTGAGGATTATAATCACTCAAAATGTGAAAATTTTGTTTATTAAATTTCGCTTCATCGGTGAATAAAATTTCTTGCGAATATCGCGAACGGTGACCATCTCGTTTTGGTTCTTTTGCATCAGTATTAAACAGACCTCAATTTGTGTTAAAATTAAAAAAATTACAAAAACATCTCGCTGTCAGAAGCGTCTATGAAAAAAAATCACCACAAGTTATAATTCCTTTTTATTCTTTTCAAACGCTCAATACAACGCTTCATTTCACTTCGCGCATTGCAGAAAAAGTTCGTGTTTAGTTGGAAAGGCATTATGGGTGCGCCGTTTTAAAAACTTTTAGAAACAAAAATAAAATTGATAAGGGTTGAGAATTCAAAGAGCTCGTGTTGTGGTTAGATACAAACAAAAAACAACAAACATTACTTCAATCGGTGTATGAATGTAGGTATTCACATTTTGTACAGTTCTACAAACTTTTTAGACTCATTGCAACGAGTTCCAAGGGAGAGGTGTAGGGAGAAATGTTTCGCATATATAACATGTATTTATATATACATAGAAACATAAAGTAGGTACATATGTATGTTTCAGAAACTCGTAGAAAAAATCAAAACGTATTCAAGCGAAGCTAAAGAAAACTTTACGCGTTTTAATAAATTTAAGTTAAGTGAACAAAAGCGAAACTTTTTTTATACTCCAGCAACCTGTTTCCACAGAGTATAATAGTTTTGTTCACCTAATGTCTGTACATATCGCCTAAAACTAATCGGTTTAAATATAGGGTTATATATACATGTATAAATGATTATAGGAGAGTTTAAATCTGAGTGACTATAATTCTGTCTGTCCGTCCGTGCAAGCTGTAACTTGAATAAAAATTAAGACATTTTGATGAAGCTCGGTACATATGTTCCTTGGCATAAAGCTAAGGCGGAGTTCATAGATGGGCACAATCGGACCTCTTCCACGCCAAAAACACTATTACTTATAAAGTACCATAGCTAAACAGGAATATAAGATGTTAAACTACAAGGGGCACTTGTGGGCTAAAATCTTTGAAAAAGTGGGGGTGGACGCGACCTCGAATAGGGTTAATGTGAGAATGGGTGAAATTGGACTGCAACCACGCCCACTTCTCAATTAATACAATTTTAAATTCCTCATAACTCTTTCCTTTCCCGTGTACAAATCAAGAAGTAATTAATATAACAGAATTAAACTCTGCACAAATAATGCTTTTAGCGTATGCCATGTTATGATCAAAAATTGCCCAAGTCCAGCTAAAACCCTTCCAGCACCTAATGAGTCCAGATGTGGACCGCAGTATCTGTAGTTGACTTTTGACTTAAAATATCGGGCAATGTGTGAGATATGTAATGGAGGATGGAGTCATGTGTAGAAGTTTATGCAAGTGAGGAAAGTTCTCTGATCGCCATTCACTTGGGAGTGGCCAGAAACGATTCTTTTACATATGGCTCAATCAGCTCACGACTTCCGGTCTTCCTGTCACGTAAAAAAACGCACCCAATGAAAAAAATAACAACCAGCCTCGGATGATAGACCCCCTTTTTGCTGACGACCATGGCAAACGAATTAAGGATTACCATTTGAGGACATGCACCTGGAATGTCCGGTCCCTTAATTGGGAAAGTGCCGTTGCCAAGCTGGTTGATGTCCTCGTTAGAGTGAAGGCTGACATCACCGTTGTCCAAGAAATGCGATGGACGGGACAAAGACTGCGGCAAGTAGGTCCTTTTGGCATTTACTATAGTGGCCATTTTAAGGAGCACAAATATGGTGTGGGATTCGTAGTGGGAGAGAGACTCCGTCGCCGAGTACTGTCATTCACATCGGTGTATGAACCTCTAGGTCGACTTTAACGCCATGGTGGGCAAAGAAGGTATTTTGGGCACAACGGTCGGTAAATTCAGCCTCCACGATGAAACATGCTCAAATGGTTTGAGGCTGATCGACATCGCCGGAGACCGAAATATTGTTATCTGTAGTACTAGATTCCAGCACAAGAAAATACATCAAGCTACCTGGCAGTCTCCCGATCGAAAACCCACCAACCAGATCGATCATGTTGTGATAGACGGAAGACACGTCTCCAAGATTCGCACCCGCCTCTGTGCAGCAAAAAACGCACTTCAATAAACACATGGGAGGTTCGACATCGAGAAGCTGCAATCACAACAGACAGCCGAACGATTTTCTACTTGACTTGCACTCCTGCTCTCTGAGAGCACTCGTCAACAACTCGGTATAAGAGAACTGTGGGACGGCATTTCAAACTCCTTACGTACAGCTGTGCCGTGTCGTAGCGGAGAGAAAACAGACTGCCTACCTCGCAACGTTACGATCGACCACAACACGTACGGGACGGAATAGATACCGAAAGTTGAGGAGGGAAACGAGACGCATTTGCAGACAGTAAAGAAGTGCGAAATATATAATTGAAATTTAGAAAGAATTAATATAAAGTTTTTCGAACATCCTGTGATCAATTTTTAATTTATACTTCGCATGTTTTTCGAATCGGTGAATTTTATTTCTGTAAGTTGGTAGTACTATTAGTGACATCTGTGCTAAATTTCACGTCAAATTATTTATTAGTATTTGAGATACTCGTCGTTTTGTGAAGCTATAAAAGTGAATTCTTCGATTTTTACTATGTCTGAATTTATTTAACAAAGAAGTGCGATAATGCACCATACTGCATTGGTTATTCGTGATCACTTTACCATATTTTCAATTTATATCGTGCCGCAAGCACCGCATTTGCCTGATTTACCTTCGTGCCAGAAGATAGTCAGCAAATTCACATGACCACTCCGAGGACACCGTTTTGGCTCAATTGAGGATATGAAAGCTGAATCGAAGAAAGCTCTGATGGCCATCACGACGGAGGATATTTCCGAGTGCTATGATGACTGGAAAATTCGTTGGCATAAGTGTATTGCAGCGGGAGAGGATTACTTTGAAGGAGATGAAATGGACAAAATTCACCTTTCAATTTGATCACAGTAGTATATACAATTGTTTAGATTTTGATCCTCTGGTTGACGTCTTATATCTTAAGGTATTTACCTGGCTTAGATTCTTGCAAGTTGCAAAAGTATAAAATATTCGGTTGCAACCGAAATCAGCCCATCCTTACGTGTTGTGATACGATTTTTCGTTTGATTTGGATGCGGCAGCAATTCGAAGTTCACATCACGGATTTTTTCCATCGTTTTCCTTGATATGTGATGCGGTACATTATTTCCATTAAAAATTATTTTTTGGACTTTTTTGATGTTCGGCGCCCAATGCGTTTCACCTCGTCTAAACTTAACCAATCTTCGTTGGCTGATTTTCCTCGGACAGTTTTCACAAACTCGTCATTAATCCAAGCTTTTGCTTCAACAACATTTTTTTCATTCAAAATTCAATGATTTTTTAACCCGCGAAATTCCGTTTATCGATTTTTTTCACAATAACATAAGTTGCTTCACTCAAAGTGATATAATTCACAAACTAAGGATCCGACAGCAATTAAATGTATACTAGCGCCTTTTAAAGGTCAGGGCTGACTAAAAATTATATTAATTTATTTTTAGTGGGCGCCATCTATGTATAAGGCCTTTGAATTGACCTTTTAAGTATTATGACTTCTCCTGAAGTTCTGCAATAGGTGTACAACAACAATAAGTTGATATGAACATTGCGTTTGACCACAAAATATAAAACATGAGGCAACCTGTTTCAATCTCTTTGTTGTCTAAAACCAGTGTGATATCTTTATTAGATTATTATTTATTTGCTATTTTTCAAATAGTAGGTAGGAACCTTCTATCTATTTCAAGCTGTCGGACTGTTTTCGGTACTCTCTATAAACTTTCTTAAAATTCATAGTTTTAGTAGCCGCATCTAAAGTGATTTCATATTAAGAATAACAATCGTTACATAGCACAATAAAACACTCTCATTTCGAAACACCTTAACAGAGATAATTACTTTAAGTTGAACTTACTACAGGGTTTTAGTTTTAGCAAGGTAAATGAAATAATTGTGCATATTAAAATCACCGCTGTTGCCATAGTCGTACACCTCATTAACATAACCTGCAAAATATGATTACCAACGCTTGCGAACCATATGAACACGAGCTACTTGATACAATTAAATTTTCGTCTAGTTGGCTTAGATGCTCTCACTTTTACTCACATTTACATATAACCATTTAACCACATAATAACTAATTTTCTGCTGCGTCAGTGGCTTTGTTATTAAAATATTACTAAGCTGCTAAGAAGAGTAAGAGTTAAGCCGCTTGGGAAATTATTAGCTAATTAAGCGCTTGCAGTTTGCACTAGTTTGTGTTGCTGTTCTACGAATATGTGTGCTAACGTCGACTTTCAAAATCATTTGCATTTAATTGCACAGACTTAGTTGCAGACAGAAAGTGTTAGAGTGTGGCACACATGTATGACTTCAGATATATCAAGTTACTGGGAAGGATGTTATTATTATAATACTTATTTTAATGGACTTCACTTACCGAATGTACGCGATCGTATGTGCTGTTGCCACCCAAGCTGGAAGCGATCGTCTCTCGAAAGCTGGACTGGTCTCTAGCAAAGCCATTGTTATAGTACACGCTCCGCCGCTTGCCCCACAGTATATCCTTGAAGGCAACCCGGTACCGGTGCGACATCACATTATACAAAATCGGGTTGATCGTGCTGTAGTCGTAGTCGTTTTTGTGTTTAATAAGAGTAGAAGAGGGGAAGAAAAGAAAAGAAGGAAAGAGAAGAGAAGCGTTCATTAATTTCCTTGAAAATGGTTATATTTGGTTGTCAAATATCACCCTTCCGCTTTTTTGCTCTTTATTCAATGCTTTATAAAAAGTTTTACAGTGATTGGATTTAGTTCAAATATGCGCCGTTTCGTTCGATATTCTGTTTCCATCTTGACGGCAACTTCATAATACCCCCTTCGTAGAAGCCCCGTTCTTTATTTGTGAAGAACTCGGACAGCCACTTTTCACAAGACTCTTTTGAGTTCAACTTTACAGCAACAAGAGTGTTCGCCATGGACAGAAACATTTGGTAATCACTTGGCGCTATGTCGGGCTATATGGTGGATGCGATAAAACCTCCCATCCGAGCTGCCGTAGCTTCTGACGAGTCATGAACGAAGTGTGTGGTCTGGCGTTGTTCTGATGGAACACTACACCCTTACTGTTGGCCAATTCTGGACGCTTCTGGTCCATTGCCTGCTTCAATCGTTCCAGTTGTTTGCAGTAGATGGTTGAGTTAAGCGTCTGGCCATATGGTAGTATGGGAGCAGCTCATAGTGGATAATTCCCTTCCAATCCCTCCAAACACACAGCAAAACCTTCCTGGCCGTCAATCCCGGCTTAGCCACAGTTTGGGACGATTCACCAACCTTCGACCACGACCGTTTTCGCTTAATATTGTCGTATGTGATCCATTTTTCGTCGCCAGTCACCATCCGCTTCAAAAATGGATCGAGTTCGTTCCGTTTCAGCAGCATATCGCAGACGTTGATTCGGTCGAGAAGGTTTTTTTGCGTAAAATCATGCGGCACTCAAACATCAAGCTTTTTTGTGTATCCAGCCTTATGCAGATGGTTTGAAATGGTTTGGTGACTAATTCCCATCTTCTGGGCGATGTCACGAGATGCCACATGCCGGTCTAACTCGTTGTTTTCCATGATTTCATCGGTATTCGTCGTTACAGGTCTTCCGCCGGCTGGCTTATCCTGGTGTCGTTTTCCCCCTCTCTGAATCGTCGAAACCATTCCTCTGCAGTTCGAAGTGATAGAGTACCCCAAATCTCACGGAACGTTTCTCTAGCGGATTTGCTTTAAAGGAAGGAAAACTTTAAAATAGCGCGAATTTCGGCGTTAATAAAGAACGCAATATCCAAACTAATCATGCATAGCGTCGTTCTGTAGGACGTCAAGACCTTTCAAAGATGTGCAAATATAGTATTGCCAGATAAGAGCTCTGAAGCGCTTTATACATAGCCGTGAAATTCAATAGACAAAAAGGCGGAAGGGATATATTTGACAACCTAATATAAGATATTACAATACATATTGAAAATGAGAAAAAACTGCAACTTCGAATGCACGGAAGCTATATTAAACAATAATATACATAAAATGTACAACAAAATGATTTTGATCGCTTAGTTTGTATGACCGTTTTATGCTATGGTGATGCGATCTCTACAAAATCTTCGGACGTTGCACCATTACATTGGAAAATAATCCATGTAAAATTTTTTGTAAAAGTTTTCCCTACATGCACTTGATTCCGATCGTACAACTATATACTAAGTTGGTCCGATATCGACGGTTCCGGCAAATGAGCAGCTTCCTGGAGTAAAAATGACGTGTTCACATAAAAATGCGGGAGCCTGGTTTATATATACGGTATACTTGAAGAGGTATATTAAAATTGCCGCGAAGAAATACCCTCATTTTTTAGATGTTTATCTGAACTTTTAAACGCGTAGTTTTTCCACAATAAGCTCTTCATTTGATTTGGTGATACCGTACTACAATAGCATACTAACTGAACGATGAAACTTCAATCCCTATTTGGAAACCTTTGCTTCGGCAAGGTATCTTCTCGAAATTTGGCGTGGATCAATGTTTCCGAAACATATTGTTCAGATCGGACCACAAAGCATTTGGCTGTCATACTAACTGAACGATCAACTTCAAGGTTTTGTTAAGAAATATTGACCGTACGAAGAGTATTATAGATTCGGTGAAGCCTTCGCTTTATGTTACGTATTTTTCATTATTATTTTATTTTTACAGGGTTTCAATTGAATATAGAGATCAGAAATCTTGGTTACGTTGATGTTAGGATAAAACAGATACCATAACGTATAAATGAAATATCATAAATTTATTTTAGCCTTCTGGTTAAGTAAAATTCGATCGGAACAAAACTATTTACTGAATGCAAATATTGGGTAGTCAAAAAAGTCTTTTCGTATTTTGTTAATAGATGTAGTTGCAGTGGTATATCTCCAGTACTAGCTTGCCATGTACCATAGTGTTAGAAAGGTGAGATTTTAAGCTTTATTTAACCAATAAAAAATAAATTTGGGAGTGTTGAAAAAAAGGTACAGATGTTAAAAAATGAGTGAAAATAATGAAGAAATTCGATATATTTTGAAATTTTTGTATAAAAAAGAGTAGAATGTCATGCTGCATCAGTTCGTGTAGCTCAACAATGGTTCACTCGCTTTCATTCTGGAAATTTCGATGCTAAAGATGCGACTCGCTCTGATCGACCTATCGTTGAAAATGTCGATGAAATTATGAAAAAGACTGACCAAGACCGTCACATAAGCAGCCATTACACCGCTAATGCACTTAGCATTCATCTTCAAATTGTTGTGAACCATTTAAAAAAGGCTGGCTACAAAAAGAAGCTCGATGTTTGGGTACCACATGAATTGTCTGTGAAAAATTTAATGGACCAAATTAACATCTGCGATTCTTTGCTGAAACGAAATAAAATCGAACCATTTCTGAAGCGAATGGTAACAGGAGACGAAAAGTGGATCAAATACGACAATAATGTGCGAAAAAGATCATGGTCCAAGCGTGGTGAAGCTCAACAAATGACGCCCCGAAAGGTTATGCTGAATGTTTGGTGGAATTGGAAAGGAATCATCTACTATGAGCTGCTCCAGCCTGGTCAAACGATTGATTTTACATTTTACTGTCAACAATTGATAAGATTGAAGCAAGCAATCGGAAAAAACGGCCATAACTAATCAACAGAAAGGGTTTCGTCTTCCATCAGGACAACGCTAGACCACACACATTTTTGATGACTGGGCAAAAACTGAGACAGCTTGGCTGGGAAGTTTTGATGCATCTACCATATAGCCCTGACCTTGCACCATCGGACTACCATTTCTTTCGGTCAATTCAGAACTCTCTTAATGGAGTAAAGTTGGCTTCAAGAGAAGCCTTTGAAAATTACTTGTCGCAGTTTCTTGCCATGAAACCAGAAAAGTTTTACACTGATGGAATAATGTCTCTAGTGGAAAAATGGAAACAAGTGGTCGACCAAAATAATAAATATTTGGTTTATTAAAGTTCATTATAAATATAAAAGAGAAATAAGGTGAAGTTTGATTAGAGATACGAAAAGAATTTTCCGACTATTCTATATATATATTCTTGAAGCAATGCCTCGGTGTAATGATAGCCGAGCTCCTAATATCTAATCGCAGAGCTGTTCGATTTTGCTAGCATTTTTTTAGCTTCGCATTTTAGTGGATGAACGCATTTTTGGGCACATTTTTCTTAACTTAAAAGCAGAGTTTTTTTTTTTTTTTCATTTTCTTCATCGGAAGTTTGGCCCACACCCACATACTGCTGATGACGTAAACACTGCTTTTAGGTCTAGCTTTCTCGGTCGGGGCATGATGCACAGGGCAGAGTAGATCCAACCATTAGTATACTACGCTCACAAGTCAGCGATATTCCGACTTATTTATGTACTAAACTAAGGGTTGGTGGAAAGCGTCATAGATCATGTCTTTTGTCGTATTTGAATCTTAAAAATATAAGGGTCGTATAAGTATGTACATATATTAGACAAACAGAGAAACAGACGCTCAGATGTCCCTACATGGTTTTTTAACCGCATTCTTATCGTCGTGATATACATATTCGGCCCCTATAAACTTTTATGACTTCGACAAATATTACAAGCAGTTTTTCAGTTAAAATTAAATTCTGCCATTCCATTTGCATTTCTTAACAGTTTTTAATACCACGTTTTACTCCAAAGCTCTTCTGCCCTCCTCCTAAAATCATGTGTTCTCTTATACTCTATTCTCCTTTACTCCTAACATAGTGGCTCCCTTTGTACTACAGTTACTAGGTCATCCAACAGAGCACGAAAATATTTTTTTTCGCAAGTCCAATGTTTTTTGCAGTAGATTTCTTTATTTCCCTGCCAACTATATTATTTTGTGCATACTTAATCGCTTTTTATACTATTATATGAAAATTAAAAGCATTTTACTACTTTTGCCAATTCCTAAATTGATATTAAGTACATACAGGTGTCTTCCGATTTACGACAACCAAACAGCTGCGTCTGTCGTGGGCATTTATCACTCTTTGCCGGTATTATCAGTAACTCTTTAATCTTCTTACAAACTTAACCATTAGCATCTGTTTGAATATGCGTCCGTGATAAATAGCTGTCTGGGTCCCAACTGATGAAGAAATGAATTTGCACAACTAAGCTTCTCTAATATTTACCACAAATTATTTACACAGTTTTGTTTTCATCTGCTCCCTAATTGCTACTGCAGTACATTGTTTCTCTTTGCAGATAAAGAGACTTAAACGGTTTTATCAGAGCAAACATGACAAAAACTATTTACAAACACAGCCACTCTTTCTGCTGCTCCCCGCTCACTAGAGATGCATTACTTAATATGAAGTGTAAACGTCCATTCGGAACCAAAACGTACCATATAGAGATATAAATTATATATGTATATACAGATACATTATTATATATGTAAATATATGTGCATGTGCACATAAATAAAAGAATAAGTCAGTCATAAAATAAAATGTTTGAAAATTTGGAAATTTATCGGAGTACTTACCACGACACATAGTACGTGAAACCGGCGATGGAGAACATCCACTCGTTTATCTCTTGGAAATTGTTTTGTTCTTTGGCATAGAGGAACCATAAGCGCTGCATGTGGAATGGCAGCCAGCAAATGAAAAAGGTCACTACAACGGCGGCTGCAAGAGACAGGAGGAGAACAAAGGACAATATTGTTAAAGGACTTTACATGCATATATTTATATATATGTATGTACTTATATGTATGTGCATATTGTTAGTACTTCGAATTTATTGCGTTAACATGCATACAATAACAAAATATGGCTTTATTTCGTCCCAGAAAATTTAAGGACATGTAAGGAAAGTATCGACATTTTAATTTAGTGGCGCAAGTTTATGTTGGCAACAAAACCCCTAAAACCGTTTCGGATTAGCTCGCTGAAGCAAAACATGAAATTTGGAAAGTAGCCCAAAAATTAAAAATGTTCTGTAGTCACATAAAAGATAAACGAAATTTACGCTTCGAAGTCAGGGCTAGAAATGCAAATGAAATCTATTGTTAGGTGAAGGATGGAATACAAGGTGCGTTCCAAAGTCAACAGGACATAAAAAAAAAGATATAACACATATATAATGGTTTTTTCGGCAAAATCAATTTATTTTATTCAAAATAGTCTCCTTCTGCTTCAATACAGCTTTTTGCACGGTCCAAAAGCGTGTCGAACGAGTTTTAGTTTTAGCTCGTTGGCCGATATGGCCGCCAGTATGCCGGTGCTTTTCTTTTATAGGCAAATGCATTTTTCCGAAAAGGAAGAAGTCGCACGGTGCCACATCAGGTGAATGCGAGGAGTGGCTAATGATTAAAATGTGTTTCTTGGTCAAATAATCGGTCACAAATGTGGATCGAATGTTGGATTCTGAGCAATTTTTGGTCGTCAGTCAATTTGTGCAGAACAAACTGTGCACACACCTTTCGTAAACCCAAATGTTGGGTCAAGTATCGATAAGTTGATGTCTTGGAGATGTTCAATTCCATTTCCATGAATTTCAATGACAATTCGGCTGATTTTTGATGAATTCAAGCACAGTTTCGATGGAATTTCCGGTGATCACGGATTTTGATTGGCCCAAATGTTGATCGTTATTTATGTCCTCACGACCACTTTGAAAACGTTGAAACCACTCGTGCCCTCTGCTATGGGATAGCCAATCATCGCCATAAACTTGTTTCATCTATTGAAACGTTTCGGTAAAAGTTTTATTAATTTTGAGAACAAACTTCAATGTTGGCTCTTTTTTCGAAGCTCATTTTCGCACCGAAAACACAAACATACCTACACTTAAAACGCAATAACTTCACTTCCAAACTATAAAATTCTAACGCACTAATCGACATATTGATGTTGCCACCAGGGGGCGTTAGATTCAAAAAGTCTTGTTTACTTTGGAACGCACCTTGTATGTGTCTTCAGTGGGTACATAGTGCCGGAAACTAAATCAACTTCAGATGGGTTGAGTACTAATTCGTAATGAAATACTTTTAACTGATTAGTCGCATCACAAGATCATCGTAGGGGGAAAATTATTTCTTACTTTAGAAAACCAGCTGGTAAATCCTACGGCTGCAAGCCAAAGAATTTCAGGTGGTTGTATACCATGATCATCCGACCAATTATCACATATGGAGCGGTGCCTTGAGCTTCAAAAGTAACGTAAGCTTCGGCAGAACTTCAACTAACGAAGCTGTAAAGACTCGCCTGCACACTGCGTACATGTCCGACGGCGACACTTGAAGTGATGCTGAAACTCATACCGCTTCACCTAGTAATCGATCATGTAGCCAAACACAAAGGTAAGGCAATCTCTTCCCAGCACATGAAAAATCAAGTGGCGAAATACCTCTGGCTTCTCTCCCAAAGGATAGTATTACTGAAAGTGTAAACTTCATTAAGAAGTTTAAGTTTAGCCCTACCAGTAAGACTAAATGATTCTGATTCGCTCCCGAGCTACTGCTAAGGTACACCGAGAGTTCAAAAATATCGGAGGAGATTGGCGCAGGACCTGCAGGACCACACGCCAAACTTCCTATATCTATGGGTAGTTTCCGAGCATATTCCAAATAGAGTTCTTTGATATAAAGCTTTGCGTAGAGATAAATATCCAACGCAACTATCGCAACGAACGTATAGTAACACTCAGCGACAGTTAAGCGGAACTTAAAGCGATCTCTGCGTCCGAAATCAAATCGATATTGGTGCAGGAGTGAATTAAACGGCTAAACAGTTTATCAGCTCGCAAGCAACCAAAACCTTCTCTGGGTGCCCGGTACAGCTGGAAATGAACTGGCTGATGAGCTCGTCCACTCCACAGTATGCACCAAAATAGTTGGATCCGAACCTTTCAATGCTGTTGGTCCTCATACCATAAAGAAGCTACTTCGCAAGGATGAAAGAGTGTGTATGGTGGTGTATCGGAAACTACTCCAAGTCATGCGCCATGGCAAGTTGCTAATGGGTGGTTACAACCGTAAAAGGTTTAAATATGTAACCAACCACCTAAAGAAAAAATCAGGCTACTTGTCGCCTTCTAAATATACTGGCCATTGTATGCTCAATAAGCATTTATATTATTATTATATCATAAGTTCGAATACATATATTATATGCATTTAAATGAAACGCCTTTTATGAGATTTTCGTTTATTACTTCTTATGTGGCTCTTTTTAAGGATCAGCAATAATTTGGCATAATGGAACGACCCTATCAACCTTCTTAACTCTCCTCCATCTTAGACCGCTCTCATTGTTCTTAACTACATCCCTCAGTTTTTAAGATATCGTTTTGAAATTTTGCAAACGTCATTTTCTCTACAAGAAGCTGCTCATTTGTCGGAACTGCCGATATCGGACCACTATAACATATAGCTGCCATCCAAACTGAACGATCGGAATCTAGTTCTTGTATGGAAAACTTTTGCATTTGACAAGATACATATATTCACTAAATTGGTATAGATTATTTTCTAAGGCAACAATATAATCTCCGATTTCCGAGAAATTGTTCAGATCGGTTAACTATAGCATATAGCTGCCATACAAACTGAATGATCGAAATCAAATGCTTGCATGGTAAACTGCCTCATTTGACGAGGTATCTTCACGAAATTTGATTATTAATTACTGCTTAAGGTAATAATATAATCTCCGAAAAAATTGTTCAGATCGAATTACTATAGCATCCGTATAAACTAAACATATATGTAGTTACTAAAAAGAAATGCACCTCTGAAGGGTATATTAGTTTCGGTGGAGCCGAAGTTAACGATTTTTCTTGTTTATACCAAGCAACGGAAATTTTCTATAAATGTTATTAAAAAAAATATTTACACGTCCAAAGCTTTCACAAATTGTTTACGTATTAAATCACTAAGTTCATTTTGAGAAAAAAATTTTGGCGTAGATGTTTCACTCTCCCTTTCACTTCCACTTGTATCCAGCTACCCATTGTCAAGTGTAATATTTTGCGAAATTTTCAGTTATTTTTTCGGCAAGCCTAACTCACGTGTCCTTTCACAAAAAATTTACGCTCTTAAATACAGCTCAACAAAGGCATTTTCGCATGCATTCCGTTCAATCCAAATACAATAATATGTAATCAAAACTCTGACTGCTAAGTTACTTTGTAAGTGTGTAAGGAATTTCAATTTCGCAAACCTAATTGCTCGCTTCGTAACTTAACGCTCGCTAAATTACTAAGAGATTTTCACAGTAGAAATTTATTTATTGAAAATTTGAAACGGCGTGTTTCTCAAGATGAAATTCGAAGTCGCAGCTTGCACCTCCAACTGCCTGACACTTTAGCTGCTAATAGCTGTTGTTTTCCTACAACGTTTGCCCGTTAAGTTCGCACAGCAGCTGCGCTCTATCTTGTTTGTAATTAGTAGAGTTTATGGTTTTGTTAAGTATAACCTATCCGGGTTGGTTGAATTTATGAAGGTATATTGGCGCACTTAAATGCATTTAAAAAGCCAAAGTTCGGTTGTGAAATTTATTCATACATGTAAATATTGTTATTTTTATTTTTATTTTATAATCATTTATACAATAAAATATTTATTATATAAATACATGAAATCGCAGCACTGGCTACTAGGCCTTCAGCCGCCTTATTAATAGCTTAGGTACTATTATTGTGTTAGTTAGTTGTTAGTGTGTTAGATGTATTTTAGTAACTTTCTATCTTTTAAAAATTTATATGTAATCATTACGTTTTTATCTGAGGGATTTTTTAATGCTTGTGCTAAGTCAATGTTGTCTGAGTAGTGTGTTGTTGAGTGGATTACTGGGCAGTCTGCTAGTATGTGTTGAATTGATACGGAGTTGCCACAAAAAGGGCAATTGGAACGGGATTTTCCCATAAGTATATGTAAGTGAGTTAGGATGGTGTGTCCGATCCTGAGGCGAGTGTATGCTTTGATGGCGCTTATTTTCGTGGTGGGCCCGTACAAGGTTGGTATTCTATCTGGGTTGATCTTGGCGTAACTATGGGTGTGTAGTTTCCAAGCATTTAAGTTTTCTTCGAGCCTTTTGTGTTTGATGAAGTTGCGTATATCTTGTTTCGAAAGGTAGTTGTAAGTAAGAGCCGGTATGTTTTTGACACTTTAGGCAGCGGCGTCAGCGAGGTGATTGCCAGTTATTCCCACGTGGCCCGGAATCCACATTATTTTGATTTTTCTCGGAGCGCTGATCACGGCGTCTCTGATTTTGCTTATTATCGGGTTGTAATTTGATAACGACTTAATGGCTGAGATGCAAGTCTTGCTGTCGGTGCAAATGAGGTATTTACCATTGTGTTTTTTTTGCATGCTCGACCGCCTTCAATATAGCAGATGCCTCTGCTGAGAAAACCGAACACATATGAGGAAGAAGCCAGTTGCAGATTGTATTACCTGTGTTCGTGACCACGGAAAAGGAAGTGTATTCGGATGACTTAGATCCGTCTGTGAAGATCAACTTTCAGCCATTTTTTTCGTATTTATGCTCCATTTCAAAAAACGTATTTTTGAAAACATGGTTTGGTGTGTTCTGTTTGGGCAGCTTGGATAGTTTGTTGGGGAGTGATTCACACGGGATTAGCCATGTAAATAGTAATTTGTACTTGTGCACGATTCATAGCTTCTCACTGCAGCTTTTGCAACTATTGTGTCCGAAGCATTACACAAATTCTATGCTAGTCATTATAGTCGAAGAAACTGATACCTTCTCCTATTAGAGCACACCCAGCAACGGTTTCTTGAGGATAAAACGGCGTCTGAATATTAGCTTGTTGACTATCATCACTCCAAATACGTTAATTTAGTTTAATAATTTAAGGCGGCCAACTCGTTTTGACCCATACACCGAACTTGCGACGCACTTGATAATCGTTCGCTCCAATTGTTGAAAACCAAGATCCTTCCGTAAATCTTCCATAAAGTGTTTGGGCACCAATTGTGGCGCGCGTTGGTGGATGAATTCATTCGGATCTTCTTTCATACTGCTAAACAATTGCAACAGGGTCTTCGTTGTACACTAACCTTCTTGGTAGGGTCGAGGCCCATCTAAAACCTCTGTCTTGCCTTAGGTCCGGAACCCGGTTGCAATGCAACTCCATATTGAGTGTTCAAAGCACTCTGCTCTCATTCGGGCATTAAACCACAACCACCACCATACTCCCTG
Organism: Bactrocera tryoni; assembly: GCF_016617805.1. Lineage (NCBI taxonomy): Eukaryota > Metazoa > Arthropoda > Insecta > Diptera > Tephritidae > Bactrocera > Bactrocera tryoni. The sequence goes on from NC_052503.1 coordinate 38,449,177, forward strand.
AGGGGTCAGACAAGAATTTAAACCCGATTTTCAGCTAATTGCCTTCGCTGTCTAAACAATTCAGGCGCAAACGACCCTACCTGTTCCCCATTCCGCCTAGTGAAGATAAGACCGCTAAAATCTAAATGCCCATCAGTCCAGCTAATTCTCATAACACCCAGATTCTTAATAACCAAGTACATCGAGCATTCTGCAATAACATGCACCCAATCCTCGACCTGTGCCCTACTCAAACACCTCGAAGGAATGCATGCAGACCAAAAAACACAATCCCAGACAGAATCCTAAGTTTGTGTCTCCTTATACATACAAACCTGACGTCCCGAATGTCCTCGTATGTTACCCGTTAGGGCTATTGTCCAAGGGTTTTGCTAACTACTCCCAACCCTCTTCACATCAAAATCGGAAATCCAATCATTCTGACATGACATACTCAAGCGCCTTCTTGATCTGTATGCTAAAGTGCGTTGTTTGACAATCAGGTCAAATGAGAGTGCGCCTAACAAAATCTGCATAACATCCATCGAAACGGTGCGACATACAGACAAACATGCAAGCATCATACAGCGTTGCATCGAGAGAAGTTTTCGGCGGTATTGAGGCTCCATAAATGGCACAACCTACGATATATGGTGCGAACTGCACGACTTCCGAAGCCCTGATCATTCCGTGAGACTCCTCTAACCTTTCCGATAGTATATTGGCAGAACGAGCAAACCTCAAAATTCATGTTGATATACTATACATCCTACCCTTTCAAAACCTCTAAAAATGAGAAATAAGACCTCAGTATAACTCAGTTTTATCGATGGCATAAAAAAAAATCGGTAAATTCGTGGGAGAACTTAATGAAATTTATGTGCTAATTTATGGATTTTCATATCAACTCTCTGGTGTCCTGGTTGGTGAGCTGCTTAAACTTGTGATCGCCTTCTTACAGTGCCGCTCAAATATTACCCATATAAAGTGGCGTGGAAACTAAATAATGCAAAAGTGGCCTTTCTACATCGAGAGAAACGTTTGAAGGAAACTATTTGAGTGTGATGCGCCAGTTACGGCAAAACATTGAGTTTCTGTTTATAGCCGAAATTTCTATCGTGAGATACTTTGCACGATCGAGTCTCGCTTGCGCCAACTGAAGAGACCGGACGCTTGTTTTGGTGATAAAAATGTTGTATTCTTTGGTGATATAATGCAGTTACCACCTGTCCGAGGACATCAAGTATTTCAACAGCCAGAATATATGATGCTCGCCACACATCTGAGGCGACAATTCCGCCTGAATTCTCTTTTGCGAAAGCTTTAAGAATTTACCCAACTAATGACCAAGTTGTTAGTCTTAATAAAAAAGTTCTACAGAGTTTTCAAGACAAAAGTACTGTTATTTATTTCATTAAAGCACAATACCAATTCTTTGATGTTACATGAAATTTACCTAATAAGGATTTACATACTATAATACCTATGATATCAATAAAACTAGGGGTCTTCCTAATGAATTTGAAAATATTTGTTGGTTTGTTTGAGCAAATGTGATGTTAAAGTCGACGTCTCTAAAGGTTTAGTGAATGGTAACACAGGCTTCGTTACAGAAATTATCACTTAATTAAGCTAACATCGATACAATTTCCAGCAAAATACAGCTATGGTATTGCTGAAAGACGAATGTTGCCAATAATAATGAGTTAGGCGTCGACCGTTCATAAGAAGCAAGGTTGCATAGTTGAATATGCAGTAATTTATCTGGTCTCTCGATTGTTTGCTGCTGGGCAAGTGTATGTAACACTTCTTCGTTGTAGATCTTTGGGTGGTATTCGAATTGAAGAACTTGACTGCTCAAAGTTGACATATAAAATCCCATGTAACAGGGAAGCCTTGGAAAAAATTATTCGATTAGGAAGAAAGCATTCAAAAAAAGTCGTCAATAGAACTTGGTCGCAAATAATAAAACAATTAGTCAATGAAAGGTTCAGAGTAACTTCTGCCAAATTATATTGTAGATTTACTTTCACAATACAACATGTCATAGTTAATATTTTAACTTGATTGGGAGTTTCTCACTTTAAACTAACAAGTGGAAATTAAATATAGTTTTAAAAATGAAAAACCACACTTTTAAAGCGCATCAAATTGAAAAGTGAAAAATAATTCTTAGTATAAACTAACAATAATAATGAACCAAAAATTCGTGTATTATTGTGAGAAAAGCGTGGGGTGCTTTGTAACATATTTTTCAAATACCGACTAAGCTTCTTCATTATCATACGAAATTGAATTCGTACCATTTTTATTTTTAGTTATTTTAATACTGAATGCATTAATTTAGTCTTCCAAGGGGGTTGTGATGTTTATTTTTATTTGGTACTTCAGCGTTTTCATTTATTCTCACAGAATTCGTTTGAAGATTATGTCTTCCAGAGAAGGATTTTCGATTTTGTCTGTCTCCGTGTTATATTCCGGCGATTTACACAAACAAATGTGCGGCTTATGAGCCATGCTTGTAGATAAACAAAAAGCGCTTCCATGATACTTCGAAAAACATATTGTTGAGCTGGCTATTTATATGAGCAAATCCATATATTGAATGTGAAATAGACAGACGAAGTAAATTGATTTGAGATTAAAGAAATTGCTGCGAACATAAGCAGTTAAGCATATACTGGTATGTATATATATTTGTGTAAGGATACTTGTACACATGCATAATTCAATGGGTCTTTATATTGGGCATTCGAAGAGAAGTATTACAAAAGCATGTTTTCGTCGAATTGGAATGTGTTCGCAGAAGAGAGAGGAATTCGAAAGCAGCGCGATGGATGAGAATACAGGAATAACTTCGCGTGGATTTCAATGCCAGAGGCTTGCAAATAAGTTTCTTACAGTGCATAAATTAATAATAATTTGGATTAGATTTGATAGGATTATTTAGTTCTATTGCTGGTATTTGCGCAGGAATTTCAAAATTTGTGTTTTAGAATTCTTGGATTGCAGTTGGTAGGAAATCCACACATCGGAGACTTCTTTGCCCTAACACAAAAGTACGTTCAAAACTTTTGCATACTTAAGTCGGAAATGAAATGCCAGAAAAGCTCTAACATATGACAACATTTTAAAATTTTAACAAATTTCAACATTTGCATAATTTTATACAAATATTTGCACATAAGTACAAGCCTACTATAAAGTGCATACATATGTCCATAAGTATAGCATATATCCTTATAATACGTAGGTATACCTATGGTATATGCATGGTATATCTAAGCAAGTGTGCCTACTACACAAAGCTCTCCTCTGTCCATTAACCACAAACAGGACGGCGGTTGACAATAAAATGTTTCTGTAAGACCTTGAGACTGTTTAGTGATTGTCTGTAGTTTCAATTTGGGTCTTTTTGAACGAAAAAGAAGACAATATATAAATATGTAGTACTTATACGAGTATATACACAAGTAAGCACGCTAACATACATTCGCACGAATGAATATTTTTGCGGCATTTAAAGAAGCAAATAGAAAGTATACGCAAAGAAAAAGCATCTCGAGCAGACTTGTTAGCTATCAACGGTATCGCACATTCGCGGTGCACGGTTAAAGTCTAAAAGAAGAGAAGGTGTAAGTTCGGGATAAACGGAGTATAATAAACAATCAAATTTTCAATAGTGCCCAACTTAGATTAGGTTAGGATTTCAATTGGGCAGACATTTGTACTTTGTGTTGCACAAAAACTTTTTAAGTGAGATATCAGATCTTTTCTAAGTAAAGAAATTTACTAAGGCAGTTAATATCTGCGCCAACCAAGGGTAAGCCTCCTCAACATCGCATATGAAGTTCTATCGAGCTCGAGTGCACTGTGTAAAAGATTGAAGCCCACTGTCAACAAACTGATTGGACCTTATCAGTGTGGCTTTAGACCTGGAAAATCAAAAACTGACCAGATATTCACCATGCGCCAAATCTTGGAAAAGACCCGTGAAAAGAGAATCGATACGCACCACCTCTTTGTCGATTTCAAAGCTGCTTTCGACAACACGAAAAGGAGCTGCTTTTATGCTGCGATGTCTGAATTTGGTATCCCCGCAAAAATAATATGGCTGTGTAAACTGACAATGAGCAACATTAAAAGCTCCGTCAGAATCGGGAAGGACCTCTCCGAGCCGTACGATGTCATACAAGGTTTCAAATAAGGGAATCCCTTTCATTCGACTTCTTCAATCTGCTCTTGGAGAAAATAATTGGACCTGCAGAACTAAATAGGGAAGTACCATCTTCTATAAGAGTGTACAATTGCTGGCGTACGCCAATGACATCGATACCATTGGCCTCAGCAACCGTGCCGTTAGTTGCTTTCTCCAGAATGGATAAGGAAGCGAAGCAAATGGATCATGGCAGCTCACGATTTGGCTCCCACATCACTGTTGACAGTCATAAATTTGAGGTCGTAGATAATCGTTTATCTTGGAACCATTGTAAACACCACCAACAATGTCAGCCAACTATTTCGGATTGAGTAGGCAATTGAGTTCTCTCTCGATGAATAAAGACCAAAGTCCATAAGTCCCATTGTTACCGTCCTGTTAGATGGTGGTGAGGCATAGACGATGACAAAGACGAGATGCCAGATATGTATAATCGGGCAAAAAGTAGTTGACAAAATTAGTGTGAAGCCAAATTTAAAAAACAAAATTTCATATTGAATTCGAACATGTACCAGACTAGACTTGTGTTATGATACTAGAGTGATGGAAAAATGGCGCTCGTGTTCCAACCGTTAGAAGCATTCCACTTTTTTCTATTATAGTAAAGTTGACACTCTCTAGAAAGTTTAGGATTTCTTAATATTGCTCTGCAGAAATAAGTCCTTTAAGAAGTTTTAAACACTGTTGTTGTTCCAGTTCAAATTTCGACTTGTTCTTGACCGCTAAGCAATATCATATATGAAAGCTCATGCTCGCAACGTAAATGTATCTTGTTTTTTCCTACAACATAACTGGCGTAAAACGCCGGCACTTTGGTAAAAATAGTTCAAGGACATTTAACTTTAGTTAGAAAAACCTCCAACGAAATTAGAACACAGCTTTAATACATATGGTGTCTGATATCAAAATGTAAATAAAACTGTCTCATGCAGAAAACATTTTACGAGTTTACATACATACATACATATCTACTTGCCTACCGGTATGTGTATATTTATATGTGGAAGTGCTGTAGCAGACACACTTGTGGCACTGTGAGCTGTGCTGAAGTGCCACTCAGTCGACTTTTCCACTGCAAACATGTTCTACTGGTATTTAGGATTGCTTAGCGAAAGCCGAAACGCACTGGTGCCACATATGGAAGTATAAAAGCGTCATTGTAACGAAGACTGCACTAGGTTGAATGTATTATGTCCGTACTTGTTACAAAGGGTAAAACGTGAAAGTACAAGAATATTCTTTATATGAGGAGTGTTCAAAAATTTAGGGCTACGACCATTTAAACTTCTACTTTTCTGTTTTATTGATACAAACTGAGTCATAGAAATTAACACCTAAAATTTTGAAAGCTCACGAAAGTGAGTTTAGTCTAAGTGATACGAGCTGTTCTAAAAAGAAAACCGAGAAGATAACACTGATTAATTCCAATCTGTCTGTGTCACCACGTTAACAGCTGATAAAGAAATAAGGAACATAATGTTGGGCGCTGGTTGCTCATTACTAGGCGTATAAGCTTTTTGAGCAAAAGTAAGTTTATCGAAGTTTGGTCTCAGCTAGTATTAACTGATTTCTTTTTTTCCTTTAGGTGTTTTTTACGTAACTTGAAACCGTCCGGTGCACAACTCTGGGAAGGAATGTCTTGCCTTCAAACATTGGTTTGTAAAAAGGTCATTTCTGGCCACTCCCAAGTGAATGACAATCATAGAACTTTCCTCAGTTGCGTGAATTTCTACAAATGACTTCATCCCCAATCGACCTCCACTCCGTTGAAAAGACCAAGTGAAGAAGAATCTGGCTACACTCCGAATCTCCAATTAGCGCCAAACAGCGAAAAGGAAGAACGATTGGCATGCTGTTGTAATATCAGCTACAACCGCGTAAACGGTGTCTACGCCAATAAAGAAGAAGAAGAAGTTTTAACTGAATTGAAATGGAAATTATATATTATTGATAAAATAAATGCTCATCGCTGGAAAAACTCAATGCTACAGTATATCTTATCAAAAATAAGATAGAAATTATTATATCTGAGAAGTATTGCTTCGAAATGGCCTGCATATAAGTAAATAAACAGTTTTTGATAAATGAAAAAAAAAACCGCAAGGCCTTATGTGCTCCCCTAGTAAACGCTATGCATAGATTGTAATTATTATATGTTTGTTCGCTAATGGTTATTTATGATATCATTAAATATTCGAGTTACTTAATTTATAGCAGACTGTTCAGGACAAAGGAGCAAATTGATTAAGTCATCTCTGAGGAACTCTCTGTCTTTGCACCTGCTACTACACAAAAATATATATGTATATATTTTTCTTTTTCTTTTAAAAGTATCTGCAGTACATATGATAGCACTGTCAACGAGCTATTAGGTAGAGGAGCGGTTCTTATCGAATGGTGTGTGCGAGAATCAAAGAGACAAAAGACTCATAACGTGGAGAGCGGCAAGTACTAGACATTTAATATTGGATTTTGGATAACTATAGCGTTATAATTTATGCTTATGAGGGTATTCTTGTCGACAAACTTGAAAATAAACGCAAGATTTTTTCGATAGTTTAGAAATTCAGAAATATCTTCTTTAAAGGATTTCTCAAAATTTAAATTATTTTCGAAGTTATATCAATTCTAGTGTCTTGGCTGTGAACGAAACTTACTATAAAACTATAATATAAAACGCGTTTTTCTCGAAATTACTTTTTTGATGCTTTTAATACAATATATCTCATAATCTTTCAATCTCTCTCTATCACATGAAGCAACCAAAAATGAAAAATTAAAATTTGGAATATTTTTTAAAATTTGGGCCAAGTTAAAACCTTTATTTTTAAGTAGCCGTCCTTTTATCAAAAAAATTGTTTTTTTTTTCAGTTAAGCCGTAAAGTCGTACTAGTCAAGGGTCCATCAATGTCTTATTTTTCAGATGACCACAATGGTTTAAATAATCCTTGAAGTAGAGGGGTATATTGCAAGGACGCATACATTCAATCTTTTTTATACTCTTGCAATCAGTTGCTAAACATTATGATGGTTTTGTTCATCTAACAGTTGTACGTATTGACTAAACCTAAGCGAGATAGATATAAGATAGATATAAGGTTTTATATATATAAATGATCAGGATGACGAGGAAAGCTGAAATCCGGTAGACTGTCCGTCTGTCTGTCCGTCTGTGCAAGCTAGTAAAAATAGAGAGTACAAAAAAATTATGAGTTCTTAGAAGGGCGTGATTGGACCATTGCCTCGCCCACAAATCGACATTAACCGAAAAGCGCCATACCTATGCGCTGAATGAAGATATCATAAAAATTCTTACTGAGCGTGTGAAAATGAATGAAATCGGAAGGTAACCCCGCAAACTTCCCATCTAATGGCCCGAAAACTCAATAACTAAATGCGCCAGAAACTTAAAAAGCATCCGACGATGGGCGTGGTACCGATTTTAGGGGGTTAACTTGGACTTCCATGATATGAGACTCTGTGTTACATATAGGTACTATGGAAAAATATATACAAAGTTTCACGTTTCTATATTTCTAAACTGAATTTCTTCCCTGAAAAAAAGTATCTACAAACTATATATAGTATATATATGTAATGAGAAAAAAGAAACCAAAAATTGTAAATAAAATCCACGGGTAAATTATATGACAAAAAACGTATTTTGCTAAGTTGGTAAGACTGTCCTTAATTAATATAACTAATATGAGCGCGATCTGTCAACAAGTTTGCTTGCAGCACCTGCTTAAGTCGGTACACCTCAGTAGTGCATTGTGATTTTTACAATCTATAAAGATCGTTGAAGACATGCCTCGTTCTGAACAACCTTCGACCTTTTCAGCTGATGAAGAGCTTGACAGCTTTCGCGAACCCATTAAAATGATTTTGGTGGATATTTTGGGTATAAAACACGTTCTTGCTCGACTCGTCCCAATAAATCTGATTTTTTTCACAAATAGTACTGTTAAAAGGTCTTTTTGAACATGCTTGAACGTGCGATGGGAAATGGGTTAATGAGTTTCGCATACAAACAAGTCAACAATCATCGGAGTGGAAGGAAAAACTGAGACGAAACCAAAAAAACCAAGCCAAAGCCGCTTAAAAATTAAGGTTGTTCTTTTCAATACTCGTGGTTTGGTGCATCATGAATTTTTTTCGGAGGAACAGATATTGAGGCGTTTATCCCATAAGTTTTTCACAAAAAATTATTTCTTATAATTATTCTTTTCACAATTAACTGAAAATTTAAAACAAGAAGCAGCTGTTACTTAAGCACTGTTTAAGTTTCCCATTTTCAGTACTTAAGCATAACTTAAGTATGGACTGTGAAATCGAGCATTAAAGAAATAAATCAATCTAACATTTTGTTTAATGATGATTGTTCTACATTACTATTTTTCTATTTTACATAGCAGGCAGCGAAGTTATATAATCGCTTTACTTCCGAACGCTTTTTACAGCGTCATGAGTCTTCGCCATTTCATCTTCATTTTGATTAAAGGTTTGTTTCCTTAATTGTTACCCTCTGGGTAAATTGTGAAAATGATGTAGCAAAGGAATTTGACTTACCCAACATGCGTATTACAGCTTTGCGTGACTGCTGATGTCGAGATTCCCGGTGCATGGAGCCCTGTTGAACGCCTAGAGAAAAGAAAGAAATGAAAACATGGGTGAGTTTATCGTTAAGGTGCTTCTAAAGTGGGAGATGATTTGATACTGTTCTCTTCACACAATTTAGTGCCCCTAAGCAAATCTAGTTTGCGCAATGATAGAGTTGTGCCACTCACTGGGTATAATAAGGTAATGTAAGGATAAGTTCTGGTGGCTACTTTGCTACCCACGATTACCCTAGTACAACATTTTGTTTACATGCTCGTCAACTAAGCTTTCCTTACACTGTAACGCGCATACAGACTTCAAGTCTATCAAATTAAAATACTGTAGCTTTTCAACTTTTACTCACCCAACTGCAGCGTCGTGCTGAAACGTATCTGTGCTCCCATCTTGCCATACAAGATGATTATCAGCAGCATCGGTATGACAAAGAAGAAGCAAAACGAGATCTCAAACAGTGGAAACTCTTCAGGGTAATGCGACATGCTGCAGAACGCGGACTCCGGTATTGTCGTGTCAGCTGCTCGAAGCGGAAAGAAGAAAGATTTAGTTATAATTATGTTGATTGAATTGAAATTCTTCATTTAACCAGAAAAGCGGCTTAATATAAAGTGGCACAAATATTTATGAATTGCTGTGACTGTCAGCGTTGTGTAAATTTTTAACAATTCATACTGTGAGTCTCAGTGTTGTGTAAATTTTCAACATTTTTCACGAACAAATAAATTATATGCTTACTTAAGGGATAATTCAAGTATTGAATGTCCGTGAGCAGACCGAATGGTATGGCGCCCAACAAGCTGAGAATCCAAAGCGCGGCTATAATGCGAACTGCGCGCTTAAAGCCGCTCATCGCGGTCAAATGCAGCGGGTGGCAAATGGCGAGGAAGCGCTCCATGGAGAAGGCGACGATTGTGAGTACGGAGACGTACGTCGAGCTGTCGATTGAAATGGAAAATTACAATAATAATAGTAATGATGGTGAGTTTATTATACAAAGGCAATGAAACGAATGGAATGGTAATATTTTTAATATCTTTAGCAATAATTGATATGCGGAATAGAATGCCGCAGGCCGACATTTAACACTCATTGGCAATAATGTTTCACTGATAATACCAAAGGCGCAAAGACAGCTACTTACGCTTCTGAGATGAACGCGCGTATCTTGCAGAAGGGTAGTCCAAATAGGTAGGGATATTGGTGCCAGTAGAGGAATATTTCCGCGGGCAAGCCTGGAAGCAAACACAAATTTAAAGTTTTCTGTAACAGTTTCTGTTATGAAACTTATAATATTTAGAAATTATTAAAGCTCGATAAATGTATAAATCCAACCAAAGTGCTCCCAAGTGAGCTTTTGTGGACTTTAAATTTAAATAATACCTAATATTTTCTAACTTTAGCTGTTTTGACTCTCGCACAAGTATGTATCTGCACGTAACATTCGTTCATTTTGGAAAGTTTTCACATAAATTATGTTCAGTTTGGGGTTGCCAATAAAATTCAATAAACTAAATCAATAAAAAATTTTCTTCTTCGCCGGCCCAAGGAAGGTCAGTGCTGTAAGCTCGTAAATCACGCGCTAAGAAATTGACAAACAGCGCTTAAAATTTATGCGGAAAATACTTTCAGGAAAAATAATAAGTCCCAGGCGGCTCCAGACAACTAAGCGTAGTGCTAGAGATTCAAGGTATAAATTCTGTCCAATAAATGTCACGTAAAAAATTTTTGTAGTTCTGAAATGTAAATTTCGTGGTTTTTGAATATTTTTATTGCAATATTTTGTTTGAATTTAAGGTTAAAAGAGTAGCGCAAAGATATTCGACATGTCGAAGTTCCTAGAAGAAATACCATACCATTCATTTTTTATTCGCAGCTCAGATTAGTCAAGTAGAAGTACTTTTTCCAAAGCGTGTTTTTGACAGATCACGCGTGAGTCGTGTCAAGCTGTCATGTTATTTTTCATCAGTATTATTTGGCATTTCATCAATGAAAGACTTATGCCTGAACAACCTTTACAAATTGTTCAACTTTATAACGTTCTGCAAAGAATGGGTTTCACGTCCTTCGCTCAACTTATGGTCCACATAATCGACCTACTGAGCGTACTATTCGCGACACCACCACCCATCTTGCGACCCAGCATTAATTTTACAACCCAAAAGATCACGTCCTGTACGAAATAAAAAAATGTAGCAGCCGTATGTTGCATTTTGCGACGAGATCTTAAATTGAAAGCGTACAAAATACAGCTTCGCTCTACGGGCTCCTGAAAAGTTACAAGAAGATCCGACGTGTCCGAGCCAAATTTTGTTCAGCGATGAGGCCAATTTGTGTTCAATGGGTATGTAAATAAGAACAATTGCCCCAACCGGAAGATACTCAAGAGCTTCCATTTCTTTCAGAAAAAACAATACTTAGGTTGGTGTGGTTTATGGATCGGTGAAGTCATCAGTCCGTATTTCTTCAAAAAAGAAGCTGGTGAGAACATAAGACTCAATGGCGCCCGTTATCGCACCATGATAACCGACTATTTAATGTGAGAAATTGAACCTCGTGCTTTCGGCGACATTTGGATTTAACAAGCCGACTATTACTGTGGTGAGCAGATAATTTCACGTTTTGGTTTGGTCAATTGGCCACCAAGATCGTGTGATATCACACCGTTAGACCTTTTCCTTTGGGTATATGTAATGTCTAAAGTCTATGTGGACAATTCCGCTTCGATTCAATTCAAAGGGCTAATTCGGATCGTACCCGAGAGCATAATAGTCCGAAATGCAGCCGCTTGTGGTCTGTCATTTCTGCCTCCTCTTTTTAACTAGCCAACCAATGAAACTCTAGTTGTCGAGTTTATTGCGTTAATTTAGAAGCAGTTGTAAAACAAATTTTACTTTTGACTTTGCCATATTGCCAACAAATTATGAGCTCAAAGTTTCTGTAATCTGTGCTCGACTCTTAGAGCTATTGAATTTACCCATATTACTTGGTCATTGAAAAACACGAGGCTTAATGATCTTAATAAAATTTCTAAATATATTGTACTCAATAAGCAGCCTATAAATTTTGTCTAGATATCTGTCAAATAAAAAAGCTTTCCATAGATCCATCTGTTTCTATGACAGCTATAGTGGTCCGATATTGGCAGTTCTAACAAAGGTGCAGCATCTCTTGATGCGAGGTGTGCAAATTTTCAGTTTGATAGCTCACAAATTACAAACTTTGTGGGAAACTTAGCATACCCTCTTCATTGCATAACTATTCACAGTAGCTGCCAGCTTGCCGTTTTATTTAAGGTGCCACAACCTTAAAGTTTAATTCTGTTAACATATTTTCACATTCGAATTTAAGTAAACCTCTTTCTGTGCAAAAGTTTTGAAAGAGAGCAAAATCGCTCAAAGTAAAGTAAAGACAGCCTCTCAAACCCTGGCGCATGCCGAATATACAGTTGGAGGTGCATGAAACTGAAAGCCGCGCCGGTTTGCAAAACTTGCGGTAAAAGTCTACGTACTTGTACTCATTTCTGTGTATGTAGATGTGACTATATTCTACTTTTACGAGTATTATACATAGGTTATGTGAGTGTACTTTACAGGAGCAAGTTCCAGCTTTTATAGTCTACTTTGAACATTTTTATTCTTCACCTTGTGGCATTATTTGCAAGCAGTTGCTTTGATGACTACTCTTTCAGTTACTTTTAATGGTGCGCATGGGTATATAGTATATATATATTATATATACGAGTATATATATGTATATATACTATATACCCTTCCCACAAGTATGAACAGCTAGTTCGACTAATCAGCTGATTGCAAAGGTCAACAAAGAATTTTAATTTGCTTTTAATGCACAGAAATTCGATATTTTAGGTCATTAGACGAAAAACGTACATGATATAAGAAGTTTGCTTTCTTCCAATATTTGGAATATGAGATCACATTACCGCTGGTTTTATAAAAAAATAATAATTTTGAAGTTGCGATAGGCCCCTTTTGAAACAATTTCAAAATTAATATGTTTAAACATACAATTGTATTACATCACTGACCAGTTTTTGTGCGACCAGTTTCTTCTCTTACTGCTTTGATGTTTATCAAAGAATAATTTTAGACGTCGTGGCTTTCAAGCGAGATTACGCCAGCCACTTTACAACAACACCGTATTCATATGTACCTTTTTAAGGTAATCACTTTCTTATGGTACATGTCATGTTTACCCATATGTCCTATATGTGAGCACTGAAGTTCATTCGTGTGCAGTGTGAATATTATTTGCGAAAGTTTTAAAACTCGAAAACGTTTTATTTTTTGGATCAGCTCTAGTATGATTTTCTTCGATGCACTCATGTTTGTGCCATTGATGTCAGTGCCATCTGCTCATCGTCTTAAAAATATTGTGTTTTTTATTTGATTTCTGCGTATTCCTTTTGTTGAAACTTCCAAGAATGGGAAAACTTTTTTACTATACGAGCATATAAATGAGTTATTTTTGAAAAACTTAGAAAGCCTAAGCAATTTGGGCAATTGGCTGGTAACTGGCCCTATTTACCACACTTTCTATTATACTTTGCCTTTATCTCGCACTCCTTATGGTATTAATTTAATATTCTTTATTTGGTGTGTTGAGTTATGCAGCCGTAGCATTAATTTCGATTCGCATTATGTAAAAAGTCAAAAGGGCTGGTGAGAATCAAAATCACCGCTTTCTGGCAGCCACTACATCTGTTGCCGTACTGTTTCTGAGGTCATTATCTGACACAATGCGATGTGAGATTATGGTTATTAGCTATCTCAGTCGCTTTCCTAACCGTACCGACTTCTGCCTAGAAGATACTGTAGTATTCCGGTAGCTTGAAGGATTTGCTGAGATCTAGCACCGCGCAATAGATACCGGTGCCCGCTTCCTTAGCGATTTTAGACCCGCGTAGATGTTGTAAGTACCGTTTGTAAGTCGCGAGCCGCGGTATTCGCTCCAACGGTTTCGAGCATGAGGTTTTGCTGGAAGCGGTTCACCACACCAAAGCACCGAAAAAACAAGATTGGTATGACTTGGCTTGGGTGTTCTTTCTTCAAAATTTCTTTAAAATTGTTTTTGCTACAAATGACCACTGTAGAGGCGAGAGTACATCGCCCTGAGGAGTTCGAGTTTGCGCCAATTTAAGCAATCTGGATATATTCCACTCGGCATTAATCTTGCTGCAGCTCAGTAGAGCTTTTGTCCATGTTATGAAGGCGGGTTTCTTCCCGACTATTAACGCGTGCGTCTTTGGGACATTATGAAATGCTCTGTTTATGTTAATAAAAGCGCCCTAGAGCTCTCTCCACATTGGAGGTTAGTAAGTGAGGTGTAATCTCTATGAATATACCTATCGTAAGGCGTACTGTGCTATCGATATGCCAGCCAATGGAATCCTATTCCCAACATAGGCATCTAACTTAACTGTGGCAAATATTAGTAAATCGGCGAAATATTATTATTAAAAGCGATACAAAAATTTTTCTTAATTTACTATTACACCCAAGAAATAGAAAAGAAAATGCCTGAAACCATCTAATCCCTTTTTCCATACTCTTTCATTACTACATTTTACGTCCTCAAACTATTCCATTTTCACTCTGCGTGTAAGAAAATAGCCTCACACTTCTGCATTCACGACAATTTCTTGCTCCTGCATTCGAAAAAAAAATCTGTTTAATTTCTTGGAAAAACAGTTAAAGCGTAATGGCTTCTTACGGAGGTAATAAGTACAAAAGCGTGCAAGAGCTAGTGCCTTATTGAAATTTATTACCTGGGCAAAGTGTCAGTCATCTTGAACTACCTTCTCGGAATCAGGCAATCACTGTGCTAATTTACATTTCACAAGTTTAAGCCCCGTATCGGCACCTCTGTGAGGTTGTTAATTATAATTTATCTAAAGGGTTGTAAGGGAACACTTAAATTATATGGCAAGAGTTACGACCGAAGTATAGCGACTTCCATGTGTGGATTTGAACTTTGAAAACAGTAGCTTACAGCCATTTTGCGATTGTGAGGGTTGAGGTTGCTTCTTACCATAAGAAATAAAAAATTTCCTCAAAAATAATTAAACTTCAACCGTTAATATCCTTTTAAACGGTTGGGTTTACGAAAAAATCGTACAGACCTTTTTTGTAGAGCATTCAATTTCCTACAAAATCTAAGGAACAAGATATTTTTTCAAGTAGTTGGAAGCGAGATATACTATAAATTTTTCTATCTGATAATAAGAAAAAATAGAAAACTGTATGTAGGAGGATTTTCCCGTTACAATTAAGAACTCATGCTTGGAGAGGCTTTCTTAGAGGTGTCTAGGAACCTATTTTTCCGAGTACCAAACGAAAAAAAAAAAAATTTTTTTTGAATCACCCTAATGTATATCGTATACTCATATCATGTATATAAATGGCCAGCTTGACGAACAGAGTCGATTCAGCTATGTCGGCCACTCAGTCTGTCTGTATATACGTGAACTGGTCCCTCAGTATTTGAGATATCGATCTCAAATTTTGCACACATCTTTTTCTCCTCATGAAGGTGCTTACTTGTCGGAACCGCCGATACCTGATCCCTATAGCATATAAGTAGCTGTCATACAAACTGAATGTTTGAAATGAAATTCTTGTGAGCAAGTTTTTTTTTAAGTGATTAAGTTATACAGGGTTTACCAAAGATTAAATAATTTGATAATAAAAAACACTAAATGTAAAGAAACACGTTTTTGAATATAACATCATTCATATCATCTCCACGTCATATGACTTATCATTTGATTAACTCGATTTTCGAGTACTTTTCCACTAAATCAAGTCGTATGCCATGAATAGCACGTTAAATATTAACTTCGAAAGCTTGAAGAGAGTCTGGTTATTGCTTAAGGCCAATGACTTCAAATAACCCCACAAGAACTAGTTTAATGATGTAATATCGCAACTTCTTGGAGTCCATTAAATTATACAATTTCGTGAGCTAAGGAAATCGCCAAATATTTTTCGCATTATGTTGTTGCACGTGGTTTTGTACAACGTAGGCCCATTTTGTTCGAACCAGATGTTGTCAAAATCTACTTCTTCCAATTGCGAGTATACAAAGTTGGTTATCATCGATCTATACCGCTCTCCATTAATAATAACGCTGTCGCCAGCTGCATTTCGAAAGAAATACGGAGCGATGATTCCACCAAACCAAAAACAACACCAAACAGTCAATTTCGGTGAACGTAATGGTTCTTCATGATTAAATTGTGAACTTATTTCGCACCAGAATCGACAGTTTTGTTTATTTACCGTACTATTTTAAAAAGGCGACTCTCTATATTGCGACGTCTTCAATCTCGGTGAAAATAATTCGAACTGCAGATCTGTGCATCATTGATATCATTGGCCTCAACAACCCCGCCGTTAGTTCCGCTTTTTCCATACTGGATAAAAAACCGAGACAAATGGGTCTGGAATTAAATGAGTGCAACAGGACTTGGCTCTAACGTCACTGTTGACAGACATAACTTCGAAGTTGTAGACAACGTCATCTATTTTCGAACCAGCATTAACACCAAAAACAACATCAGTCTCAAAATCCATCGCAGAATAATTCTTGGCAACAGGTGCTATTACGGACTAAGTAGGCAATTGAGAAATAAAACTCTCTCTTGACGAACAAAGCCCGAACTCTACAAGTCACTCATCATCCCTGTCCTGCTATATGGTGCAGAGGCATGGACGTTGACCAGATCCGAGTCAGTCTTAGGAGTTTTCGAGAGAAAGGTACTGTGAAAGATTTGTGGGCATTTGTGCATTGGCAATTGCGAATATCGATTCGATGTAAGGATGAGCTTTATGAGATATACGACGGCATTAACATAGTTTAGCGAATTAAGAGACAGCGGCTGCGCTGACTAGGTCTTGCCGTGCGTATGGACGAAAACACTCTAGCTCTGAAACTATCCTATCTATACCTCCGGGGAAAGCAAAGGAAGACCTTGACTCCATTGAAAGACCAGGTGACGAAGGACCTGGCTACACGTGGAGTCTCTAATATAACCGCGTAAGAGGTGTGTATGCCAACAAAGAAGAAAAAGAAGAATGTCTAAACGTTGCTCTTGTGTATATCTTTCCATTACAGATCATGCCATATTGAAAATGGCCGAAAGGACACTCAGTAATCATCTCATCCCTGAAGGAAAACCCAATATAATCAGTACAACCGTAGTAAAAGTTTTTTCTTATTTTCATCCCGCCGGTGTAATTGTATGTACAGCAATTCCTCTCAACACATGTCCCAGTAATTGTAAGTACTTAGACAATCGCGGGTTTGTCGGAAAATTGTGGTGAGTCTACATAATTATTTGGCTCTTAGACGAAATTAATGGGATCTGTGTGTGTGAGCCGAATATGTGAAGTGTCGTGTATATGAAGGTGTTTTGGGCGTGTTTTTGCTGTCTCCGAAGGGCCCAATTCGTGGCAACAACGCCTATTATTATGTTATGCTAATTTTATTATTTCGCCGCTGTGTTGTCGCATTGTCGTGCATTTGTTTATTTTGTCAGTTGACATAAATTACATAAATTGTCTAAATGTAAGCGTATCTAAAATTTAAATTCAAATAATCCTTATTGCAGACATTTTTAATCAGTCAGATTTGCATAGCTGTTGATGTTTTTGTGTTCAGCTATGCTTTATCTTGATTTAACTGGTCTCCATGTCTCTGGCTTCCCTCATTTAAAAAAGCTTCAACTAAATTCTGTATTGAAAGCATTATACGGGGTCTAGATGAAGTTAAAGATTTGTTTCTTATACTGGTATTGAGCTGCACTAAAATGGCGATTCAATAAGTTTCTAACCTCGGCCGGTTATTCGGCGCACGTTGAATTTTAATTGGGGGTGATGCGCGGTATTATAGAGGCAGTAAATAAATCAAAAAACCCCGCTGTCCTCTTCTTGTCAGAAATATTGTCCAAAAAATTTGGCCTATTTAAGCTGGAAACTGCTGATATTATCGCCACTATGGAGCTTTACTTTCAACTATCCAAGAAAACGTATTTTCCGACTGGCGAGCTAAATGCAGAATATTGTGTGAGAACAATATACAATTAAAAAAAATTGCATTTTCTTTTGAGCTATATGTTGGGTTTACTTATTTATTTCACACAAACTCAGGTATGTCTACACTCGTTTCATATTAACAAAAAGAAATCGTTATGAAACGCCACAAATAAGGAGCAGTCAAACTGAAAGTTTTGAGTTGTTTCCACCTCATATTCTTATATATAGCTTCCGCAGATGGCGTCTAGGTAGGATTCCCAGACTTACTGCGTGGACGCTAATAGGGCAAAGGGTCTGTTAAAAGCCCCACAACTAGGGAGACCTTACTGAGGGCAAATCAATTACTAGATGTTTTGCGATCAACCTTCAGCCAAATAGCTTTTCCCACAGCGCATGTACCAGTGGTTGCCCAGCGCTGGCCAAGTTTCCGCGACTCCAAGGTGTCTAGTAGTAGAGGATGCTGCAGCATTGACACGAACCTATTCTAACGATAGCGCTTCTGGTGTGCCTTTTCTTGCTAGCGTATCAGCTTTACAATTTCCGGATTTAACCTCTTCACCACCCTTCCTCCCCAAGCTTTGACCCAGCCGTAAAGAAACTCACTGCTCCTCTCCTTCAACGGCTTCTTCGCACCCACAACTCCCTCGCCAGTATAAGGGCAGAGAAGGAGCCTGATCCGGTATGTGGTCGATGTGTGTGAAGATTTTCGAGTGCTCAGACACATGTTATTTTAGGAACACAAAATCTCTGAGTTTTTTCATGATAGCGGTTCTTCTTTAATTAAATGTGCTGATAAAATCTCTAACCTTATCGTCACAAATTCGAAAGGTTGTATTGCTTTTTATTCGATTCAAACAAAAATAATAATCTTTTGGCTCGGTCCAAATCATTGATATAACAAAATGGTATTAGTCTGGGTTCTTGATTAGCTCAACTTATTAGCAGTCGCTCGCACCTTATACAACATTTGTGAAACTCAGCATTCATCTTGATTCCTCAGAAGAAATCTAAATCGTTACCACACTTCGTGGGATTTTTACAATATAACGATTGTCTAAATAAAGTAAGTTAGTTAGACAGATAGCAGACAGACGCATAAATTAAGTTATTACAAAAGAAACAAATGCGAGGTCAGAAATAAAAAGGAAGTTGTCATAAA
This sequence comes from Bactrocera tryoni, assembly GCF_016617805.1. Classification (NCBI taxonomy): domain Eukaryota; kingdom Metazoa; phylum Arthropoda; class Insecta; order Diptera; family Tephritidae; genus Bactrocera; species Bactrocera tryoni. The sequence continues at coordinate 38,468,207 of NC_052503.1, forward strand.
GAAAGTGCATGTGATTGAAAGAAAATCGTTAGTTATTATTAATGACAATACTCCAACATAAACAAAAATCATCGCAAGGTTCGACAAACGCAGTATTATCAACAAAACCTCAATATTTCTATATTATGTTCAACTGTTTGAGTTTTAGCTGTCTATAATTATTATGAAAATAAAGAAAACAATTAATTTTCAGGCCTTCAACAGTTTAGCTTTAGTAACATGGCGGACTTAATGATTTATTGTACTCCTATATCCTTCTGTCTTTCTACATTAACTCTGCTGAACGCTCGTTTAGAAACTTGAATCACACTAATCACAAATTAATTTCCGCGATACCGCGTTTGAGTGAATTGATAATCAGCTATTTGGAGAAAGTCTATCTATAACCAAAGGCCGAACTATACCAAAGGTAATTAATAATAGGACGACGCGGCGTATGATTAACAATGCCTCATATCAACTATTGTAGTTTGGATTATATAGTATGTAATATAGGTAAATTAAACATTATTAATTATGGTTTAGTTATGTGTTTGAGGCCCTATGTTCCACCTAGGAACTACGGGAAATATATATATATACTATATATAGTTAAACCTAAAGGGTTTTTGTGTAAATTAAGTTGCAAATCACCTTTAGCATATCCACTTACCAAAGAGCAGGTAGATTAAATCCGAGACTGCCAGGCTGAATAAGTAGTAGTTCGTTGCCGTGTGCATTGTTGGATGGCGTATAATAACAACACACACCAGAATATTGCCCAGCATGCCGGTTATGAATATTCCACCGAAAATTATTGTAATCTGAAAGAAGTATAGAGAAAACAAAAGGGCGCAACAATTATTATCATGCTACTATATGACTATATATTTACTTATACATAAGGGCAATCGTAAGTCATTATTATTATTTCGGTGCTACAAAGAATTGAAAGAATTCACGGGCATGTGAGTAGACTGAAAATCACTGCAATATATATGAAGCGTTTGGAGAATATGTATATATTAGGGTGTCATTTATTTTCCAAGTTGTTTCCTTTTTTTGCAATGCTCCTGAAGATTTAGTTTTTTCAGTTGCAAAGTAAAAAATTCTGATTTTGCAATTTACAGTGTGCTTTAAAAAATTTACTTTTCCCATATGCATAACCTGAGAATTTCTGATATTTTGCATTATATAACTAAATCTGCATCCTTAAAAATGTGATATTTTAATTCAATACTTTCCGCACCATAAAAAAGTTTCGGATGATTTTTTCCTAAAAATATTCCTTTAAAAGTTATACGTAGTCAAAGTTGTACATCAAATGACCGGACATTCCTACAAGTGCTTTACCATATACTTATGTACATTCCGTGTTGCTCATACGACATGTTGTCCTATATTTCATGTACAACTTAAGACGCTTGTAGCTTTTAAAAAAAAATTTGTATATTGCAGTTTGTTTTGGATTTGAAGAACTTGTAATATAACGAACACCCTAATGTACACATACATTTGCATATATGTATGCATATACCGTACAAGTACATTTGCCTTAAAGTATCAAAAGCTAAGCATTACATAAGTACAATATAGCGATTTAGAGGATTCAATAGCAAAAATATGTTGTTTTCCCGCCTCCTCCCTACCATTAGTCTGTCATGGTAGACATAATAATGACTCCCAGTAGGTTTGAAAGATAAAGCACATAGAAAAGAAAGACCAGGAAGCAATTTCTAGCAAGCAAGAACATTTAAAACATGTAATAAGGCATTCAAAAGGATATATTATGGTTTTGTAAGTAGACAATTATTTCAATTCGCCCACTCATGCCTGCATGTAATAATACTCATTATCATCAAGGCAAGCAAAAAAAATTGGAATTAGTTATGAGAAAAAAGAAAAATAAAACACAGTGCAGGTAAACAGCCTTGCAAGCTTATGTAACATACATACACCAGTCACCCAGAAGTTCGAAAATCTTTATATAAGGTATAAAGGGGCTAAGGAAAGTATTGACTTTATTCAACCCATTTGTGTCACACAGACGTAATGCTATAATAAAAGGGTTCTGTGCGTATTTTAATTATATATCTTACATAATGACCGATATTTTCGGTATAAAGTCAACTATAGGTACTGGGTTTTTAATCGATTTCGTCAATTTTTAGTTATAAGACATGACATACTTCAAAATCACTTTTAGTACAAAGTTTTATCTCGTTATATTAATTGCTTTTTGATTAATATACTAGAAAGTAAAAAAATCAAGTGAAATTTAAAATTGTGTTATATGGGAAGTAGGCGTGGTCAAGATAATATTGTGTACTAAATATGAACGATATCGGTCTCGTAGTTCCTGAGATATGGGTTTTCACAAAAATGTGCACGATGCACCAATATTGACCTAGGCTCGTAGAAAGTATTTGTGACAGCATGTTGCAAAAGTATAAGAATATTAACTTTGGTTTCACTGAAGCTTTAATAACCTCTTTGAACAATCCATTCATTAACTTGATTTCGATCTTTCCCAGTGGCGGATTCAGGGGGGGGGGTCACCTAGCGTCAGTTGACACCACGAACGACAAAAAACATATGGACATGATGCGGCTTGCGCCTATCGAATGCCCCATAGTACAATTGGTACTATTGAGTACAAAAACACTCGACGCCTGGTGACGTTTCATTTAAATCCGTTTATCTCGCCAAAAACGCCTCAACTTGACTGTCCAATAGAATCAAGCTATGCCCAGCAGAGCGGAATCATCTATATAGTAACTACAAGTTGCCCAAGTTACCCATTTCATTTTCGTCAATTTCTGTGAAGTTATACCTTATTCTGGAAAATAAAGTGCCCAATTTTGAATATCTAAAATGGTAAGTATCGATGTTGTTTCGATTTTACTGTTCACTTTTGTGCGTGGTGAAATTTCACTGACATTCAAACGAGTGTTTACATAAAAATTGAGGTTAGGTTTGTTTACTCAACAATATTAGTAGCCAATTTTGCATATAGAACCCGTGTTTTAATTTGCCCTCGTCCTCGGAACCCGGCGATTCCGGACGATAACAGCTGGTCCGGAAACGCCTGGAAATCAGGCACGGAAATTTTCCCGGCTCTGTCGCGAAATGTTCCCGATTTTTATTCACATTTTGTAAAAAAAAAAAATATTTGGCCGAATATGCTGTTACGACTCTCGCACAAACTCAACAACAGTATTTCAAAGTCAGTGAAAGTACGATTAATCGAAAACGTTGCCAGTGCCATACGAGAAGTCGACAAATTCTTCAAAAACTCATTTCCAAAACGTGTGACTTTATTAGCAAAGATACTTGGTGAAAAAATTGTCCAGTTGTGTGAAACAAGATGGGTAGAGAGGCACAATGCTGTCCTTCAATTTGTTGCGAAGTTACCGTTGACCATCGAAGCTCTGTCAAAAATCAGTGAGTGGAAGAACAGAGAAACAGCAGGCAAAGCAACAATTCTCATATCGGCTTTGCTCTTCTGTCTCAGCGACATTCTATCGCTCACCCATTCGCTCAGCGTAGTTCTTCAAAAGGAAGCAATTGATTTGGCGAAGGCATCAAAAATAATTGGGACGTTGCTTGCCACGTTGGAAAAAAAGAGGGAAAAAGTTGTTAAAATATTCCGATTGATTTATTCAGAAGCCAAGAAAATGGCGGAAAAACTCGATGTTGACGAAGCGAAACTGAGAACATGTGGTCGACAAACGAAACGCGAAAATTACGACGTGTTAACTTGCAAAGATTACTACAGGGTCTCTGTCTACATACCTCTGCTGGATACCATCAAAGAAGATTTGGAAGCTCGTTTTTCAGAAGAAGTTTTGGATGGTTACCAATTGAGTGTGTTGCTCCCAGAAAAAGCAAGTCTTTTAAAAGAAAACGAAATCGATGATCTAATTGGATGCTTGTTAGAAAGATTCGGGAATCTTCTGGATGATCAAAAAAGCGTACAAAAGTTGAAATTCAAAGGTGAATTAAGCGACTGGCAATGTCACTGGCAGCAGAAACAAAAAATTTAAGGCAGCGAAATTCCAACTTCTGCACTGGAAACATTAAGAAAATGTGAAGTCGACATATTCCCAACAATCCACACCTATCTCCAAGTATTCTGTACACTTCCCGTAGCAAACGCGAGCTCTTAACGTTCTTTCTCTTATCTTCGCCGCATCAAAACATGGCTTGGGACGACCATGCTTCAAGAAAGACTAGTTGGATTAGCGTTGCTTCATATGCATCATGACATCGAAATCACCGCCGAAGAAGTCATCGAAAGATTATTATTAACCACTTTGTTTATCGAACCGTCTTTGAATCCGCCACTGGCTTTCCATTTGTAAATTAGCTACACGCAATAGTGGTTCGATATCGGTGGTCGCAACAGATGAGTAGCTTCTTTGGAACAAAAATCACTCTGTTATATTTCTGATCCATATCTCCAAAACTAAGGAACGGACAACTTTTATATACATATTTTAAAGAGCCTCTGTCTTTTCCTTCTATGTTGGCATTACCAACTTCGGGGAAAACTTACCCTGTGCAGAGTAAAAGAAATTTTATTGTCTTCTGAGATTATAAATAATAATAATTTCCAAATTGAGCTGGGACATCAATATCGGTCAATAACCTACTCTTAGATTTCCGAAATAGTTTGTATATTCCGCCAGATTTCTTTACAGCCTGTGTTATAATAACGCCTTTCACCTTTCGATCAATAATTTATAAGTACATTTTTCATCCATAAATTCCTTTAGCGAGTATGCCTTTAAATCGATTTCTTCAAAACATATTCACGTTTTTCTGTCCTTGGCTTTGATTGGTAACTTATACAATGCCTTGGCGCACACACAGAAAACGGCTTTCTGGAGCAGATTCGTACAACTCGAGAACAATCGAATATATTTCTACATTTCACGCCATTAAAGTGGTGTTTCCATGTATTTGCACTTCAACGTTTTGAGAACTGGCAAATGCTATGCACTTAGTGTACAACAACAAGCTTACTTATGCACAAATTATACTTGTAGATATAGTCTGTATGTATGTAAGCAGTTAAAAGTAAAAGCAAAGCATCACAAATATGTATGTTCGTGCATATGCCTGTCTATAAACAGCAGCCGTTGAGCACAATCAGAATTTCGAAATATTAAAATATTTCAACGCTACAAGGCCAAACGAAAATTGACATAAATCGCACCCCTTGTCGGTTAAGAGCTGAAACAAAATGCAAACAGTATTAACCTAGAAAACAAGCACATATTTATATACTTGTTCATCGTATGTTTTAGGGTTAAGTATAAGTTTTTGCTCTTTTTTGGTACCTTATATTGTATATAAGGATTTATAAGAATGCGCTTCAAATTGAAAATAAAGAGCTTGTTAAGGCTCGAACAAGGTATCGAATAGGGGATACGGAATATTTGACTCGAGTTAATGGGTATTGCAACATATTATTACCAGAAATAGATGTCCTTAAATTGTAATATGAAACTTTACAAATTGTCCTATATATAAGATATATAGCCAGGCGGCTGCTTGAAAATATGTATATTAGACCCTGATTGCCTTCCTTTTTGGCAGGGAGTTACAATGTTACTGGTGGGAGATAAAATAAAGGAGAAAGGCTAGGATTGCACTGCGACCTTAGGCCTACTATGCCCTATCCTGAATCACAAAGACTCACATAGCCCCAGCAAATTGATAAAGTCCAATATACTGATAGTGAGGCGATGTGATTCCTATTTGGAAACATGGATCCAAGGGCCTTTGACTGCGCCTACAGACTACTGTGCAGTCGATTACAGGTCTCCTGAATGTCGCAGAATCGGAAATTTGCGCAAGAAGCTAGAACCATTTTGTATAAGTGCTTCTTCAATTTGTAGTGACCGGTGTAGACTGCGATAAGTAGCCTGAATTTATCCATAGGGAGGTTGATTACGTATTTAAACCTGCTTCGGTTTGCTTTGGAATTGTTGTCAATAAATTTCTTTGCCTACCCCTTCTTTCAGGCAGAGCAGCTCCTTTATGGTATGAGGATCCACCGCGATGAAGAGTTCAGGTCCTATCATGCTAATGGATGCTGCGGAGCGAGTAAGCTCATCAGCCAGTTCATTCCGGCTATACCTTTGTGACCAAGCACTCTGATGAGGTGCACTCAATTACGTTCCGCTAGGCTATTCAGCCATTCTCTACATTCCTGTTACAATTTTATCTAATAGACAGAGATTGCTTTGAGTGCCGCTTGACTAACGCCAAGTATGGACGTATACGTTCATTGCGTTGGAGGTTTGTCTCTATGCACCGACTTATGGCAAAAGTTTCTGACTGAAAAATGCTCGGAAAATCCCCCATAGGTATGGATAGTTTAATGCGTGGAACTACGACTTCTGCATCAATTCCCTCTAACGTTTTCGAACCGTGGGTGTACCACTTGATTGTACTATCACTAAGCAGTAACACGAAAGTACAATCATTCTATTAAGCCTTGTTGCTAATGGTAACCTTGAAGTTCTTGGTGAAGTTTACCCTTTAGGTAATGCTGTGATTAAACAAGAAAACGTTTACTTCGGCTGCACCGAAGCTAATATACCCTTCACAGGTGCATTTCTTTTAGTAACTATGTGCTTAAGTAAATCTAAAGACGTAGCCGGCCAGTGCTTTTCATCCAAAGGAAAACATTTTATTAGTTCTTCTTAGCCAAGTATAACATTTAGGTTATTTCATAAAGAAAATGTATCTTTTAGACATTTATAGTTATTTAAAATTTAAAGCAAATTTATTATTAACATAAACTTAATGGAAAAAAATTATAATATTTATATATTATTACAAATATATCACATATATACAAATAGCGTACCAAAGTAAACAGGACTTTTTGAATCTAGCGCCCCCTGGTGGCGACAGAATTTTCTATCTTTATCCATTATCCAGTGAGAATTTCATGACATTTTATTGATTGGAAGTGAAGTTATTGCCTTTTAAGTGTCAGTATCTTTGTGTTATCGGTGCGAAAATGAGCTTCGAACAAAGAGCCAACATTAAATTATGTTTTAAAATTGAAAAAACTTTAACCGAAACGTTTCAATTGATTAAACAAGTTTATGGCGATGATTGCCTATCCCGTAGCAGAGTGCACGAGTGGTTTCAACGTTTCCAAAGTGGTCGTGAGGACATAAATGACGATCAACATGTGGGCTAATCAATATCCGTGATCACCGGAAATTCCATTGAAATTGTGCGTGAATTCATCAAAAATCTGCCGAAATCATCATTGAAATTCATGGAAATGGAATTGAAAATCAACAAAACAACGATTTATCGAACTTTGACCGAACATTCGGGCTTACGAAAGGTGTATGCAAGGTTTGTTCAGCACAAATTGATTGAGAACCAAAAATTGCTCAGAATCCAACATTCAAAGGACATCATTAAAGAGGTCAAAAAGAACAAAAATTTCCTTTACAATACAATGTGACTGGTGACGAAACGTGGTGTTTCCAATATGATCCCGAAACGAAACGCCAGAGGGCTGAATGGAAGGCACCGGACGAGTCAAAACCCAAAAAATCGCGCATGGAGAAGTCAAAAGTGAAGCCAATGCTGATTTGTTTCTGTGATTCCAAGGGTATTGTCCACAAAGAATTTGTTCCACTCGGCCAAAACGTTAATGCGGTATTCTACCTTGGAGTTTTGAAGCGTTTGGTACGCCGAATTCGACGTGTTTGGCCCGAATATCGCGAAGATGAAAGTTGGCGTTTCATCGATCCATGCTTGTGATTGAATACTCCCGGTATTCAAAAGATATGGCATATATGCATTTGCCCATGAAAGGACATCGTTACGCAGACGTAGGGGCCATTCCAAAGGCTTGCACCGGCATACTGGCGGCCATACGGGCCAACGAGCTAAAACACTCGTTCGACATGCTTTTGGACCGTGCAAAAAGCTGTATTGAAGCAGAAGGAAACTATTTTGAATAAAATAAATTGATTTTGCCGAAAAAACCATTTGGTCTGTTTTTTTTTAATGTCCTGTTTACTTTGGAATGCTCCTTGTATTTGCAGTTTGCTTTATAAAAACAGAGAGCAGAGGAGCTACATAATTTCTATGATCAACAGCTCATACTGAAATTCGTCAAGATATATCATCAAATGAGAAAGTTTCCCATGCAAGCATTTGATTTCGATCATAAAGTTTGTATGGAAGCTACATACATGCTATAGTAATCCGACCTGAACAATTTCTTCGTATATTACATTATTATGTTAGAAAATAACCTGTGCCAACTTTTGTGAAGATACATTGTCAAATATGAAAGTTTTCCATACAAGAACTTGATTCCGATCGTTCAGTTTGTATGGCAGCTATATGTTATAGTGGTCCGATAGTGGAAGTTCCGACAAATAAGCTGCTTCTTGAAGAGAAAATGACGTTTGCAAAATTTCAAAACCATGTCCTAAAAACTCAGGGACTAATCCGTGTATATACAGACAGACGGGCATGGCTAAATCGACTCAACTCAACATACTGTTAATTTAAATATATACTTTATGGGGACCCCGACGCTCCCTCTTGGGTGTTACAAACTTCGTGGCAAAGTTAAAATACTCTGTTCAGGGTATAAAAATAAGGTGAACTTTTTTTTTATAAAATATGAATTATTTTCAATTTCAACTCATTCAAAGTAATGTCCGATAAACGTACTTTTGAAAACACTTTATCCAGTTCTTGAAACAGACGGAATATTTTATTGCTGATATAGCCTTCCAGAAAATTTGTCAAAACGTCATCCCCTTTTAGGCCATTTATGTTTGCTGAAAAAGCAGAACTTGCACGTTGTCATATCGGGCGAATTCGGTAGTTGCGGAATGATATGAATTGAGCTTTGAAAGTCGCGAAGAACCAATACAATATGCCAGTGTGTATTATCGTGATAAAAAACCTCATGGAGAGTTGACGTGTTTGACCCAGGATACATTCTCAAAATGGTTTGGGCGGCGCCAATAGATGATCCAAAACTATCAAGGCCTTTAGTGGTCAATCGACGATTTTCATGCACCAAATTTTTAACGGGCGTCGTCGGTAGAGGAATGATGGTCGTCCAGAGCGCGGTTTATCTTTTAAGCGTTCTTGGTACGCTTTGAACGTGTTATACTACTTATAAATATTGTAAGTATACCGTCTTACCAACCTAGAAAAACCATCCTGTTGTCCGAGAGTTTTGAATTACCATTTCACCTTACTTTTTGACCACCGTAGTATATGAGTGTATTAGCTAAGATAAGTACTGACCCGATTTTATAAGGATTTCAAACTTTCGGTTGCCGTTATATACAAAATTGTGCTTATAATATTGAATTTATGGCTTAAATTGGTCATCGGCTTACCACAGCTAACATAAGCATAGTTTACATGTAGAAAAGTTTTTGTAACAAAACCAAATCAATACAACATTTCTCCGAAACGGCGACGGCTCAAAATTGTTTTTAACTGTGCGTAGTTTTGAGTACATTTCACTGAGTTCGAAAACAAAAACTATAAATGAAAGCAAACCACTGAAAGAACGCTACTGAAGCTATAACAAACAACTTCGGGAAAGTAATTTCGATTATGTTGTGGCATAAAAGCATGCCATTAAGATTTTACAGAAGGGCAATGGTGTGCTTTAAATTGTTTGGCGGTCGCTCTTACATAAATATGCATACATACATACCTATTACATATATTCAAACACATTTATATAATATATATCTGCAGAAGAAAACTTTAAGCTACTTGTGTGCAATAAAGCAAATGCGTTGCTGTCGTAAGGAAATTCGCGCAATTAAATTCGCCACATTTGCGAAAGTTTCGCTTTTATTTGCCATACGCTTAATATGAACGACTTGAATGGGCAATCATGTTGAAGTGTTTTTTATGCAAATGCGTGTGTACAATGCTGGCCACATATCTTAAATAAATCATTTATACTTGTATAGCTTATCTGTTTTGAACATTGCCGAAAACTTATAAATTATTTGCATGTTCTTGCTCGCATTATATGTACTTAAATTATTTTTTGTTGTGGTTATTATTATTTCATTTATTACCATCTGATAAAATTTGACCCGAAATAAAAAAAAAAGAAATAAGAAACAAAAAGAAAAAATAAATTTAATACCCATACCCATTATTACTATTCTAGACTCCTCTTGAGTTATTATCAGTAATTATTCCAATTTTCTAGACACTTATTATAAGCCTTGGCTGGGAGTGTCTTCAGCAAATTTTTCAGGTTCAGCTCAATTTTGGAGCGCCTTTCTCTAGTTTGTGGGACATTGTTGGATTGTTTAGACGTGATATTAATTAAGCTACGTCTCGTCAACAGTAGTGATGTATTTGATGTCAGTAGCGTTTCCAGCTACGATGTCAAGCATCTCTACTCGACGTCGGCTTTGCAAAAAATTCTGGTTTAGGATAGATAATAAGCAAGTCAGAGAGAAGTTATTGTGTAACTCAGAGGGAATTAGTGGCGTTGGTAAAGTAAAAAAGTCAAATATTATAAGTACCTTTATGTCAAACAATTTCGGGTAAGGAAGATCAAGATAAATGCTTGACAAGCTGAGAGCTTATACAAGCCTGGAACGCAAAAGGATAAATGGCACTGATTGAGAGACCCCAAACTTACGATTCCTCCATAGAACCTCGAAAAGGTAGTAGTCATGGAAATAAGAATGCAATATCCCGCCATCCCTGTAATTGCCTGAATAACATCAGACTGAGAACCGAAGGAACTGTCAGCAAGAATATCCATATTTGGGATGTGTAATATATGGAGTGGGGATGAACAAATGTCCAACGGGAGAAAATTGGCTGTAGAAAGACCAACCAAAAATTTTTGAAGTTCTCAACGAGTTGCACAACGCGTACATGTGAATCACTGAAACATTGGAGTAATCAAAACAAAGATTATATTGGCTTAGTTGTTGTCAATTAGTTAAGGAGTGGATCGCCGAGTGCATTGTAGTTAAAGAACCGAGGTTCAGGAGTCATAGTTAGAAGATGCAGGACGAAATATCGATTATTTTCTACCAGTAACTTAGAAAATAAATATGTTTTGGTAATCATGGACTACGTATTTCAGCAAATGGCGAAACGTATGTTCAATTTCTTAACCATGAGACTGAACCAATTAAGTAGTTATGAAGCAGCTCTTATCCTGGAGCTGTGCCAGAAATTTGATATCCGGAAACCGGAAAACGATTCAATCGAACTTTGGAAGATAATTTCAGGAAAGTAATGAACAAGTATCAAACAGATACGGATACCCACACATCTTTGTTCTTGATGGCTCAGCGGCTTGCTATACATGATACATCAAAATCGACAGCAGAAAATGTAACTTTTTTTGATCTTCAGTTACCGATTGATTTCAAATTTGGAATTAACGTCAACAGAGGACGCTATGAAATGGAAGCAAAATACGACAAGACAATGATTTGTGAAAAATTTATTGAAGAATATTCGGTAATGTTATAAACGGTGAAACCATTTTGAGATTCCTACTTTTTTAAAGAAAAAACAAAAAAACTTTAAATTTAATAGGGAATGTTTATTATCACTCGAAAACCACTCTTCGGCTTTTATTTTTGAAAGATTATCCCTTTCAAATGTGGCCGCGGCTACGTCTCAGATGGTCCATCTGTTGATTTTTCGATGATTCGAGCATTTCGATCGCTAATTAGCGAATGACACGCGTGCTGTCGTGCTGTCCAAGGCCTGAAGTGGGATTGTCCGCATAGACTTTAGACTTTACATAACCCCCTAGGAAAAAGTCTAACGGGGTGATATCGCACGATCTTGGTGTCTAACCGAACGGCCCAAATACTTGAAGTTTTCTCTTCACCGAAGTGTTCTATCAGTAAATCTATTGACTGATGCGATATGTGAGAAGGCGTCGTATTGTTGAAACCAAATGTCGTCGAGATTGACGGTTACGTTCCCATTGGCATCATTTTTAAAGAGAGATGGGCCGTTGATTAGACCAGCCTACAAACTGCTCCGAACCGTTGTTTTATCTGTATGAAATGGCTGCTGTTGAACCTCTTCATATTGCTCTTCGTCCCACATCTGACAATTTTGCTTATTTACATACACATTGAACTAGAAATTGGCGGTTTCAGTTCTTGCACAAGTTGTAGTCCGTAGGCTTTCAATTTGTTGCTGCGAACGGCACCGAATCGACTCTTCTCGGTCTTCGAGTATACAAATTATGGCTGCTCTATTTTCTATACCGCGTGCTGGGTGTGGTATATTCGGTCGAATATTATCCAGTAATGAATGCTGGGTCACAAGATTGGTCAAAATCTACTTGGTTCATATGTGGTATAAGCCACAACGGAGAAAGGGGTTGTCTTCTTAAATACAGTATAGTTGAAAAGGACCTTAGCAGGTTAATATTGGGATACCTAAGAATAAAACAAATGTAGCTCATCTTGAAGGGCTTGTAGCGTTTGGTGTTGCAAATATGTCCAATCGGGACGATCAGATTAATATAGAGGGCGGTGTGGTGAACACAAATGATAGACCAAAATAGAATAGAAGAAAAATTTTCAAAATTAGCCATACATACACACAGAGCATTTGAGTGTTAACGTTTTATTAGCTATAACTAACTAAGGCTACTTAAAGTAGATGAAATTGAACTGCCCAAACCCCAGAAATTCAGTGCCCAAATTGTACATATGCAAGAGAGCAAGCATTACAGCGCATGCACTAACGATGCAATCAAAAAGCCCTTCAAGCTACTGTGTTGCTTGTTTCGAACTAAAATCCAAATAAATTGAAAACTATTTAAAGAAGTGTACAAAAATCCATTACTAACACAACAGCGATTCTTCAGGGCTGCAATGCTGAAGAGTAACTAAATAAAACAAATTTTAGCACATTAAATAACTGCCAAAAGTTTTTAACTCTCTGGAAACCAAAAGTCAGAAAGAGTAAATTTGCACACGCGTCTACATATAAGTATACCAGCCTACCTGCATATATGTGGTATTTATGTGTAAAGGGTGCTCTAAACGCTGCATTGAAAATATATATAATAAATCTGGCATTTGGGTAGATTTTGTACAGATTCGCAACTGCCCAATTTAAAAGAGTAAAGAGGAAAAACATCTTCGTTTTCGGCTCACCCTTTATAAAAAAATATTATCATGAAAATATATAAGAACCCTGAGCTATCAGCAAATTTCCAAAGCAATTAAAAGTTTCGCTCGTTGGAACAAAAGCGAACAAAATTTGTGGTTAGAGTTGAATAATACATATTTTGGATCATATTAGAAACATTTTAATTAAAGATAGGTTTGTTCGTTAGCAGCTATTCGCCAGCTATTTTAAATAGCGACCAGCAAGACAGCAAAACCCTTCGTAAATGAGAGATCAAACGAAGAAGGCTTTAATATCACAGTGTAATTGTTACTTTTAATAAGAAAACAAAAAAAAAAACGTTAACTTCGGCCTCACCGAAGCTAATATACCCTTCACGGGTACATTTCTTTTAGTAACTATGTGTTCGGTTTGTATGGAAGCTATATGCTATAGTAAACCGATCTGAAAAATTTTTTCGGAGATTAAATTATTATCTTAAGCAGTAATCCATGCCAAATTTCGTGAAGTTACCACGTCAAATGCGAAAGTTTGTCATATCCTTGATTCCGATCGTTCGGTTTGTATGGCAGCTATATGCTACAGTTAACTGATCTGAACAATTTCTTTGGAGATTACATTGTTGCCTTAGAAAATAATCTATAACAAATTTAGTGAATATATCTTGTTAAATGCAAAAGTTTTCCATACAAGAACTTGAATCCGATCGTTCAGTTTGTATGGCAGCTATATGTTATAGTGATCCGATATCGGCAGTTCCGACAAATGAGCAACTTCTTGAAGAGAAAATGACGTTTGCAAAATTTCAAAACGATATCTGAAGGACTAGTTCGTATATATACAGACGGACAGACAGACGGCCAGATAGACGATCAGACAGACAAACGGACATGGCTAAATCGACTCAGCTCAATACACTAATCATTTATATATATACTTTATAGGGTCTCCGCCGTTTCCTTCTGGGTGTTAAAAACTTCGTGGCTAACTTAATATACCCTGTTCAAAGTATAAAAATTCTAGACTGCCAAGAACGTAAAGGAGGTTAAAACTGGAGCTTTAGAAACTTTTTTTAAAATCAATAAATATTTTAATGACAAGTATTAAGAATTACAAGGTCTGTCGTAAAAGAAACATAACATAAAAATAACTGTTTCTGATGACGCCACCTATTGATGGCTATATGAAATCAAAAGTCTGATCTCTTGTTGACATGTCGTAAAAATTTTAAGACAATTGGGTAACTACAATCGATGTTATCGATCAAAAAGTGACAGCAGCTTTTGGTCATCGGTCGTAAAATGCAAAGAGCAAACATTAAGTTTTGTTTTAAACTTGGGAAAGCTTTAACTGAAACATTTCAAATGATGAAAAAAGTTTATGGTGATCAGTGCCTATCCCGTATTAATGTGCATGAGTGGTTTAAGCGATTCCAAGAAGGTCGTGAGGACCTCTGTGACGATCAGAAGTCGGGCCGGCCAAAATCAGTAATTACCCAAAACAATATTGAAAAAGTGCAGGAATTTATTAAGAATGAGCCGAAATCTTCTTTGCGTTACTTGAAAATGGAGTTAAATATCACCAAAGACTCCATTCATCGCATTTTGATAGATAAATTTGGTCTACGGGAGGTGTGCTCCACCACAATACCGTGAGGCAGGGTCTTGGCGCCTGTTGCACGATAATGCGCCGTGTCATCGGTCGACGCTTGCCACTGATTTTTTGACAAAAAATTCCATATTAACCATTAATCAGTCACCCTACTCACCTGATCTGGCACCCTGTGATTTTTACCTATTTGGAAAACTTCATTTGCCCATGAAAGGACACTGGTTTCTGAACATTTCAGCTATCCAAAAGGTGGCGACCGATATTCTCAAGAGCATTCCGAAAAATGACCTTAAACTCAGTCAGCATCTTCGAAGCGGAAGGCACCAAACCTTGAATGGTTATCCACAAAGCGAATAAGGTATAAACGTTAGTTTCATTGAGAACATCAAATGGCTTGTGCGCTGCGAAGAAACCACTTGTAAGAGAGAGAGATTGATAATTTAAAAATTGCTTGCGAAATTCTCTCAAAAATGAGAAGACTCTAAGCATTTTGAAGTAGGGCCAACACTTTGATAAAGGTGTGCCGATAAATAAACCATTTTCCAAGCAATTTCAATGAATCGCTTCTCGTATAATATACATATGTACATGTAAGTATTTACACAGTCATATTTGAACACTATATATAATATATAAAGATTTAAAAAGCAGTGAAGGAGATTTCGATTTACTACCATTCAGCGTCCGCAATTAACAAATACAAAAATATTTATCATATTTTATTGAAGCAAAAGTTTGTCTGCAAGGTAGGAGCGCCAACTAAATTTGTATTCATAAAATTCAGTTCACACCGTCGCTTGTACAATCAAATATGTAGATACATGTCTTATGTGCATAAATATGCATATATGAATACGTATATATGTATGCATGCAGTTATCTATAGCAGAGTGCCTAAACCTGCCTTAACTTTCGCCCGCGAAAAATGTAAACAGAAGGTGCTGACAGTTTGGCTAATGTGCCATAATCAATTTCAAATTAAACCTGAATACGAACAGAAATGCGTTACAATCTCAATATATTTCGTGACATTTTCTCCCTTTCTCTCTTATTCCCTTTTCGATGCTTTTTCTTTTATGTAGAATCTAAATGTTTTGTTTCTCAAAGTATATGAGGTTGTTTGTAGTCGTTAAAAGTAAAACCGATATACTTGTATGTATATTTTGATATATATTTCTTATTGGTCCAGATGATGAAACGAATTGAGTACCGGATGTCTTTCTGTCTGTTCAGCTGTCCGTGCAAGAAGACAACTTGAGTAAGAATTGAGATATCTTGAAGAAACTTAATACACATTTTCCTTGAAAATCTGAGAATGTTTGTATTGCAAACGAATGAAATTGGATCATTGCAACGTCTTCAAAGTTCCACTAATAAAAATACATTAGGGATTTGGCGTCTGTGAAAAAAATGTGTTAAGAATTTCGCTTGGTCATGTCCACTTATACATTTGAAGTTCATGCATATATCACAAACAGTTCAAGCTAAATCAACCAAACTCGTTGAGATCAAGTCTTTCCAGCACTCTCTCACAAAAATAGCGCAAAAATAGATGAAATCGGTTGATAACTACGCCTACCTTTCAAATATTGGTTTTCTTAAAAGCTTGAGCAGTCTTTAATGAAAGATACCAGAAGTACATACTCAATTTCAAGGTAAAGATATTTCACAAGTGTCAGATATACCATTGGAGTGCACCCGTCCACTTTTGGGTAAAATCTATTACCAACTATTTAACCAATTTCACATGTAAATTATAATATTATTATCCTGATATCTTATCGTTGCAGTATGAAAGCGGCTGAAATGAGACTACAACGTCGCCTTCTGCCGACATTACACAATTTAAAATTCTATCATATTTTCACCTTATAATAAATCATAATGAAGAGTAAAAAATTGCACAAGTATTGAATTCGACGTGTGTGACATGTCTCATCTGCAAAAGGTCAAAATCAGTCTAAAACTTTTCACGAATAAGGTCAGTACCCCATTATCTTCATTGTCTTCTTCGTCATCTGGCAGTTGGTTATTGATTTACATCAGCTCTGAGCTATTTGTTCAAAATGCCTATAAAGCTCTCTTTTGATCGTTCACAGTGAATTTAGTTCTCACAGTTCTCGTTTGATCAACGCCAGCTTGCAAGGCATTAACTTTGCCCCGGACCCGGAAAAAATCTTATGCCGTGGAACCTCATTTATGGATAAGTGGAATTGTCCTGCCAGTGAGCTTAAAGATTTCCTACAATTGTTGACTACTAATTTGTGGCGACACCAATACACAATACCGTCTGACTATCTTTGTATATGGGGTTTTTTGTATTCTTCTGTAGTTCTTTAGTACTTTCGCTTGGAATTTGTTGGCTGGGTTTGATAGCCAAGTGACTTCAGAGATTTATGTATAGTGTGCTCTGGTATCCGATACAATAAAAAATTAAGCTATTCTCTAAAAAAATTTATTGCTGCTCTTTTTACACTTATTTCTTATTTCTAAATTACAAGTATTTACACAAATCCCATTTCTGGGCCAACATAAGATGTGAGAGATTCAAGGCGGAGAGGGTGTCGAATATATCCATTTGTAAATTAATATGCTCAAATTGTTGCAGACACTTTTATGAGTGCCAATAAAATTTTATGAATTTTAAGTGCAACAAAAAAGAACACTTCTGCAATTTAATCCATTCATTTATTCAGTGGCAAGCCAGTTACTCGTGTGGTCCTAGTTAATGATGTCTGCGTTTCTATTTTTAAATCAACAAAAGTTTTACCAAAACTGCAAAATATGCATACAAAACTAACACAGCTAATAATTTTCCGCCACCTAATACTATCAAGCCAATTTGTATAACACCCACGCTGTGTTCGGTGAAAAAGACAAACGGATGTAAGGTGTCGCTTACTTCAGCCAATCCTTTTCCATTTCAAAAATAAATTTTACAAAAATATTCGTAAATTTAATTTTGCAGGATTGCAAGTATATCCCTTTTCACTAATACATATTCGACTGGGCGTGCTAGGCACGTGGGTCAAAATCAACAAAATGTCGATGTCAAAGTAGTATACGGGGAAAGGCGAAATCAACAGATAAATATTTGCCCAACAGCGCAGGATGGCATTGCTTCGTTAGTTTAGCTGGCGTCGTGGGCGTTTATGGGGCAAGCGCTAACACCAAACTCATTTGCATGCCAAGTAGAATAACTTTTAAAAACTTCAGAGGTTTGGATGCACAGCTTTCTTGATAAGGCAGAGGCGTTTAAGATATCATTGTGCTATTGAACAGACACATGTCATATGTATATGAAACGAGCATGGGCGACGAGCTTCTTAAGCTACTTGCCTTAAATTGAATTTTACATATTTCTAATAAACGAATTTACTTTTACAGAAATTGAAATTTCAAACAATCGCTCTCGCATCTAAAAACCTTTGATAGTATCCTTTTTATTGCAGTAATTCGCCAGTAAGTAGGCTGTGAGTAGTTTTGAAAAGCACTACGTGTCTCATGGCAACTTTCTGTGCTGTCGGGGGAAAACCAGTTGTGGGAAATCTATTTATTGCCATCGATGCTAGAGTATACCCACCGTATTCACCGGATTTCGACTGTAGCGAATGTTTCCTCCTATTCAGCCTCGAAAAGTGGCCTGCTCGCAACCAAAGAGAACAAAATAGAAATAAATGTTAATTTGGAAGCCTCCCTTTCATGGTGGAAAAAATCATTATCGGGAGTTAACACAAATATATTACCTACCATAGATGGATTAAAATAAAGCCACATTTTCACCAACCTATAATTGTTACGAAAAAGACTTTATATATTTTGGTTTATGAACAAGTTTTTCGAAGTAAAATTACTACAACTGAAAATATTCGACGGATATTCGAATTATTCGAAGAATATTTAAATTATCTATCATAAAGTGAATTCGACTAACGGAAATCACTGAATTTAACTAATCGGTGCTAAGAGGAAATGTTAGTCGACTTGATCCGGTATCTCTCATTAGAACAAATATACATATCCGGTATCAAACGAAACAATATATTCAATAATGCATATGAGATCCATGGTAAAGAATGGGTAATTACGCAATGAAGAAAATATAACAGCTTTAGTTGAAAGTGCACCCGAAGGCCATTGAAAGTCGATTCGGCACACTTTGCAACAACTCAGACTGACGTTTGCGACTACTTGTTGCGTTTTACGTCGAGATGTTAAATTGAAAGCGTTCAAAATATACTGAAGACGCTCGACCTTCACAAGCAATATCGCTTCGCTCTATGGGCTCTTAATAAGTTCCAAGAAGATCCGACGTTCTCGAGCCAAATTTTAATCAGCAAAGATGCCCAAGAGAAGAGCAACCTGAAGGAATTCAAGATTTGCTATTTCTTACTGAAAAAAAGGTTTGGTGTAGTTTGTGGGCCGGTGGAATTTAAAAAATGATGGCGGTGAGAACTGCTTTTTGTAGTAGTATTTGTGCTCTGAATTAGATATCTAACCTAACCCCGACTTAACTTAAGGAAGACTGACGTACCCATATTCCGAAATAATTCAGTTCCCTTTGGTCTGTGCTCTTTTTACTTACAAGCCTTCAGATCTCTCTATTTTTTGCAAGTTACAAATAGGTAAAACGAAAATAGAATATTTATACAACATCTTGGGAAAGTCTGTAACAATAGATTTAGTAATCTTATTTAAATGTTTAACTTGAGTTTGTTACTAAGAAAGGTGTGTAATCTTAGCTATGCTGGCGGAATATGGACGAAAATTAAAATCAAATTCCGATCCTAGCCAATCGCCGCCAATCAGACGAACCAGACTATTTTAATCATCCAATTTCTGGATGATGATTTGTTGTATTCCGTACTCAAACTGCGCATTTTGCGATCCTGTAGCAAATATTTTTAAGTAGAGTTCTCTCCCGCCAATATGCATATAAAAAGGCTAAGGCTGTCTATGCATAGTATATTACTAGCTATTTCCTATGGCAAATTTGTTAAGATGATTTTACTAGTTTATATAAATATTCAGCGAATTCTAAAAATTTCATGTCGGAAACAGAGCATGCTATAAACAATAAATTGTTTGCAAATTGTGTGTTTACTCACCAGTAACGCTTTATAGAGCGGCAGCGTTTGCGGTCCGAGCAGGAATTTCACAAAGTCAGTCTGTGTGCAGTTGAATTTCGAATTGTTTGGATGGCACGGGTCTAATTCTTCGTCGTCGTAGTTGCTGTAAATATTCTGTGTATTTGTCACCCAACTATCAGCATCAGTGCTCGTATTCCTCGCATTCCCTCTAGCCGTAGCTGTAGCGAAATCGAGCACGCCGCCTTCTCTCCGCATCCCTTCATCGATGGTGGTGAGTGTCGTTGAATTTGTGGCGTTATGCCACCAGTTATTCAGCGATGATGACACACTGTGGTAGCCCACACTATTATTATTGGCAGCACCGGCAGCACTAGCCCGCATCGTGGCTGCCGACACCGCTGCTGACGGTGGGATGGGTGTTGTGTAGACGGCGGGTGTTGTAGCATCGGCATTTGCATCGATTACTGTGCTTACTAATTGTTTGCCAAAGTCGTATGCAATTGTGCTTATGTTGGCGATTAACTCGTTGAAAGCACTCTCACTGCCGTTATTCACGAAGCCATCGAAAAAGCCAACGTCTGTACCGTTAGCGTAATGTTCATCAAGGAACGCATTGCTGTTGTTGGAGCTTTCAGCGATTAAATTATTGGCGAAAGCATAGCTGCTAGCATTTATGTGGAGGGCGGGGAGTTCGGTGGTTAAGTTGAAAGCGGGCGCTAGTAAATTCATTTCGGCCGTTATTTAGGTTATCATTTGTTTAGCAATTTGTACTACGGTTGGCATTTTCACTGTATAAATTTTAACACTATTATCCTTTAGTCGAATAGAAAACACTTTGCATTAATAAATGGTTTTATTAACATTAAATTAGCTTGAAATTAGTTTTCATTCACAAATGATTTTAATATATTTCAATTGGTCTTTGGTTGGTTTGAGCTTTGGCATTTTTTCTAGAAAAAATATTAAGTTTATTAGATTTAATTTTTTATTGTAAATATGTAAATTATTTCCTCGATTCCATCAGTATTTGCGAAAACTTTACATGCATTTCTATTTTTTTGAATTAAATTCAAATTACTGTCATACAATCTTGGATGTGTAGGTCAAGTGTGGAAATTGGTTGGGTCAAAGCCAAGTTTTAAATAATTATTACTTCAGTTTCGTTTTCTTTTCTCGATGAAAATATTGTCTCATAACAGGCAACATCTAGGTATAACACTTGGATAAATGTTCCATTTTTATAAACTGATCAGAATACATACATAGTATAGCCTCCAGAAACAAACTTCGGATACCCTATAAAGTATATACATAGTATAGGTATAAATGATCAGCCCGTCTGTTTGTATATACAAGAACAAGGATACAAATATTGAACAAGTAGTTTGTGTGAAATTTTGTGTTCCAAACGAAATTTCTTTGTCAAAGCGTTGGAAATGTTGAAAAAAACATTTGATGATTCGAATAACAAATTGTTCAAAGTGGAACGAGAAGAAGTGGACGATTTCCCACGTTCAGGACGGCCTTCAACTGAAGAAAACGTTGTCAAAATAAAGGAAATGCTGCTCGTCATTATAGTTTGCGAGAGATAGCCAAAGTAATGGACATGTCTCATGAGAAAGCTCGTCACATTTTGGTTGATGTTTTGGGTATGCAAAAAGTCGCAGCGTCGCAAAAGACCCGATTTGTGGCGGAACAACATTTGAATTTTGCACCACGATAATGCACCAGCGCACAAAGCGATCATTGTGAACGAGTTTTTGAACAAAAATTCAACAAATATCATCGAACAACCACCGTACGCTCCAGATATGGCCCCGTGTGACTTTTTCCTGTTTCCAAAACTAAAATTACCACTTCGTGGAATCTGTTTTGAGATCATTGACGACATCAAAACTAATTCGCAACGAGAACTGAAGGCCATCCCGAAATATACATAGCTTGAAAAAGTGTCTCGATGATTGGATTGTTCTTTGGCAGAAGTGTATTGCCTCAGAAGGGGCCTATTTTGAAGGGCATATAATAAATTTAGATGATTGATAAGATGTTTGTGTTTTATTTAAAATTTTCGGGTATTTATTTGACAGAATGTATGTATTATATGGCAGTTAGGGTAGTATCCAATAGATTTTTTCAATTTTTCCCAATACCACATACTATTAACATGTCACTTGCTAAAAACACTGATCATATAGAGTAAAGTCAGCCGGATGTTCGAAAATCCTGATATTAGTTATTTGGGAGTAAGTCCAGTTTTCGCTTATATTTATCTATTTTAGGCACAAATGTACAGTGTTATGAGCAAAACACACTTTGTAATTTATATTGGATAACTCACATATTGGCTTAATTCAAGCCATTTTTAACATACAGACATTTTGTCAGAGAAGTACTATCCCTGGATTTCAATTATATATCTCACATAATGACCAATATTTTCCATCAAAAGTCAAGTATATATTTATTTATTTTTTATTACATACCATTGACCTCGGATCTTCATTGCAGCAAATAAAATTTCCTAAAATTGTTCATTTTTTCTAGAGCTCTTACCATTTACGAGATATATACCAAAAAATGGGAATTTCGTGGAAAAATCAGGCTTAGAACCCCGTACTACCTCGCCGGTGTGAGTTTCGAGTTTGTCGCAATGAGCACTTTTATAGAGTTTTCAATTCTGAGGAATATGTGTCTAAAGTCAAAGCGATGCCATAAAATGCCTCTGACCTATAGAAATTTAAAGATAAAAAATCACGATTCCCGAGTATTTTCAATGGAATTTTTTTACATGCCTTCGTCCAGTCCTTAATATTAATATTAAGGGCTCAAATTTTCAGGGAATTTTTTTAGGGTATTTCCAAGGAAATTTCATGATGGGGCTGAAAAAATAAATAGTTAAAAAAAAACACCCCAATATGCATATATATAACCGATTATCTATCTCAAATAGTTTTAGGTGGTGCGTTCAACTGTTAAGTGAACAAAACTATAATATTCTGTAGCAACTGATTGTAATGGAATAAAAAACGATAAATAAACAACAAGATTCGCTGAGTTCGCTCCCTCATTTTGAGAAGAGCTTGAACAAAATAAATGCAGATTTTTTGTGCGAAATAAAAGCGATATAAGGTATTATAACACATACAAAGTTCAATACCATTTAGGGTCGATTGCAGTTATCTGAGTTTTGATTCCTCATCACGATCTATGCCATTGGTATAATCTCCGTAGAAAATTGTTTGATCGGATCACTATACCATTTCCTGTCATACAAACTGAACGGTTGGAACAAGTTCTTCCAAGGAACCCTTTATTATTGTTTCAGATCAAAGTTAAAGCTACTAGCTAAATAATGGTTTTTGATGCATGCTTCGCCATTAACGAACTACTTAAGAAACTCAAGAAATGAGGCTGTCGGGTGATAGCTTACGCTGACGACGTTATTCAAAGGTATCTTAACCGTCAACCTAAGTAAATTTGAAATGGTTTTATTTACCAATCCCGAACGTACTTCTCCCCTCTTCCGGAGCTTCACGTCTTCAGCCTGTAAATAAGGTGAAATACCTGTGGGTAATTCTTCAGAGAAAGCTTTCATGGAGAGCAAATATTAAGGAAAGAGTAAGGAAGGTATCGTTTGACATGCTGTAGAGGGCTATGGGGAAAAGTTTAAATCTCTCGCAAAAGGTGGTGTCTTGGATGTACAAAACCGTAGTCAAGCAAAATAATGTTCTATGGTGCATTCGACTGGTGGAGGGCTCTCAAAAAAGTTAAACTTGCTAAGAAGCTTGAATGTGCCCAAAGAGCAGCTCTCATCAGCATATCCGGTGCATTGCCGACTAAACTAATAATAGCATTTAATGCCATTTAAGTATAGAACCCTTGAATATCACTCGGATTAGTGAGTCGCATAGGCTAATTGTGGCATTTTTTTTTCTCTGCTTACATACCCATGAAGAATATGTGGATGGGGAGAATTCGCTGAGAAGAGGGGCAGTGAGCTTTTTCACTAATGTATGGGCCAAGCTGGGAGGGAAGTTTAGAGAGGCAAATTTCTATAAGGAGTTCTCCGTCAATCTTTTCTTTAGGCTTCCCGACAGCAGAGTGGTAATACTAGCACAGAGCTCGTAAACGGTACGTTCAAAGCTGGTCGAGGAATTTTTTTCTCACTCGAAATAGTATCCAGCTAACATACTTCATTATCAGACTCGTTTGGGTGCCTGGTCAACTGTAAAGCCGATGAACTAGCCAGCGGAATTACTTTTGCTCCACTCACATCGGAATGGGTCAAAGTTGGATCGCCATAGGTGTGCATTTAGAAAGCGCTGTTTAACGACCAGTTCCTCTTTTGGTCTATAGTAGAATGCAGAATATCTAGTAAACCACCGTCCTTAGTTTATCTGGCCGCAATCTGATTAGTTCTTGCTGGACACTGTCAAATAGACATTCATGTGGAAAGGCTGTCGAACGCTAGTTGTCAAAGTCGTACGGAAGAGTGTGAGATGGAAACATCCAGGCACGTTTTCCTTCGCCGCCCAGCATTTGCAAAGCTGCGCCTGAAACATATTGGTTTTCTTATCTTCGGCGAACTAGAAATCATGGCCGAAACTTACATTAACAGTCTCAACAAAATTGTGCTACGCCCAAAGCGTTTATGTACTCGCCTACATTTGCTAAGGAAGTCTTATGATCCACAGCTGGAGAAAGTGGAACACAATTAGATACTATCAAAAAGTGCGATAAGATAAAAAAACAAACTCGGCGATGATAAATTGCTTATCACAGTTAAAGTAAACGTTTCGTTTTTGTTTTGCACCTTTGAATAGTCATAAAAACATTCCTAAAATAGCGTACGCTCACAATGTAAATATTAAAATGTAAGTAAACTGTCAGCACAGCGAGTTTTCCCATGTGATAAGAGAATGGACGAAACTGCGTAAACTAGTACATTGTCAAGCCCATAATTAGGGGTTTCCAAAATTGAAAATAGTCACAAACTGTTTATCTTATGTAACTAAAATAAGAAAATACGTTAACTTCGTGTGCACCGAAGCTAGTATACCCTTCACAGGTTTATTTCTTTTAGTAACTATGTGTCCAGTTTGTATGGAAGCTATATGCTATAGTAATCCGATCTAAATAATTTTTTCGGAGATTATGTTATTACCTTAAGCAATAATCCATGTCAAATTCCGTGACGATACCACGTCAAATGTAAAAATTTTCCGTACAAAAACTCGATTCCGATCGTTCTGTTTGTATGGCAGCTACATATATGTTATAGTGGTCCGATATCGGCAGTTACGACAAATGAGCAGCTACTTGAAGAGGAAATGACGTTTGCAAAATTTCGAAACGATATCTTCAAAACTGAGTGACTAGTTCGTATATATACAGACAGACGGACGGACGGACAGACGGACAGATGGACAGGCAGATAGACAGATAGACGGACATGGCTAAATCGACTCAGCTCAACCTTACCTGCGATCTTTTATACATATACATATACTTTATATATGCGCCACACGACCTTTCCTTCTGGGTGTTACAAACTTCAAATTGCCAAACATAATATACCCTGTTCAGGGGTATAAATATGACGTATTATATGTTTCTTCACGAGAGCTATACCACATGTGTATAGTGTTCTTCATATAAATATAATATGTTAAGTGTTAACTTAGGTAGGTAGGAGTGCAGCCCTATCCGGGCTCAATTACACACTTGATGTGCCATTTTGTTACACTATTCGTAGAACCTCCTGTATCTGCTATTACGTTTCACCTTCTCTCTCAAACCATTTTGAGGTTTCGATGAAACTACTTATGTCCGATATGCTTTTGGTGGAAATCCATTCAAGGTTTGGTGCTTGGTGGATTCCGAGTGTTTTGTGTCGGATCTGTGCTAGAGCTGGGCATTCGCAGAGGAAGTGGAAGATTGTTTCCTTGTTCCCTGCTACTCCGCAGCCACGGCAGATGTCGTTGTAGGGCAATCCCATTTTGGACGCATGTTCCCCAAATGGCCAGTGCCCTGTTGTGGTAGCTGTTATTCTGTAAATACTTTTTCTTGACCTATTTAATAAGTCATTGGTTCTTTTCCTGTCACATGTCGGCCATAATTGTTTAGTTATGACGCATTTTGTAATGTTTTTCCACCTGTTGTTTGCAATTTGCTGAAATTGTCTATTGATCTCTCCTTTTATCGATCCTAGCGGGCTTGGTATTAGCTCCGCCTTGGATTCATTGAGGAAAGCTCCTGCCTTTGCCAACTCGTCTGCTTTTTCGTTACCGAAAATGTTCCTGTGGCCGGGAACCCAGATCAAGTTTAGCTGGAGCTTGTCTTTTATTGAGCTTAGTGCTCTCTTGCAGTTGTGAACTGTACTGGAATTTGTCATGGGTGAAGACAATGCCAGGAGGGCCGCCTGGCTGTCTGTAAATATATTTGCTTTATGTAAATTCCCGTATATAATGTTAACTTAGTCAGTGAGAAAATTATAATGGACTCAATTTAGAGATTGTTTGAAACGTCTCATAACACGTGCTACATATAAAAAATAGTAACTGTGAAGAGGTATTTTATTTTCAAAGCAGCTGAAGTTCACGTTTTTTCTTGTTTGGGATCTATTTGGGTTACAATATCCAAATAACTCGTTCAGTCAATGTATGAACTAATTTCATATTTGTTGTTGAGGATTTCTTTCGCTCATCGCAAATTACGATTCAACTTTTTCCCAACGATGTAGCTAAATTCCGATATTTTTTATAAGTCATATGTTCTGTTTGGTTTGTTACGAATGTCTGTGCGTACTCTGGCAGTAGCTATGTAAAATAATAAATTCTTAAATTTCTCCACTTGTTTAAAAAAATTGATGATTACAAAGCAAAATGTGTTTACGCTATTACAAATTATAACTTATAACTTTATGAGACTATGTATTCGTAAATCCGTATTAATTTTTATATACGATATAATACGAAATATTTTGACTTTTGCCATAAAAAGATAAAAAGTTGCCTATGTCCGTCCCGCGGTTCTGAGCCACCTCCCCGTTAGTTTTTAGACAAATCGGTTCAGCCCGTCTTAAATTATAAAAGGTGTAACCAACACGAATTTCTTTTATAAATACATGATATTTTGTCAGGCAAGTGTTAGAGATATGGCAAGAGAGCTCGACATCTCTCGCGAATAAGTTCGAAAGATTTTGGTGGATATTTTGGGTATGAAACGCGTTTTTGCGTGACTCGTCTCGATAAAGCTGAATTTTTTCAAAACGAGTACCATAAACAGGTCTCTGTGGACAGGCTTGATCGTGCAAATTCCTATTCCACATTCTTGCAGAGCTTTATAACTGTCGATGAGACATGGGTTTAAGAATTTGACACGCAAACAAGTCTATAATGTTCGGAATGATGTGAAAAACACGAGCCAATACCACAAAAAAAAAACACGCAAAAGCCACTCAAAACCAAGGTGATGTCCATTGTTTTCTTCGATATTCGTTGCTTGGTGCATAATATATTTGTTTCTGAGGGACAGATGGTCAATAAGGAATTCTAATTCACCGAATTGAGGCGTTTGTGAGAAAACAGTCGAAATTGTTAAGGAATAATTCATGGATTTTACACGATGATAATGCACCATCGCATCGAGCCACGATTGTAACAGAATTTTAAGCCAAAAATGCAATGAATACCATCCATAAACCACTGTATTTTTCTTGTTCCCCGAATTGAATTCGCCGCTAACTCGTTTTCCCAAATACAAACTTGTTAATTAATTCAAGTTGTAATCCTGGTATTATGAAAACTAGATTTTATACCCTATACAGTTTATATTAAGTTTGCCACAAAGTTTCTAACGCTCAGAAAGAAACGTTACAAATCCTATAAAAAATATATATTTGCAAAAATTATCAGCCTGACGGAGTTTATTCCGTCTATCTCTTCTCCGGCGAACTCGTCTCTCGATATTTTGAGATATCGATCTGTAATTCGGCATACATCATTTCCTTAGCAAGAACCTGCTCTCATGTTGGAATCGACGATTTCCGACTACTGTAACATATAGCTGACATACAGACTGAATCATCAGAATCAAGTGCTTTTTTCATTTGACGAAATATCTTGATAGTATTTGGCAGGAATATTTATCCTGAGCATTTATACAATCTTCAGATAAATTATTCAAATCAGAGCAATGCAAATTATAACTGTCATACACATAACTGATTAAAATCAGAAGAAAGATCTTTTTACATTGTTTCGTGTTATAAAAACTGCAGCTGTGAAGGTTATAATATCTTCGGTGCTTTATATCAATTGCAAAGTTTTTTAAAATGCTAACTGCTAAAGCAGCACCTCAAAGCTTAGAGGACCAGTAACTAGGGAAGACGAAAAAAATGCTTTAAGTTAGCGTAGTGAACCGAATAAAAAAATTCTGCTTTTAGGAATACCTAAGATCTCACTTTTAGACACACAATGTTAATAGTCATTCAACTATCACTTTCCCAGCCAAATCTACATATGTTTTTGCATAGCTGCTCCTGGCAAGCATAACTCAGTGTTTATTCCGTCACTATCAACACACACGTGTTTTATAGAACGCCAACGCACCGTGTTATTAAATTTCTTTGACGTAAATGAAATTTACTTTATGCCACATATTGTCCCTTGCCACCGTTTTGCTGACGTGATTCCATCCCACGATCCGCCCGGCCGGATTATTGCGATCCGTGTGTGCTTAGACGCGTGTGTGTATCACAAGTACTCATTTGTTTGCGTTTTTTTGTTGCTTCTCTTTTCAAACAGCTTGAGCTATTTTTGCCTTGCCTTTGTTGGCACTATCGTCTGCAACTCCTTATCTAATCGCGCTGTCGCCGTTGTTTGAAAGTGTCGCACTATTCGACTTATCTGCCGCTGCCGCAATGAGCCATAAATTCAACAGCAGCGTGACGTGTCAACATTTCTGGAAGCTGTTTGCCGTCGACGCATTTCACTTTACATAAACACCAACCGACATACATGGTACTACTTATGTATATGCCTACTAACAACATTCCTTTGTTTGCTGTTCCCGAATAATGAATACCAAATTTTATCAGTTTCAGCTGTTCCACCTATGAACCCTTCCCTTCGTGCCATTTTTCAAATAGCATGACCTCGCTCTGTATGAGAAAAGTATGTGACATATTATTTGTAAAAAATTTTGAATGACAGTCACATAAATACCCTGTTGCGCTATGACGTGACTCCTAATTGCCATTGGCCAGCATTTTCTATTCATAATCTAGCGATTGTCATATTAGTGACTAAGTTCTTAATTGCATACTCTTCAGAAATTTTCGGGACCTTCAGAACCTTTTGGGGAAAAGTTCTTAATGTACATATATTTATTTCATAAAAGACGTACTTGCTTAATACTAAAAAATTCTAGGATAAGATGCTGCGACTAACAGATGGTTTCGAAATAGGAGCATAATCTTGTAGAATCTCCAGAAGTGATCTTATGACTGATGCTCAGTCATACTGAAGTTATGGAGGAAACACTTCACCAGCCTGCTGAATGGCAGTGAAAGCATAACATTAGGATATGGCGAACTTCCTGTATGCCAATTTGTCTGAATCCCCTTGGTATCAGGATCGGGAAGGACCTCTCCGAACCGTTTGATACCAAACGAGGTTGCAGGCAAGGCAACTCGCTTTCGTGTGACTTCTTCAATATACTTCTGGAGAAAATAATTCGAGCTGCAGAGCTGAATAGCGAGAAGAAGGTTCTGCGCCAGATTTATAATCCTTTACGCATTGGCGACGGCGAATACCGAAGTCGATGGACCGATGAGCTGTACGAGATATACATCGACATTGACATAATTCAGCGAATCAAAAGTAAGCGGCTACGCAGGATAGACCATGTAGCCCGAATGAATTAAAACAATCCAGTTCTGAGAGTATTCGACGCTGGAGCCACCGGGCTAAGCAGGGGAAGAAGGAAACCTCTACTCTGTTGTAAAGATAAGGTGAAGAAGGACTATAATTGGAATCTCCAATTGGAGCAAAACAGCGAAAACGAAGAACGACTTGCGCTCTTGTAAACTCGGCTATAACCGCCTAAGCGGTGTCGACGCCAATGAAAAAAAGAAGACATACTTACTCATACGTATGCATAGTACTTTTCTTAGTTTCGAGAATATAACAATCTATTAGGACGCCATTGATCCCTGATTATTACAATATATTTATATAAAGAACCTCTGGCGACTAGTAACTCAGCGTTTCTTATATCATTTATGTTATATGAAGGCTTTATAAGCCAAACATGTTAGAAATGGTTTTCTTTAACACCTCTATATAGCGTTGCCTTACATAATATTTTATGCCGAATTTGCGTAGATATCTTGTTCGATACTATCTTTACGAGACTTTTATTATTTCAGTGAGTTTCGGGTGTACTTTGAAATAAGCTGAATTTCTTTTTGGTATTATATTCAAGACTTTTTGTCCTGAACTGGCTTGGTAATATTTAACTAAGCCTCTATTTAAATAAGTTTCCCTATTGAAAGTGCGCTATCTTGTCTCCAAAATTATTTTGGTAGTGGAATAATTTCCCTACTGTTCTAGATCTTGATAGTGAATTACCTACTTAAAGAACTCGAAGTATGAGACTTCTGAAGACAGCTTATGCTCACGACGTTTCTCTTATGTTAAACGAAGATTTTCCAATTACTCCACGAGTTGCTAAGCTCTAGTATCCAGCGTGGTATGGCTCAGCCGACAACTCATGTAAAGAAAAATAAATCCGCAAACGCTGCTTTCCTAAGTCCTTCCTCCTGTTAATAAAGTGAAATAACTGTGGCTTATCCTTAATAAAAAGTTTTCCTAGAAGCCAAATATTGTAAAGAGAGTAAAGAAGGCATCAGTTGTATTATACTACTGAAGATGAAGTAAAGAAAGAAAGGTCTTCTGAACTACTCGCCCTTAGCAACAGGGTTCACGAAGTTAAAAGCTCTGCAGGGGGATCACCGTATCCAGTGCAATAGGATGACTGTTGATTGGACTTCCGAGTGAAATGATGGCACTATGTCTCATCCATTGTCACATATCGTCGCAAAAACTGAGGTTTATTACGCTTGTGAGTTTGTGCGTCACACATTTTCTCATACCCGAAGTTAACTATTGACCTTATTTATAGTGTTGAGATGAATCCTAATTTCAGCCATGCTCCGTGTTTTTAACCTGCACACGGGCATCTTTGGAATAAATAGAAGTAAAAAAGTGGGCAGCGGTTGGATAATTCACGCCAAAATAATCATAATCCAAAACAACGCGGCGTAGGCTGGGCACTGCCAACTACACTAAAGTGTGTACTAACTGGGCAATAAAAGCTGAATATTGCACAGGCGTTAGCTATTTGTTCCAATTGACGCGCCTTAAAGTCGTGCGCACATAATTTAATTAAACCAGCAGAGCGCCAAAACCGTCATGGCTTTTGTGTGTAAATAAATAATTCCTCAGTTATGAAAGGCCTCATTAAAAACAGCAAACGCGACTTGCCTTTTCTTGCTTGCACACACGCATGCACAAATATCTGAGCATATTTGATGTAAGACAATGTGGGACATGACGTATGAGTATCTTTGGGCATTTGCCTAACAGCTTCTTGCTTATTATTATTGCGGCATTTTATTTAAGCGACAATAAGTTCGAAACAAAAAAGGCTGAAAACGCTTCTTGCTGTAAATGATTACAGCTTATTTTTTATGTTGATATAAAAGTTGGTGAGGAAGCCTTTATTATATTTTCAAATGATAGTCGGCATTATTTATTAAGTGGAAGATAAGTAAGCAGTTAATTTCTATGTAAAAAATGTGTTGGGCTTTTCTTTTATAATGATGATCTTACTGTCGAAGCATATTTATGAAGCTGTTAATTTTAGTTTATCATAATGAAGTTTTCAATAAAGACGTTACATAAGTGGACCGATAGGGACAGTTAACGACGTCATATTTTTTCCAGCTCTTTTGAATATTGAGCTCTTTGTGACGTCGTTGTGACAAATTTTGCGAAAATATCTTAGCTTACATCCTTACAATATTGAATTGACAACAGACCTGATCACCAGAATCGTCGTATGTTGGTGAATTGGGCTGAGCAAATACTTAAAAATTATCCAGAATCCCCTCGAAAAATCATATTCAGCGATGAGGCTCATTTCTGGCTGAATGGCTTCATCAATAAACAAAATATGCAAAATATTACTGGTTAGGTAAAAATCCACACGTACTCCAACAGTCACCATTGCATTGCATCCCGAAAAAATTATATTTATAGGCCGGCGGCGTCATTGGGCCGTACTACTTCCGTGATGATCAAGACCGTCACGTTACTGTGACTGGGAATCGCTACCGCTAAATCATAACCGACTATTTTTGACCCAAATTGGATGATATGGACTTGGACAATATGTGATTTCAACAGGAAGTCGGCACAAGCTACGCAGCGGATGTCACAATCGATTTTTTGGATAGCAAGTTTGGTGAACATGTTGTCTCAAGAAATGACTCAGTCGATTTGAGGCCATTCGATTATTTCCTGTGTGACTACGTCAAGTCTTTGGACCATGCTAGAAAGCCAGCGACGATTGATGAACCTCGTACGAATATCGAAGGTGAAATTACAGCGGTATCAGCCGATTTGTGCTTGAAAACGGTCGAAAATTGGGTTCAGCGTCTTGACTTCTCCAAGCGTGCCCATGGTGACCATGCAAAAGAAATCGAGATCCGTACGTGATGCTATAAAATGTACTTTCACAGGAATAAGTAATTTATTTGTTATCCGAACCGTATTTGTTTGATTTAAAAAACATTTGTAGCGGTCTTATTGAAAAACTCTTTATATTAATACTGAACTTAATGCCTCAATTAGCAAGCTGTTTTCTCTAGATAATCAACATGAAGTCTTTAAACAGGTTTGAGTACAAATCTTGTGCAAAACTTTTGGGCGAAAACAAGTGTGGACGAAACTCAGCGTAATCTCTATAAAGTTAAATATGAGTTATGTAACGGGTTCGGGTCTATATTTTAAACAAATTCATAGCTCGTCAGCCAGTGGCGCAACTTGCTACTGAGTTTAATTTACAAATGATCTCGAAAATTTCTAAATCTTATTGTGATCCCTTCGCAGGCCTTTATTTGATAATTTTATGCAAGTGACGACACTTGCTGCATACATATGCAAAACTGTGGCAATTCCACCCACACCCGCATACAAGCGCAATGTTACGGTTGAAAGTTTATCCGTTACTGTTAGCTCGTCTGAGCTGTGCTCGGTGTGGGAAGCTTATTGAATTGTAGAATGGTTGTGTGCGTGTTAATAACTTCGATATTCAATTTGCTGTCGTAACATATTTTAGCCTTGCTTACTATGGTTATGACTATAAATGACTACGCTGCATACAGCATACTGCCAAGCGGCCATGGATGGCGAGAATTATTGTAATTGGTTTTCGAAAATAATATTGTATTGCACTGGCAAAACTAACCGATAAAACTGATTAACTACGGAAGACTGTTTCGTTGTTGTAAGGTTGCGAAGTTTACCGGACGCCAGCTACAATAGCAAGAAATAGTATGAAAGAAAACGAGGTGGAATTATCTCAGCACTTCCTTCTTGACTGTTCAACAGTTGCGAAATAAGGACTTTGCAGGCTTATAAGTTCGAATACAGTAGTTCAATTTTTATGGCTTCACAAAGTACTACATATTGTTGGACTACTATATATATGTAATCTCCGGATCAGCCATCAAATTAATCTAACCTAACCTCACGGTCCCCATTTAGTTCGAAACGTTTGATCTAGCAATGCTTCACCATTAGAAGAGAAGTTTGTCATTCACCAAATGGAGCCGTTTATTTGCAATGTCGAATCGATCTAATAACTCCTGTATCCTAATTCAACTTATGAATCCCACCATCGGTGACCATCACCTCTCCGTCCGACTAAACAATCTTTCGATTGAGGCGAAGCATGTTCGCTGGCTTAAGACTATTATTCCCGTATTTTTGTACTGTCTTCAGACATAAAATAACGCAGAAATTCTTCGGATTCATTTAAGCAGCTCAAACGCTGGCGTGAATTGGTCTCACGATTAATAAACCGAACTGACTAAACGCGATAGTCAACAGACCTTCGTGGTACCCATTATCAATTTAAAAGCAGTCATGCGATTGCCCGATACTAAGAGATCCATCTACTTACATAAAAAAGAAAAATTCATTGATATTTAAATTAAGAACAGGTTTTATTCGATTTATATCCAGTAAAGTCCAAAAATTATTTCAGAAAATTTCGTCTAATACGATACGATGTTAGATTACATTGTTAGAACAGATAATTAGCTGCCAGTAGCAAATGCGTTTTACACTCTGTGCTACTGCTCAATAATTTAGTTTGATGAGTTTATGGTGAAATACTTGCTAATAATAAAGTGGCAAGACACCAGTAGATTCATTTCAACAGCAAGAACGAAGGAAAAGAAGAAACATTAAATTGACTGAGTTCTTGCTGGCAACGAGCCAGTAGAAGAAATGCAATGCGAGCACTATGACAATGACTTCAACGCATTTAATTTCTTTCGGCCTCTGATTCAGCATTGATTCCACTTCGTTAAGCGAGAACAAACGATATAATGTCTGCACAGTCGGATAATCTAAAATGCCTACAGTTTCTTTTTGCACTCCTTTTTTAAAAGGTCAGAAAGCCGCCAAAGTGAATACCTTAAGTTTTTTACGAACGATTTCTGTCAATATCAATGATATAAAGTGTGATTTTTTAGAGATGTGGGTTTCTAGAAGAAATAAAGGACATTTAACTTATTGTTATGATCAATAATTTAGCTTTACTTTAGAACGAGCATTTTCCATTTTATTTTAAAATTGATTTGGAGTTATTTTTTTTTTGACAGCATTAACCCGCCGAATATTATTTTCCAAGGCGTAAATCGTCTCGCACGATCTTGCAGGCCACAACGCAAGATAATACGCTTATTAAAATAA
This sequence comes from Bactrocera tryoni, assembly GCF_016617805.1. Lineage (NCBI taxonomy): Eukaryota > Metazoa > Arthropoda > Insecta > Diptera > Tephritidae > Bactrocera > Bactrocera tryoni. Next base: position 38,503,110 of record NC_052503.1, read on the forward strand.
ATAATTTTTTTCATTAGATTTATGACAAGTAGCTCTATTTTAATGGAACCAAAGGTCCTTCACATCAATATCCTCCAATTATGGCTCGAACTATTCATTAGTCATGAATCTCTTGCGTTTCCTATTCAGTGTAATGTTATATCATTTTTAAAGAAATATGGACCAATGATTCCCTTTGCCCATAGAGCATACCAAACAGTGACTTTTTGAGGATGAAGGAAGACGGATCAACGATGACTTGTGGATTATCATCACTCCAAATGCGACAGGTTCATTTATGCCTGTGTATGTAGCTATTGAATCAAAAGTGAACTTCATCGCTGAATAGAATTTTATAGAGAAAATTGGGATCGCTGACTGTCTCATTTTGTGCCCATTCAGCAAACATGCGATGCGCTTGATGGTCGTACTGCTTTAATTTTTTCACTTGTTTTCTTTTCGATGCCTCAAACCAAGATCCAATTGTTGCGCGTGATGGCGGATGGACTCATTTGGGTTGTATTCGATAATTTGCTACACAGCAGCAATAGCTTTTTCGGTGTGCATTGAACAGCATCTCTGAGAATACTCACTATCCTCTAGAGTAAACGTGGAGCGTAATCAATCCTTGATTGTTCGAACTGCCGACTATACTAGACGATTATTTTGACCGTATATGGGACGCAGATGGTGTTGCGTCCCACGAACCGTACTTCCTTCAAAACCACGCGTCTAAAAAGCATCCGTTAATTGTGGTGTCTGGTAGTTTGACAAACATAGATCGATATTGCTTACTGGGTTGCCACTTTTATTCAAAATGCGCCGAAATCGAAAACATTGCCAATGCTTCCACTGCAGCTGTCATTGCATTAGACGCAAGGGAAACCGCGAATTAATCAGCTGTAAGTCGACAGATTTGTCGGAATGAAATGCATTTCGAAAGAGAGACTGAAGATTCATGTTTATTTTAGGTCAGAAATATATAATATTACTCAGTGAATACAGCTCAAGCAGTGAATGGACCATCCAGTCCTCAATACGCACAAGCAGCCACGTTTTACAAAAACACATCTAGTATTTCTACCGAAATTTCCTTTCAGCTCATTACTTGTACTGTATACAAACTTTGCTCGAATAGTACCGCGAGGAAGTAAAATAATGAATATATGGCTTGCGCACGTGTCGCTGCGAAGAACGTGACCAGGCAGTTGGCAAGTTAACTCAGCGGTCATCTAACGCTGCATGGTTTGCTACAGCTATAAATGCAAGAAGAGACGCTGTAAATTTGAAAATGTTCATCATTCATGTATTCCAATTTTTAAGGCGTGCGCCCAAATTAGTTGTCTTTTAAATGATGAAATAATGGCCGTATTATTTAGTTAAGACAACAAAAACTTCAAAAAGAGCCATCAAAGGAAATAACTGATGAATATGTTTTATGGATGCTCATCGCTGATATGATGAATTCAATCGAGGTCGTAGATCACCCTTTGACGAATTTCGTGAAGATCGTATAAAATCAGTTTTTGCTTCGAAAACTATTGAAGATGTGCGCAAACTGATATTGCAGGATCGTAGCCTATGGTGAGATTGAAAAAACTATAGGCTATAGTGGAACCAGCCTACATATAATATTTTATGAACGACTTATTGTAAAAAATGGACTCGCGTCGAATAGTCAAGGGGAATGAAAAGAAAAGTAAGGTAGGGCTAAGTTGGGGCATAACCGATAAATCATATTTTTGCAATTTGTAAGGCAAAAAGCTAAGAGAAGAACTCGTAAAAGATCTGTCGACCTCTTCAACCAATGAAAATATTAAAAAAGATAAGGATATGGTGCTTGAAAGCACCGTCAAGCAAGTGTCAGAAAGAAGGCAAGATAGACATCTCTCACGAGCCCTTTCGATGCGAATGCGTTCTTGTTCCACTCATTCTGATAAAGCTGATTTTTTTTCAAAAAGAGTACCGTAAACAGGTCTATTTGGACAAGGTTGATTATGCGAATTCTGATTCCACATTTATGGAAGTCAAAAATCATCGGAATGGAGGGAAAAACGAGCAGAAATTAAAAAACCACTACAAAGTCGCTTAAAAATCAAGGGTATGCTCATTGTTTTTTCCATATTCGTGATTTTCTGCATCATGACTTTGTTCCGGAGGAACAAACGTACAATAAGGAGTTCTATTGGTCGTATTGAGACGTTTGTGTGAGAACATCCTTCGAAAAAGGCCGGAATTGTGGAAGGACAACTCATTGATTCTACATCGAGCCACGATTGTCACTGAATTTAAAGTCAAAAACGCATCAATCAATCGCCGTATTAAACAGATTTGGCTTAGTAGGATTTCTGCGTGTTCCCAAAACTGGACGTGAACGTAGAATCCGTTTTCAGTCGATTGAAAAGATAAAACAAAATTGGTGAAATTAGTCGGAAGACGACAAAATAATTAAATATTTATTTACAATTCTCGGGTATTTTTTTGTCACAATGTATATAGGGGAACAAAACCACTGAAGAATTTTGTTATTATTCAAGGCATCTCTACAATCTCCATTAAAACTCACCGATCGAAACAAAGCAAAATGTCTTTTTGTACACTTTCTTAAACCAAAAAAGTAGCTGCAAAGAATAGCATAGCTAATTGTTACAACAAAAAGAAAACTCACCTGAAAACGAGTGATGTAGGGGTAAACACTTTTAAAAACACAAATATAAACTTCAAGTGACATCGAAACTTGGAACATGTACACCAACAGTAAGATAAATACCAATAGCATGAATTACGTGAGTGTTTGCCAAATTCACTTCAAGACAACTTATAACAGTAAATAAATATAGCAATGCCAGTTTGTGTTGTTTGGAGTAAATAATTGGAAAACTAAGAGCTTGGGAGCAGTCACAAAGTTTTGATAGTAAGCGTCTAATTTGACAAATTGAAAGCTGTTCAATTAACAGCCGAAATCTTGGATAACAAATATTCACTTATTATTCTGCCCTTGAGTGGCAAGGTAATAAATTTTTTTGTAAATTGGAATTATTAAAAATGGATTGGTAAGTAAATGTGGGCTTATAACAACACTGAGACTTCTAGTAGCTCTTAATTCTAGACTTCAATCCCATTCACTAAACATTCCGCAATTCTCTCCACTTCCTATTCACCTATTCCTATTTGCCGATTTCAGAGCATTTAAACAAAATATTGCTCCAAAGACAAATACCTTTGCCTGAATGATCATACTGAAAAGCAAATATGACATATTCAAAGTAAATATTTGTACTAGCTACAATATAATCAAAAGAAAACAATAAATTCACTTGCATCTATGCTAGAATGCCCTCCACAAACTAAGAAGTTGTCATAGAAGCACTTAATTCTATGACAACTGATTCGTTCAGTTTGTATGGCAGCTATATGCTATAGTTGTTCAATAATGGCGGTTTCGACTCATGAACAGCTTCTTGGAGAGAAAAGCACGTGTGCGAAGTTTCAGAGCTACATCTCAAAGACTGACGGTACATGTATGCATGACTTAGCTGGTCAGGGTATAAATACCATCTGAACACTAGTAGAAGGTGTGAAGGCACGACACAAAATGCCAGCTCCGTCTAACTTTAATACAAAGCCATATGGCTGTACATAATAATACAAATGTACCAATCCCTAAAAAGCAAAGCAAACAATTTGCTCATATACACATACATAAGCTCGTGAGAAACATTATTTCGGACGCCTTCACAGTTGTTTGTTATTCTTTATCGTTTCTTGCGTGTTAGCTAACGACTATCGTGCAACGGTTGTCTGCTTTTAGGCGCAAGCCAATCATGCCTTTTAACCACTGTCATAAATTTGAGAGAAAATATTGATTTCACTGCGTAGTAATGAGTGTGAAAATCTTTTTATAGCATCTAAATCATTTATATGTATGTTGGCATACACAAACACACCAACACATACTATATGTGTAAGACAGACATTAATGATGAAAGTCTGTGCCGAAGGACTTAGTGTTCTTTTATTGCCGATATTCGATGGGCACATAGTGCCAAATATTGTGAGTATATTCTGCTACATATAAGCACATTTGTGGGTGCATGCAATGGAAATAGGTATTCATGGAAATCGGTAGAGTAGTTCTCGAGAAATTTTGCTAATCGACTTTATAAACTTAGCTAGCCTCGACCGCACAAGTTCTCAAGGCTGTATCTCGGAAAATATTACTCGGCTCAATTCTTCAATATCGGACAATATTCTAGAGTTGCTATAGAATTTAATAAAGCAACAAAACAATTCAATTTTTTGGAAAGGTTTGTTAAAACGAAAATCATTATACGTAGTACATGGGAGCTGGCGGTAGTACCACCCGATTTTATCTGATACTCCATACCATCACCCATTATATGAAGAGAAGCCACCGGATATAATATGTTTGTTATATAGGAATTAGGTCAAGTTTTCGCCTAATTTTATCCATTTTAGACACAAAGATTCACTATATTTGAAACACGCTCCCCATTTTCCTTGAGATAACTTACATATTGGCCGATGCATGCGGTATAAAGTCTCCTGGAAATTTGAATATCGTTGTTTAGCTATATGGGAGCTAAAGGAAGTATTGACAGAAATTATCCCAAAAAATTTTTTTTTTATTTATGCCACTCCAAAAACGTGCTGATTTTCAAAATCGAAATCATGTCACTTTTAAATGGAGCAAGCTCATCAGCGGGAATACCAAAACTAACCTCAAAATTGGTGCCACTGACTTCTTGCAATATTAAATACCTTCTCCAGCCGAGAATCAGCTCATTTGTAGTAACATCTGATATCGAACAACTACCATATGCTATACCTGTCATACTGTTTATATTTGTGAAAGGAGAAAAAACTAACGTTTTTGCTTGTTATTTTATAAAACAAAGTTTCATATCAATTTCAATATTGCAAGAGCGTTTTATAGAATACCGCCCAAATTCCATTTTCGTATTACAAAATTCACTTTTCATATTTTCTTGCACTTGCAAGTATTTAAAAAGTTAGTACACACGCCCAGTTAAAGGGTGAAGTATGTAGTTATAAATATAAAATCTTTACAACACCCATAACTTGTTATCTCTGTCAGCGTCCATCAAAAGAATGTTGCCAGATGCCGCTCTTTTATGGCTGTGTGATGCCGCTGGCTATAACAAATTGAAGACACGTTCTATAGAGTCTGCTTGAATGAGATAATATTGTTTAAACTTTTATGAGACAATCTAAAATATAAACCCCTTGAATCTGCTGCCCCGTGTCATATATAAGTATGTATATGCAAATAATAAATGTACGCTGGCATCAGTACATTTCGGTTTGTAAACACAAATCATTCAAGTTTAACGGCGACCTTGCAACTGTCAAATTCTTTAATTGTAAAGTTACTCGCAGCGTTGCACTTGTTGTGGAAAGCAAACATTTACGACCGAAGTACATAAATGCAACACACAACACACAAGCATGCACTTTAGGATATATGTTATTAAAAAACTGTTTTTTTTTTTCAAACTCCCCATGAAGTTTCAGTTTTTGGGCTAAAAAATGAATTCAATGGAAACACCCTGTTAATTTCTTTTTTCAGGTATTTAACAAGAGATTTTTGGATATTTTGGATTGAAAATTTCGAACTTTGAGAAAGTGATTTTCAAACACAAAATTTTCAGCTCTATTAAAAGTCCTGAGTTATGTTTTTCCTAAATATATTCCGCTAAATGTTATACTCAGTCAGAGTAGTACATCAAAGGACCATTTACATTATGTTTTGCTCATACGACAAGGTGTATTCTATGAGTTTACCTACATATTATGCATAACTTTAATTTATTTTAACTTTTATAATAAGCTTTGTATGTTGGAGATTTTTTTTTGAATTTCGAGAGGTTGGAATGTAACGAACACCCTAATGTACTCAAACATTTGCATATATAGTATATATGTATATAGCGCACAACTGCAACTGCAAATTCCCGCCTCCTCCCTACCATTAGTCTGTCATGGTAGCCATAATAATTGCCCCCAGTGGGTTTGAAAGATAAAACATACAGAAAAGAAAGACCAGAAAGAAATTTCTATCAAGCAAGAGCATTTAAAACATATAAAAAGGCATTCAAAAGGATTCGTTATGGTTTTGCAAGTATACAATTATTTCAATTCCTGTATGTAATAATGCAACCAGCATCATCAAGGCGAGGAAAAAACTTGGTATAAGTTTTGAGGCAACGTTGACCTGTATGTTAAAAGTGTCTAAATTATCTTCTTTCCTTAAGATATTCCTTCAAAAATTATAGACAGCCAAAGTAGTACCCCAAATGATCTAAGCATTCATACAAGTGCATATTATTTGTACACTTAGTGTTGCTCATACGACGTGGTGCATTATATCATCAGGTTTCATGCATTTAACTTTTAAAAGAGCGTTTTTATGAAAATATTATTAAGATTTTTTATGGTGCGGAAAATTTCGTATTCGTATTTTAATATTTCATAGTTGTAGGTTTAATTTCCTTTAAAATAAACCAACAGGTTGTGTAGCAGCTATATACTCTATACGATCTGAATAGTTTTTTCAGAGAAAACACCGTTGGCATTGAAAATAATTCACGTAATATTTCAGGAAGATTTCTTATCAAATAAATAGGGTTTTCATACAATACCTTGATTTTGATAGCTGTAGTAGTTCGATATCGGCGATGATAACAAATAAAAAGTCTCTTGTGAACGCAAGGATGTGAGTAAAATTTTATATGGAATTTATGAAATAACGGACAGCTTAATGCCCCTTACAGCCGTCTCTGCGGGTAGGGGGGTATAGAATATACTCATGGTAAAGCATGCCTGTCATAAGAGGCGACTAAAATCCACATGCTCTATGTCTGACATTTATCTGGTCTTCTTTCGAATATCAGCATGATCAAAAGTCAGAGTAGGTGCTATAATATTCAGCTTGAAGTCACATTCTAAGCTTCATATTATTTCGCAATATAATATAAAGCATTTGCGACAGCGACAAATGCAGCCAGTCATCAAGCCTTTGGGGACTCAGCTGGCGGTAGCAATAGCTACAAAGTCACACCAAAGACTTAAACCTGGTACCACGGGGAGCAGTTAGCCCTTGGAGGTAACTCCAATATTCTCATTAGGTTTGGCGCTTTGTGGAGAATTGTGGTGGCTGTGGTTTAATGCTAAATGCAGGCAGGGCATTTGTCCGGTGTGGAGTCGCATTGCGGCCGGGTGCCGGACCCATAGTACGGCAGAGGTTTTATTTCGGCCTCGAACCCGGCCAAGGCGGCTAGGGTGTTTCCTTCCACCCGAACCAATTGGAACCAAGGTATAAGTGCAGAATGCATTCATAATTTGGTTCTCCAAGGTATGAGTGCAGAATGCACTTATGCTTTGGGGCATTGATCAACGCATTGTATCGATCTACGTGCTTCTAGCAATAAAACACACCGTGACGGTAAGCCTTCGCAGGCAGGTATTCACGTAAAACCACAACGAACTCTGCCCCTTACAGCGGCTGTGTGATAAATTGCAGATTTGGTCACAAGAATTTGCAGCGCTCATGTGCAGGCGCATGTGTGCGTGTGTGTATATATATATTATATGAGAATGTGTACGCGCAGCAGCTTATTGCACTCGAAAGGTCAAAATGAGAAAACTTACAAATTTAGGTGGCCAATGTAACTAAGATGCTACACGGGACAGGGCAGAAAGTGCAATATTGAAGCTAAAGCCAAATACTAACGTATTTAACCATACCTACAAGTATATGCATACAAATGTACGGATATGTATGTACATGCTTTTAAATAATTTCACTTTGCCCGCGTATAAGCGCTACTTTTCCGAGCAACAGCAGTGAGCTGAGTAAATATTTTGTGCACCGGAATTGATGTCAATGCTGGACCACATGTGTTCTCGGCTAAATGAAAATCCGCCATTGCTTACACAAATCAGCATACACACACATGCAAATGGAAAGATTTAACGTACAAATGTGTGTGCTCATCTAAAATGAAACAAACCGCTTTTAAATGTTCCACTCGAACAATATTGAAAATTGCATGTCGATGGAAAATTATTTCGATTTGTCTATAGCAGTAACAGATAAGAGTCGAAAGCTGGAGAGAAACGTTCAAAAATGTAATTGTCTATTTTACCTGTTTTTTTTTGTTTTTGGTAGTTATAGAATGAGCGGAATATGCTAACGAAAATATTCCCCAAATATAACTTATATAGTACATAGTAGATTTAGAAATGCGTGCATATATAATACATCAATTTGTTTTTAATAGCTTTTCCAAGAAAATATTTTCTATTTTCTTCGAATAAAATTTAATTCTTTCGACACACCCTAGTGTAATTTACACATGCTTTATGCAAATAGTGAAGTACGATAACTGATATATTAAATTAGAACTTCTAAAAACACTTCAATTTTCAAATAGACAGTTAATAAAATTTAATTTCATGCCACTAAAAGTTGCATTGTTATTCAGCAGAATATGTGAAGAATTTTTAATAAATATCCAATTTTATATTACCATATAAATGGTTGCCTAGGTATGTAGGAAAGGAGTATGATGTATTAAGAGCAAAGTGGGGTGGCACAAACACCACTACAGTAAAGGTGGACATAAACGTTGAAATCAACCTCACACGGTATAGAGTGGTTGAGGCACAAGGTATGAGATAAATTAATGACTCATAAGAGTTTGTTAAGAGGGTTTATGGGTTTCAATAAATGGAATTTCTTATCGCCTTCTTAAATTCTGCAAAACTTTTAGAATATTGTCCGTATTTTTCAAGCTGGTTCGAGTAATAGTTTCGGAGATATAGTCGTGAGAACTTGTGCGGTCGAGGCTAGCTAGGCTAAGTGCGCAATCTTTAAATGCGTTTTTCTTGAAACCGTGTTTTTGAATCGATCTTCATGAAACTTTACACAGGTCTTTGAGATACAATCCTTAAAGACTTGGATGAAGAATTTTTTTTGATAACAATTATTAGAAAAAAAGATATTGTAGCGAAATTTTCATACTTTGGAAAAAGTCTGCCAAATATACATACAATTCTAAGCTCTTTTCTTTCGTCCAAGTTAAGCTTGAGCTAAAACACGTATTTTTTTCACTTTAGATGATCTTGTAAGGAGCTATCCTGGCAACGCGGGTGCATCTTTTTCCCGAGGGGTCACCGAAAATGGCGTCACAAAGGTCAAGTGCTACGGAACCCAGTTCGTTAGTTGTCTTTCAAAAAATCTGGAAAACCAACGTCCGAGGATGGATCACTCTTTCACATTGACTGAAGCAACTTAGTTTTGGAGCACTGAAAACATCGTTTTGATGAGCCGCCCGCCATATATCGTATGCATGACTTGCCAGCGAATTCTTTTTATTCCCATATGAATAAAAACAAACCTAGAGGTCTTCGTTTTTCGACACTTGAAAAAGCGGTTGGTGCAATCGGAATGAATATTATGAAGATACCTCAATCAGAACGGCAAACATGTTTTGACAATTGTTTCAAAAGCGTGCAAAAGAACGCTCCTTTAAGTAAGTATTGAGCAACTTAGAACTATTGCGATTTCCTTTAAATATCTGAAGCGAATCATTTAACAGCCAGTATTTGGTATCTATGTATAAAAAATTATGAATTTATAATTTATAATAAATAGTCAAGGATAATGGATGGAAAATTAAAACAATAATCGTGTCTTGCACCTCACTCCACTTCCGTCAGATATAACTTTGTATACTTGGTAACAAGTCTTAGTATTCAACGATTCTACAGGCAAAAATTCATTTTCATAAAATGTTGCTATGAACTACGTCGAAATTAAGAGACACAGTTCCTTCAGGAGAAATGTGGGATAGCAAATGCAAAACATTTATAAAAATCTCAGGTAAAAACACCGGGAATGTAAGTGATCTCAACCACCATTTCTTAATATTTTATAGAGTTGCAACTCCAGGTTTGCATATAAAAACTATAGATTTTTGAGTTGTATTTGTAGAAGTCGTCATTTTTCCCATTCATATACTACACTTGTCATCAGACATACTTAAAGTTCACCTTGAGCATGATACCAACTAGAGTTATTAGAGGAAAATCCTTCTACGTCCCCGCTGGCATAATTCAGTGGTGAACATATTAGGATTTCAGACAGCTCTTGCATAACTGCATTACGATTGCGAATTGTGTTAAATTCCAGTTCGCTTGCCAAACGAATTTTGTAATTCGAAAAACAAACAGACTATCTGCTCGACTGTCTGTCTGTGAAGGGTATTCTAGCTTGCAACCGAAGTTAACGTTATTCTCCTAGATAACACTCAAAAATTAAGAAAAATTCAATGTGAGATTATTAACTGTTTCTGTCTACGAGCATACCATCTCGAAGCATTTATATTAATATTCAAGCCTAGCTAATGAAGCTGACCAAGCATCAAAGGTAGTCCAGTGAAATTTCATAAAAAATTTCAAAGCCTGTAAGCAAATTTATGTGAGGAAAAAATGTTGTTGACGTGGCCACTACAAAGCATTTATGGATAAACTGAGCTTGGACTCGCAGAAGCTCACAGGCACTGTCAAGCAGCTCAGATGTCCGCGTAGAAACGTGTCCACGCAATTCATGCAGGTTTTTTGCCGCTTACCAAGATATTTTTTATGGGATTTCACAATGTGCGTGCGGGCTTACTTTACACAGTTTAGTAGATGGATTACGAGAACAATGCAGTTAAGTCAGTATGTGAAAAGATGGTCACACTGCGCAAAAACGAGAACACGTACGCGCTCATATTGGCGTACCGACCCCACCATATTGCCCATCCACAAACGGTGGCCTACATGATGCTCGCATAGGTACCTATGAATATCCTTATATGAAATGAATATGCATTGCAGCGAGCGTTTTAACTGAATAAGAACGAGAACTAATTTTGCATTTTAAATATTGCGACGATGCGGGAATTTATTATTCAATCGGGCAAGAAGACGACAAAGTACAATTTCCACAACACTTTCGACCTAAAAAAACAAGTCGATGACATTTAGACGAACTAGAGTATTAAATTTTGCGGAAGAAAGAGCTACGGCATTTCTGCGGGCGCATTGCCCGCCGACGAACACTAGCCATCTTGTTTATATTGAGTAGTCGCAAGACAATAGTTTACTGCGGACTCAATCAAGTAGGCTATAGCTTCGTTCGCGAAACTCAAGCCTCCTAAGGTGGACGAAGTCCTTCAGGCCAATTCGCCAATTGCCTAACTCCTTTTTCCCAAAGAGTACGGGAAAGACTGTAGATTACGAAATTAGGTAGAAGGCGCTGAAAACTGCACGCCTATATACGAACCAGCATACTTACAGAGCTGGCGGATAAACTAACATAAATTTCCCACTGTGTCGTGCTGTTTACGAGACGCAGGTACCTGACCGTGCTCAGGAATCTAACCCTTGGGTGCAGAGCGATAGAGATGACTAATATGGTCAAATATCTTGATCGCATACTGGATTCCACTTTGCGGTGGAAGTAGCATGTTGACCTGAACATGGTCAAAGCTACTAAAGCAGTTGTGCAATCAACTGTCTGCTAAATCCTGGAGTGACAGTACCAAGTCAGCTGGTTGTACACAATGATTGTGCGACTGATTGGAATTTATGATCAAATCATCATTTACTTATAGGTCATCTCTCTATGTAGCCCTAATAAATATAAAATTTTTCAGTCTTTCGAGTGACTTTGTACCGCATGCATCAACCAAAATTTGAGTTATCTTAATAAAATTGAGAGAACGTGTTTTTCTTATAAAGCATCTGTGCGGTTAGAATGAACAAATCGGGGAAAAACAAACCTTAAGTACTTGATGGTACTTCTATGACTCCAATCCTAGGAAGTAGCAAGATAATGTAATTTTCGATTACACAGTAACTTAGCTCTTCCTTACTTGCTGTTGCAATATATCTACCCGATTTTATTTAAGTGGGACATTTTGTAGCCGCTCATTTTCAGCTCTAAAACAATATTGCTATTGACGAATAACTACGGTTGGCACCAGGGACATATACAAACATAGTTATACAAGTAATTATCGACGGGCTTATGAGTTTCTAACATCAACGTAAGAACAGCTAAGGAGAACGGAAATAAACGTTTTAATATATACTGTCATAGTCAGTGGTTTCACCGTGGCGAATTGTAAAGTTGCGAAATAACGAATTCACAAAGCCAGTAGAAAATAAATTTCTGGTATTGCCGCGCGAAAAACGACATTAGCTTCGTTTACTTGTCAAAAAATGCATTTTTTTATTAAGGTGGAACGAAGTCTTTATTTCGAGCCAATATCGTTATTTAATTATATTTAACAAAACATACTTCTGCCTAACGTACAACAACAGCAAAAATTGGTTTGCGTTAATGGAAAAATAATCCGGACGTCGCCAGAGGAATGGGGAACTTTTACCAATGGGAAATATTTCGCTGGTAGTGGTCCACCATTGCAGAAAACAGCGCGAGTGGAATAAAATGAAAATTGTAAGAAGTTACTTAAGCATTTAAGTTTTGCTTGGATTATACAGAAACTAAAAAAAAATAGCGACAAACCGCGCGAAACTGTTGCCGCCACAGGAGGAGGACCTTATACAGAGCTCTCCAGCTAGGGACCAAAGTGTGGATGAGCTTCTTCACTAGGCGGCTCTCCCAGTGTGCGGTCCTAAGAAATAGAAGTGCGGTAGAGATTGTACAGAAATTCAGCCATAAGAGCGCACGACCGAGGAAACACAACGAGCCATGGACGTCCTCAAGCAACCCGATCCTAAATGACGAGTAGAGGAACGTGAAAATGTAATTCCGGATGAAAGCTTGGAAAAGCAGAAGCCGAAGTGCAGACAATAGCAAAGAATGGAAAAAAATACTTCACAAATGAAGAAAAATCTTATAAAAGGATGGAACATAATTGAGTTCACTTTGAGGACATAGAGAAAAAGCATGCTTGTAAATAGACCTGAAGTTAGTTTATAGTTTATTTCACTAAGAATGTGATGATTTTTATTAGCAACCAATTGTTTTACTAAATCCCGGTGAAAGTGACGGAATTGAATCTCAGGCCAGTTTTTAATTTAATTTAAAAGCTATGTAGTTTTTATGAAATTTTTATATATTTATTATCTATATAATATTGAACATTGATTAAAAATAAAAAAGATACCAATATAATATTACTCATTGGAGTCAGGATAGTTTCATTTTACATCAAAGCATCATTATTTGTCTTGTGCGGCGCTCTCTGGTGAACCATTGCCATTTTTCTCTATGCATCAAAAGAAGTTTCAACCTCAATCAATTCTAAATTTTTTTTTTTATATGTTGTACCAAGGCTGCAGCATATATTAATAACGGATGTTACTTTAGAAGGATCGTAGCGATTTTCTATTCAGAAGACATCCGCATTTCAAAACTCAATCGTATCAACCTTTTTTATTAAAAAGTGGCTCCCTAAGATTCTGCATGACATAAAGGAAGCTTGGAGTGTATCCTCAAATAATGTTTTCAAATTGTAGAGATTAAACAGTAGTCAAATATTGTTACCTAAATAAATAGAGTTCTGATCTCCGTTTTGATGCGCTGCCTCTAAACATGCCTTTAGAGAACTATTGTTCCATACGAACGAATCGTGTGTAGAACCAGCATATCTAGCATCCACAAAACGGATATTCATATCATGATCACAAGCCTGTAATAAAAATACAATAAAATTTTTATACCAATTTTACTGTATTAAATTCATAAAAACTCACAATCATTGCATTTATGCTAAAAAATCCTTTTCTGTTTAGATAGAGGTGTTTGTTTGTGGTAGGAGCATAAATCGCAATATGGGTTCCATCGATGCAGCCTATTACATTTGGTATTCCCGATCTTGAATAAAATTTTGCTTCTTATATGCTGCTTTCTTCTTCACTCATATCTGCTTTGACAAAATTTCATTTTCCAAAATGGGTATGATCTCTTTTAAAATATGTAGTCCCAACTGAATTTATTTAAGCTTGTTGGTAACATTTTGCAAAAATCTGAGAGCGCGGCACACAATTTTTCATCGGCTGACAATGAAATTTGTCGCACATACATAAAACAACAAATTACAAATACGTGCATTGAACAAAAACTTCTTATTATTTGTTATAGGAGGGGAACTGGATACATACGTATAATTATCTAATAAAGGGCGCTCGCGTTTTCCATCGTAATTATCCTCAAAATACAGATCAGCGTTAATAAACATATTTTCGAATTTCCAGTTGATATAATAATAAATGCAAATGTCAAAAACGCTACTTGTTTTAATATATAATATTATCGCATTAGAGTATCAAAAAGATTTGAATTGTAGTACATTTCTTATGCTTTGTAATTCTTCACTCTCTATTCAAATACGGTGATCCAATCGGCGGAAATAAATAAACTGCTCGCAGCCAAATACAACTAGCAATTCACAAAATAAAGCATTTGACATTCTGTTCTCAGTTAAGTTCGTACAAGCAGTTTGTAATGGAATGCTATAAAACCGTAAATAATTTTGCACCCAATTTGTTTTGCTTCCGCATGAGGCGAAAGCTGCTAAATTGCATTTTTATATTTCTTCATGTGAAAGTTCTTGTGCTTATGAGATTTTCATGAGTTTGCATAGCCTGAGGGAAAATGCATTCTCCGGTTCATAACAAAAGTAGTTGTTCTTGCAAGGGTTTAAAGTATTTACCCGCTCATATACACTGCGCTGCACTTGCACGATCCTTGAACTGAAAGGCCGAAATGCTGGAACCCAAAGAATATAGAGCGGGAAATTTTTAAGGAAATTTAAAGAAATTCTTTAGCATGCTCGCTGAATGGCTCTTCTACCAGATTCAGATATTTTTATGGTCAGCCTTCTCATATGATTTCTATAAGGCTTGTGGAAGTATGGTTGTCAGATCAAAAGATTTTTATTTGAAATTGTTTGCCATTTTTTAAGACTTTACCAAGACTTATTATTATTAAAATTCATAGAAAAATATCTGAATTGGACGAATCATATATTTATTTATATATTCCGACCATTTTCGCCGCAGGATAAATTGTACTGAAAAGTAAATATACCATTTGATTAAAAGCAAAATGCACTAGAAACTCCTACAAAGTCTGAACAGAAAGATATAACGAATTTTACCGCTACATTCACCTTCTAAGGATCTCCAATTTCATTTCAAAACAAGTCGTACGGAAGCCAAAAACAACACCGTAATAAGATGCTTAAGAAAAATAAAATAATATGAGCAGGTAAGCTAATACAAGCAAGAATGCAAGTTGTGCTATGCTATTGAATCGCAGCGTATGTCTACGGAAGTGTATCGCTTATGTTCGCATATGTCATGAAAAATTTATATGCGTACTATGTACTTATTTCTGTACAGTATGTAAGCGGGAGTCTGTTCCTGCCACAGGCAATTTGGCAACAGAAATCCATTTAACATTTTATATAAATATAAAGATGGCGCGAAAATGGAAAACGGAGTTGGTGCGGAGAATATATTGCTTAAAGTTAGGCATAAGGCAGCCTTTTAAGCTGTCAGACCACTGCAAGCAGAAGTTTTGGTTTCTAGGAGCGGAGCTAGATTCTGATCCAACAGCTGGCAATTCCTGAGTTAGCATCTACGTGGAAGGTAAAGTAGCAATCAGTAGAATAACCTCGTTTCGCATATCAGCCAGAATTGTCTTGAGAAGCAAGGCAGGAAAATAATACAGAAAGAAACGACTTCACTTTTACTGAGCGCCAGATCACAAACCGCAATCTTAACAAGAGCCTGGTAAGGAAGATCAAAACGCGATGGCACGATCTACCTGGGCATCTCTTACTGACACCCGACTAAAGGGACATGATTGGAATACACACTAGTCGCAATCTTATGGTGGCACACACCTAATGAATGGGGCTAATTGAACGACAGGATAGCAGGAAATGTCAAGAGCAAGGCGCTAGGGAAGGAATGTAGCATCTCTTGTGCGCTTGTTGCGCATTGGCAAGGCAACACATCAAGTATTTGGAGGTCTCTCGGTATGAAGTACTAGAAGAAGTCTGAGACTGAGGGCACAGAGGCTGTTGAAACTCTGGTCACGCGAATTCTAAAATACATATGACAAATTTTCATGGGCTACATAACAGTACTCCATCTGTTATCGCTAAGAGTCAAACAGAACGTCACCCATTAGTCTACCAGACCTAACCTAACATATGAGTTAGATACTCAATTAAAGGGTTAAATCTAGTGTATAAGGAATATGAGCTTTAGTCCACGATCTAGATCAATTTTTAATAAAACTTGCCTACTTAATTTCATTAAAATTGAACTCGTCTACAGTTAAATAGAAATTCTGAAATCACTCCATCTATTATAACTTACGTAGCCAGAGAAAAATCACCTGATGTTAACTAATTTATTGTTGGTTTTAGGTGCTACAAGCAATTGTATAGTGCAAAAAACTATACAAACTACTTGACTAAAATGGTCGAGCAAAACTTTAAGTTCACAAAATATTGAATTGAAATAAATGAAGAAATATTGTGGTTGTAGAAAAAATATAGATGGATCCAAAATGTATGTGGATTTAAGTCAAAATCAAGTAATTTGAATTGAAATCTGGCAATGAGAAATATATAAACACGAAATTATTTTTTTTTTTATCCAAACAAAAAAAGGTTGAACAGAAATTGCTTTGCATCATTATTCTTCTTATATTATATTGAGTAATATAAAACATCATGTATGCAAATATGTCGGGATGCATGATAATTATATATGCATATATTCATTACTATTACTTTCATATAAAAACAGTAATGTTTTATTAGAAATTTTGTAATGTCAAACATAAACTATTAACAAAGAAACTCTGAAATTTTAGAAAAAAAAATTTTAACTCGGCCATTGCGACGCCATTTCCCGTGGCCTCTCAGAAAAAAGATGCATCCGCGTTGGTAGGACAACTCCCTACAGGATCATCTAAAAAAAAAAAAATACGTGCTTTGGTTAAAACTTTAACTTAAGACTTTGGCGAAGAAAAAAACTGAAAATTATTTTTTTGGCAAACATTTTTTAAAAAATTAAAATTTCTCGACTTTTTTTTCTAATAGGTGTAATTGAAAAAAAAATCCTTCGTCCAAGTCGTTTAGAATTTTACCTGTGTAAACTTTCAGGAAGATCGGTTGAATAGTTCTCATGAAATCTTGCCAACCGACTACATAGTTTCGAAAAAAACGCATTTAGAGGCGCCCACTTAGCCTAGCTATCCTCGAGCGCACACGTTGTCAATGCTGTATATCCGAAATTATAATTCGGATTAACTTCAAAAATTCGGACAATATCTGAAAGTATTTTAGAATTTCAGACAATTAAAGGAATCGAGTTTCCGAAACCCGCAAACCCATAGAACCCCTTAATTGAACAATTCCTACCTAAAATATATATATTTAAGACCATTATTGCTAGTTTGTTTGCAAAACTCAGCCCATATAAACTGCGCCAACAGTTCGCTTGAATGAAAGCCCTTCGTATATGCAGTTTTTATTACCGCTATATATGTTTGTTTTAAAAAGTGTAACTGAATTTGCAACAATTCAATGATTCGCCAGCGATTTAATGAATTTTCGCACTTAATGACATTATTAAACATCAATAAACTCGGATCATATAAACGCAAATATCTCTGTACTGCCTGTTTGTTATTAAAAAAAAACTGTGTGTATCTAATAGATGAGTAATTAGTCAGTTCAAATAGTTATGGTGTTCGTGATTTAATTAGCCTTTATTATTCATACTTAATATTTATACACCTTTCACAATTGCATTAACATACAGAATATTGCCAATAAATAAGTACACATAAGCTTTATTTCAAATATGGCTGATTGACAACAAGCAATTAAATAAGATATTTAATCTAGTTATATTAATATTATTATAATGTTTTTTCGAAATTATAGTGATGATAAGAGTGATGATAAGAGTGATGAAAGGCATCGACCACTTGATTAGGTTAATAGTATGATATGACGGCTATTGTGCAGCTGTGCGTATGAGCGACCTTGTACATGTTGCGCATTACTAAAGCAGCAAACGAAAAAAAATGTTTTTTGTGAGTGTATATGTAAATACTGCTTGCGTGGTTAAAGCTTGACGGTTATGATAACCTCCACTTACAGAGAAAGTATAGAACCATTTCCTGACTCCCTTCCTGGACCTAAAAAATCAGTTTTTAGTTTTTGTCCTACCCAAAATTGGCCATATTTGTTTTACCATCCTTCATTTGGTTGTCAACTTTTCTGAGGAATTTGTTCAAGAGAGGCTGTTGACTTGTCTAATTCTGCTAACTCGCTGCTGTTTCTTTGCCAAAAATGTTCTTGTGATCGAAAAGACAAATTATGAACGAGTGGACTTGATCTGCCAGTGAGCTTACAGCATTCCTATATATGTTTACTAAGCTGGAGTTGATTTTTGGGGGCGAAAAAACTAGTACTAGCTTTGGGTAACCTCCCGTGGCTATTCAGTGGAATTGCATAAGCCTACTTCATGTCTATTTTTCTACTTGGCACTTCTTATAAGCAGGCTGATTTGGGTAGAAGAAAAATTCGGGAAATATAAAAACCCCTCTCCCCACCGCAGTTTTTTTTTAATAGATTTAGGTAATATCCTCCACCACTACTAAACCTCTTTTCCATTCACGTCTAGAGGGCAACATAACTGTAGTGAGTTCAGATTTTAATTCAAACAAGGATTTTCAGTAAAAATCGATGAAAAAAACAGGAACTAGTGTAGCTAAGAATATAGTGGTTCTATTTAGCGGTGAGCAATGGATCGCCACTTAAGGAACAATTACCTGATGAAAATATATTCACGAAGATCACCAATTATTTTAGAATCAGTGGACTACTTGGAAGGCTCAACAGAACTATTTATAAGCTAAACAGCTAAACCCTTTTCTAATGAACTTTTTAAATCTTAGCAGTGCGGATTTAGAAATCTAATTCAACAAACGAAAGAACAGATCGCAACCGCCGATTTGTAAACGTCCAAATCACTGAAATATTTAAGAGTTGGTCAGGCCCGTTTCGTCTCAGTTTATTAAATTTTCAAGATGAAAAGAATTTGAGATTGTCATATAATCTTACCACTCTTGCCAACAAATGCTAAGTTGGAGTAAAGAAGTAAAATATTCTACCGATGTGCTAAGCAACAGACCACAGGGCGTAGCATATGAAAAGCATAGACAATGAAAATATTCCTGGTGTGAAGCCACAAAAGACTGAAAAGCTAACTATATGACGTCTAAACGAAATAGAATAAAAATCACCGACTATCCAGTAATTCAAATGTTTCTTAGATCTTAAGCTGAGATAGTATTCAACGTGGTATTAGCTGGAAGTGGAAAAGGGAAAGAGGGATTAAAACAAAGTTTAGAAACGAAAGTAGTTTCTTGCAAAATTATTCCGGAAAAGCTCAAATACAAAAATGTATGTATAAAGACATGCAGTGAGGCAGCACTGTCATGGCAATTTAACTAGCGAGCGCAAACATCCCCTCGAATTTGGTACTTGATTAGATCGCGCCAAATAGCAAACACATATGCAAATTGGATAATAGTAAAACTTAACGGAAATATTTCAATTCATGAAATGGTATTTTCAGTAAATATTTATTTTTATTTTTGTAAAAGCACATAAGAAATGTCGCAACTGGGAAGTTTTTATTGGTATGCATAAAGAGTGGTACACAGAGGGAGAGACCCCACAATCTGCGCCAATTACCGTTGAATAAGTCCCCTAAACATCGCATATAAGGTTCTATTGAGCGTATTGTGTAATAGATAAAAGCTAACCGTCAACAAACTGATTGGATCTTATCAATGTGGGTTTAGATTTGGAAAATCAACAACCGACCAGATATTCACCATGCACCAAATCTTGAAAAAGACTCGTAAAAAGAGAGTTTACACACACCACCTCTGCGTCGATTTCAAAGCTGCACGAAAAGAAGCTGCCCTTATGCCGCGATGTCTGAATTTGGTAGTGAACGGACAAGACAAAATATCCCTGCCATCAAACAAACAGTCGTAGCACTCGTCACTAGGCACCCATGTCACTATTGACAGTCATAAGTCGTAGATATTTTCGTCTTTCTTGGAACCATTATCAACACCAACAATAATGTCAGCCTCGAAATCCCACGCAGAATAACAGATGCTACTTCGGACTAAGTTGCCAATAGAGAAGTGAAGTGCTCTCTGAACGAACAAAAACCAAACTCTATAAGTCACTCATTATTCCCGTTCTGCTGTATGGTGCAGAGGCATGGACGTTACGAGTTTTTGAGGGAAGGATTCTGTGGAAGATTTATGGTCCATTCGATGGAAAGATGAGCTGTATGAGATATATGACGACATTGAGATAGTTTAGCGAATTAAAGGAAAGCGGCTGCGCTGGCCAGGTCATGTTGTCCGGATGGATGAAAACACTCCAGCTCTGAAAGTATTCGACGCAATACCCGCCGGGGGAAGCAAAGGAAGAGGAAGACCTCCCCCCCGTTGGAAGGACCAAGTGGAGAAGGACCTGGCTTCTCTTGGAATATCCAATTGGCGCCACGTAGCGAAAAGAAGAAACGACTGGCGCGCTGCTGTTAACTCGGATATATCTGCGTAAGCGGTGTCTACTGCAGTAAAGAAGGAGAAAGAGTGGTACTTGGTTTGGGCTATCTTAAACTAAATTTAAGTACTAAAAACTTTGCCGGTTTTCTCTAACCTTAGCGAGGTAACGCCAATTGCATATCCCATGTGCAGACAAATTGCTGTGTATTTGGTCCTTCCATTAGTTGAGTGCCGTTGCTTCCATTGTACTTCAAAGAATCTCGAATCTAAGGAGCTTTTCGCTGGACTTTCCAAGCGAACGATATTGCTTATCCAGCGCATTCGACCGATTTGTATACTCTTGACTATATCATGTGGTCGTAGAACTCATATACGTAGAACGGTCCCATCTACTTCGGTGGTCATCGCTTACGTGGAGACTTTTTCATCTCGACAAGCAGTGAGCTGTAGACAGTGCCACTGCGGTTCAGATTAACAGCGGATGTCAGTTGTTCCTGCATAAAAGTGAAGAAGAAGTTTCGAAAGGATACTAAATTAACACAATACTATTTGAAGAACCTTATATTCTCTTCAAATTTCGAATGTATCAATGCATACTATAAGAATGCATACTTTTAATCATTTTAGTATGCAAAAAAAATGAAGAAGAAGAGAAAAGGGATGGTGGGATATGCGCCAAAGGAATGCAAAACTAATCATTATTAGTCTGCAACGGATATAAGAGCAACAGCAGTTGCTTAATCTTTATGCTCATATGACTTTAATTATAAGATGTCATTAATTTCCATAACGCTTGAGTGGCATTTTAAATCTGAAGTTCTGGTCGCCGTTACAAACTGCGTCGTAGAAGAAGCAAAATTAAATCCTTTCATCTTATTATAAATAGGTTCTTTGGCACTTAAGGCGTTTCATATAATACTTCTTTCCGCTTTAATCTGTGGTAAACTTAATAATAAGCGTTCAAATTTATTTTCAAGTTTCTCAGTAGATGTTGTTGCAGTCGTATTCTCCAGTGCTACCAATCACATTATATCAAGGTTGAAAAGTTGAAAAAAGCTACAGCTATTCAAAAACGAGTGAAAAATAAAAAAAACGTTAACTTCGGCTGCACCGAAGCTAATATATCCTTAATAGGTGAATTTCTTTTAGTAACTAAGTGTCCAGTTTATATGGAAGCTATATGCTATAGTAATCCGATCTGAACATTTTTTTCGGAGATTATATTATTACCTTAAGCAGTAATCCATGTCAAATTTCGTGAAGATACCACGTCAAATACGAAAGTTTTCCACACAAGAACTTGATTCCGATTGTTCAGTTTGTATTGGTTCAAGGTATAAAAATAAAGAAAAGAATGCCATGCAAGCCACCAATGAAATTTGTGAAATTTACGACGACGATGCTGTATCAGTTCGTGTAGCACAACAATGGTTCGCTCGCTCCCGTTCTGAAACTTTCGAAATTTTGATTTACGCGGATGGAATAATGTCTCCAGCGGAAAATGGCAAAAAGTGGTTGACCAAAATGGTATATATTTGTTTACTTATTTAATAGTATAAATCTAAAAAAATAGCTTGAAGTTCGATTACAAATACGAAAAGACTCTTTCGACTACCCAATATATTGTTTCTCCGAAGAAATCGCAGCTACATTCGAAATAAACATGATTGCCAAAGTGCCTCCTTCTCTTCCTCTTATCCTTCGTTATCTGAACATATGTGAATGAGTGGCCTTCGCTGAGGCGTCACAAAGCACAACAAAGTCAATCAAAGTAAATAGATATCTCTCCGATATTTTTCGCTTCTTCCCTATAACAAACTTCATACTCTCGCCTCTCTTAATATCACAGTCGATGGCGTAAAAGCGAATGATTACAAGTTGTCTCTTGATGTCTCCTATTGGACACTGACCGCCATTCACAGAGGAGCCATTAACACCTTCACAGACCTCATGCAGGCGAAAAGCTCGAGTTGCGCAGCTTCGTTCCAGCCACTAACACACAGAACTCGTTATACCGATAAAGTAAAAATTAAGGCGAATTACTTAAAAGTCCACTCATCTGTTGATATATACATTTTATATTATAACTGGCACTTTGGCTACTGGTAGAAAACATAGTGAATGTCACACTGCAATTCTTAAGAGCTCCATGGTTTCGCCTTTCAGCAATCATATTCATTTTAAAATTTTTTAAGTACTCTTGTTCGAGTTGCTTATATCATATATACTCGAGAGCGGTTATGGAAGATATAACGGTGTTGCCAGGTTTGTCTACACACACACTCATAAAAGCATGAACGATTGCAACTTGCCTTCATCTTTTTCCCGGTTGTTGAGCAATTCTGAAAACTCAATTAAATATGCACACGCTTTCGCTGAGTTTCGCAGCAAAATTTACAAATTGCTTTTCATTTACTGATGCCGAAAATGAGAGCGTAAAATCCACGTGTAATAAGTGAATTTGAAAATTTTTCATCAAATTTTATCCGTTTAAAATACGTGATTATGCTGTCCATATGAAAATTTATTTTAATCTCTTGAATTAGGCGAATTAGCAGCTAAGTGCTAAAGGCGCTGTATTAAGTTATATGAAAATATATTAAATGGTAATTAAATACGCAATAAACAGGAAAATATTGCTTAATAAGCGTCTAATAGTACTTAAATATGCATACTCAATTATATGGTATATAGAAATAATTCATATCAATCTAAGAAAATATTTTATACCAGCGAGGAAGAGAAAATGTGCTCTCGTCTCATAAATGAAAGTCTTAGTTGAAAAGACGTAACTAGCACATCTTTCAAGGGATAATATTACCAAAAAGGTAAACTTATCAAAGCAATTTAATGTCACTCTCGGTATTAAGGCTGATTGGAGTATGAGCATGAGCAACTACAAGGGATATCACTATTAAGTGAAACACTGGCAGTTCGGAAGGCATTGCTGGACCGCTCTACCCATAGGAGGGTCCTCGATCATACTTAAACAGAGATCTTTGCTATAAGTCCCCCAAGTTTAGAAATAAATCTTCAACGCAACTATTTCAATGCACGTGTTTCTATACTCAGCGGTAGGGCACTCAAAGGGGTTTTAGCTTTCGAGATTAGATCGCAGTTAGTATAAGAGTTTATAGAACGGCAGAATAAAATATCAGTCTCTAATTGATTACAGTTACCTGGGTGACAGTTCATAAAGGGGTAGCCGAGAAGGAATTGGTTGTAATAAGTGTTCCGTTCTGCGTTTTGCTTTAAGGATAATGGGTCGTCATATTATAAAAAAGCTGCGCAGCATGATATAAATATGCAGTATTTCAGAGGCATGCGCCAGAAAAGCTACTAAGGGCGGTACAACCTCACAAGATATAAAAGCATCATTAAGTTCCCCAAAGACATATTCATTTTACACTGAGTATTGTAGGTTTAGAAAGCAACTTTCCATAGTGAATCCAGCCTAATGTGCAAACTGCTTGTGAACTTGTTACAGAGAGGAGAGCACAATGTACCATAATACTATTTTATTCTATGCCAAATTTTGAGCAATTACTTTAACAAATCAATTAAGTTTTTCATAAAAGAACTTGAGTTTGATCAATCAATTTAATAGTAGCCATATTCTATATATGAACCAAGCTCGGTGAAATCGTTGCGTTTCGTTATTCCCTGCTTCAATATGAAAATTGAACAATTTCACCAAAAAAAAACTCTCAACTCGCATGCAACGGTAATGTTGAAATAATTAAAAATGTGATAAACAACAAATTAGTTAATTCCCAAAAAACTTATACGGATGTATAAACTGACGTCGAAAAATATATATAATTAGAGCAGATTCATTCTTCTGCAAGAGTCTACAACTGCTGGCGTACGCCATTGGATGAAGAAGCGAAGAAAACGGGTCGTTCGAGGCCTGTGTCCGG
This sequence comes from Bactrocera tryoni, assembly GCF_016617805.1. Lineage (NCBI taxonomy): Eukaryota > Metazoa > Arthropoda > Insecta > Diptera > Tephritidae > Bactrocera > Bactrocera tryoni. Next base: position 38,527,698 of record NC_052503.1, read on the forward strand.
CACCCAGTTGCAATGCAACTCCACATTCAACTGGCAAAGTGTCAGTTCTTCCCGGATTTTGGTTTTAACCACAACCATCACGAAACTCCCCGAGAGGCAAGTCTGCATGAGCACGTTTGAGCAAACTCCTAGGGCTCCTGCTCCCCATGGTACCAGAACTAAGTCTCCGGTCAGACCCCGTAACCAATACTACTACCATTTGAACTTCCATACAGGACTGAACTAGTGATCAGGGCTTTGATCCCATACACACATAATATAAACACAAAATAACTCTTTGAATAACTCGCACGGCAATCGATCGGATCGTGCCGCCTTGTGCCGGGTTCGCCATCTCCCTATGTTACACTTTCATGGCCGTTCAGCAGGAAGGAAAAGTGTTCGTTCTACCACTTCAGCTCTGAACATCAGCTACTCTACCACCACGAGTATATGCCGGTCCGGGTTTCAAGTGCATGCTGTGGTCGTCATCAAAAGTAAGGTCTTCCATTCGGTGCTTTTGTTTATTTTTCATCAGGAGTGCTTCCTGCGCGGCGGGTCGCAAATCCACACAACCTCGATGGGCGAGTAATATAGAGTAATATTTATATGTATAGCGAGCCGCTTGTTCAAGATCGACGCCCGTTCGCAGCCGCACCTCTGGTGAGTAGACGCTACAGTTAGACTTCTTGTCTTACATATTGGTCATACTGTATAAATTTCAACTGAAGATCGAAAATTATTGTATTAAGTAGATGGGAGCTTCGGAAAGTACTGACCACCTTTTTTTTATTTTTGATGCAAGACATATTACTGTCAGAAGGGATTCCAACTGAAGGCTAATATATATTTCACAAAATGACCGATATTTTCAATAAAAAGTCAGCCATAAGCACAGAGTGCCACGGTATCTGGAAACGAGAGATTGAAAACAAGTTCCCGGTAAATGAATGAAACTAATTTTTAAAGGTATTTGGCTTACACCTATATTCATTGCAATCATGTTTTGAATTTAGTTTCTAGTTAATTTCGAAAAACAATTTGTAGAAATATTGATGCAAAAGAGTTAGCGGGAAATAAAGTCTCATATCTCGCCTTAAGTTACCGTTTTTAGACGGATAATTAAAACAGCGCATACTACCTTATTGCAGTGTTAAATGTTCGGGGAAAATAACAAAATCCAATTTATATTTAGGTTGATGATGCTGGGGTTTCTGATTAGTGCACTATTTGGCCAACGCAACCCAGAAATTATTACGAAATAATAATAGATACCAAACGCCTTCGGTTTGCGCATATCTAATTGCAGTTTTAATTAGATTAGGATTTCTGCAAACTGCAGTAACAACAAATGCCTATCCATGCACACTAGGGTGTGTCATTCTGATGCAACCTTTTTTTTTTCAACTGAAAAACAGGCTATAAACTTTCGAAAATGTGAAAAAAGTCACTCAAAAGATGAGCTCTTAATATTAATATTAAGAGGTGCCTGTTTCAAATTTGAAATTTTCCATATAAATTACATGGAAAAAAAAAAAACATTTTTTGTGGTGATTATTGTGCGGAGGTTATTATATGTGCACGCGATGGCTGCCAGTTGGGATGGTAAACTCGATTCCGATTCTACTCGAGAATCGAGTTTTCTCGTAAAATAATCGGTTTCTCAGAATGACACCCTAATGCACACTCATAACTGGCTTACATGTACATAACTGACACCAAATACATCTACACGTGCACACAATTTCCTTTGTATACATATATGAAAGTATGGTATAGTATTAATACAGAAATAAATTGCATACAAGTTACAATACAGCAGGAAAATTAATAAACAAAATTATTTGTTCAACAGAATTTGGACGCTCATTTAATGGGTTTATCTCTGATAATGATTCTGTAAATGTGCAATCCCTTTTAGTTTCCTATAATTTAATTCAGTTTTGCATGACTTAGACCCACGCGCTGACCTTTAAAATATAGCAGGAAGGCAAAAGGAGAGCTGGAGGCTAAAATATTCTAAAAAGTGAGCCTGTTAAAGAGCTTACTGTGCATATCTAATTATTATTAATTATTTACTAAAGAATGATCCAATGATAACCGACTAAGTATTTGATGCCGGAATTTGAAACTTGTGATCTCGACGACATTTGGTTTCAACAAGACGGCGCCACTTCCCTTGCATCGCACCAATCTATAGTTTTATTGGGAGAACACTTCGGTGATCAGATAATTTCACGTTTTGGGCCGATCGACTGGTCACCAAGAACGTGTGATATCACAGCGTTAGACTTTTTCCTGTGGGGATACGTACAGTCTAAAGTCTTTCGACAATCCCGTTTGAAATGCTCGAACGAGTCATCGATAATTTTACTCAACAGATAGACCAACTGAGGTGTACCCGCGCCCAACATTTGAATGAGATAATCCTCAAAAAATAAATACTAAAGAATAATTTCTCGAATGATAATAAATATTCTCCATTAAAGTTTCTGTGTTTTGTTTTAAGTAGGGAACCCCGAAATTGATCACCCTTTATATATTAAAATTATTAGAATAATCACGCCTATACTCATACAACGGTTATGCTTAAAACTACTAAAAGTACAATAACTCTTTAACTATAAATCATCAAAAAAGTACCAAAACTATTCAAGTCCCAAAATAGCGATTACGATGAACTGACTGCCTTTGTACCAATACTTGACAAATCTGTGTCATAAATTACTGATATTATAAGCTAATATTTTTGTGATAATAGTATGCTTATCTATCACAATTCGGTTAAATCAGGTCAATACTTTCCCCAACCCCTTATTTACTTAATATAAAGAGCTTAGAATTTCCAGTTGACTTTATACCGCATATATCGATTAATATATTCATTGTCCTGATGAAGTTCAGATAGCTTCTCGTTCTAATAACAGGCTGTTATTTTGTCAAGAATGGATAAATCGGGGAAATGCTTCCCCTAGCTTACATATACAGAATAAATTTATATTAAAAGTTTAAAGATATGATATTTTGCAAAAATCAGGTGAACAAGTTTTGTTAAAATTAATATGGTTAAGCGAAAATATTAATGAAATTGATCTCATAATTATTTTTTGATGTTTTCTTCGTATAACCAGTATACAAAATTAGCAGTTTTGGCTGAGTTTAGATCACATATGTGTATACATGTTGTATATATATCACTTATGGATATCGCATTTGAGATTTGAGTAAAAAAATATAATATATAATGAAAGTCAGCAGCAAGTCGATGACCCATATAGTAAGATACATAAGTTAATAAAACACAATTTATGATTAAAATCCATTCACAATGCCATCGAATAATTGATCCTTAGTTTTTCGCAACAGTTTTAATATGAAGTTTTGCCACCGCCTGAAGGAATTTCTCGGGCTTTTAGATTCTTGTAAGTTGCAGAAATATACAATGTTCGGTTACACCCCAACTCAGTCCTCCCTTACTTGTTACTAAAGATATTACTTGCTTGTATAGACAGACATCAAGCATCCGGCCCGTCATCCAGATAATTTTCGTATTTAAGGTGTTATTTATAAACAACTTATAGCTGTACAAAATTTGTATACTCCATTGAAAATACACGAAAATCGTGATTACTTATCTTTAAATGTCTATAGCTCAGAGGCATTTTATGGCATCGATTTGACTGTAGACACATATTTCTCAGAATTTGTTGGTTTGAGTTATATCTAGTATTTTTTATTTTTTAACGTTTAGTTCTTTACTTTCACTGATTTTATTGTGAGGAAAGTTTTATTTATTGATCTTTTCGTGACCACAAACACATTTCGCACGATTTTTTCCTGACTTGTTTTTATGTAAACGTTGGTCTTTTAAATGGCCTTCATTAGCCATATATTTATATTTATACATACATAAACAAATATTGATATAGGAAAAATAGTTAGCAAGAGTTTTGAAGTTTGTGCTTCGTTGACTTTTTTCCATTGTTCATTGTAATTTTTATTTCGTAATTAACTCATTGAAATATTTTTAGTCACGCATATAATACTTGTTCACGTTAAATCAAATAGATAGTTAAGCACTACATAGTATGCAACTTAAAGTACTCAATTGGACACCATCCACTTTTATTATTTGAGGTCGAATCTTTACCTGCTTTCATATGTTGTAGAGAGTAGACTAGTATTATTTAACTACCGTAAAACTAATCAAAATAGATTTTATCATAAAAGATATCAAGATGGCAAGACGATTTGATTCCCGGATATTTTTATATCCTCCTGCCAGCCCGTTGTTAGTGAATGCAATGGAAGCATTGCCACGCCCATGCACATGCAAATGAAAAATGCCCCAAATAAGTTGCATTAAAGCATTAGTGCACAAAATAGCTACGAGACACAAAAACCTCAGAACCTAGGTGGCCGTACTTAGACTATCATTAAGCGCATTTTCCTTCCGGATGGTAAACAAATTAAACCTTAAGAGCAACTAAGTGAACTTGGTAGAATTCTTCATTTTTTTCCACCCCTGCTGTTCAATGTCTCTTCCTCACATGTTCTGCATTCCGCCGAATTAATTTTACCAATTCTCTTAAACTTAAGAGTGTTAAAGGGGTAGGTGCCCTGTGTTGATAATCACAATGTTATTAAATTTCTTCTTATAAATAAACTTCAACTTCTTGGTCTGACTACCATCAATACAACTCCAAAGGAACTTTGTGATATAGCCTGTATTGCTTGTGTTCCAAGACCTGCGGTATTCCTCTAGGGTCCATTATTTCAAACAACCCTTGAAGGATCTGAATGACGAAATTCTGAATGCGGGAATGTTTATTATCATTCGAAAGAACATTCTCTGGTGACGCTCCATAGCATTTATTTCAAAGTTGGCCACGGCTGCGTTTCAGACGGTTCATCCGTTGGATCCAATTTTCGATGACTTGTTCGAGCATTTCGCCTGGTAACTGGCGAATGACACGCGTGATGTGTTGCTGCAAGGCCTAAATCGAAGCGGGTTTATCCACATTAACTTTAGACTTAACATATCCCGATAGAAATAAGTCTAACGGTGTGATATCGCACGACCGGACCAAAACGTGAAATTATCTCCTCACCGAAGTGCTCTCTCAATATATCCATTCATTGATGCGATATGGGGGAAGTGAAACCGTATTGTTGAAACCAAATGTCGCCGAGATCGCGAACTTCAATCTAGGGCATCAAATAGTCGGTTATCACTGCTATCATTTTTGAAGAAATATCGACCAATAATTCCACCGGTCCATAAACCACACTAAATCATTGTCTTTTCTATATGAAATAACAGCTCCTGAATGTCTGCAGGTTTCGTACCAAATGCGGAAATTTTGCCTTCTACATACCACATGACATAGTGAGACTTAGTATTGGCTCTCTCCGGATAATTTTAAGTGCCGTTTGGCGTCTTCTATTATGCCAAAAACTTCGGCCTATAAAAAGGAATTGTAGTCATTTAATTTTAAGCTGCCTTCTGCAATTTCGTATTAAGCCGTCATTATTTAATTTTTTTATCTGTCGGTGAATATATTGATTTTGCCATTGGAATTGACGATTGCAGAACCATTGGTAAATTTTTCTCTGCTGAGGAATGAATACGTTTTATATAATTCCTCATTGGTCTCTTTTCTTAGTCGCTTTGCCGATTTATTTCGAGTTCATTAATTATGTTTTTTACATTTTTAAAAATATGGTAACTGTCTAAGGAAAAACGTCAGAAGTATAAAATTTAACCGTAAAGGTAATAAAACAATTAAATTGGCGTGACGCTGATACTATCCACTTTTAGTTGTAATCTCATACATCAGCAAAAACTTGATATCCTCTTAACCCGCTCACATTGGGGAAGTATAGCTTAGAACTTCCAAGGTCGTGCTATAATATCGGATGAAAATTTTCAGATCTGTTCAATAAAATCAGTATGAGCGGAAAAGTTTCCAAAATTGAAAAGCAATCGTTTCCATATACGAATAACTCATGCGTTGAAATAAACTCGGTCAGAATGCGGCCTAATCACAAACTCTTTACAATGGATAACTTAAACTATAAATGCCACAATTAAAATATTACTTTACGAGTAGTTTTATTTTATTAATATAAAATATATTTTATTAAGGCAAATATTTTTCAAATAGCGAAAAGGAATAACTATTTTTGTCAACAAGTTAAAAATAAACTTCAATAGTTTACTGCTTCACTTCACATTCGAATTAATTTTCACCTTCATAAAAATTCAACATTTTTAACTTTAAGTTCCACAATCATTTTATATATTTTCCGCATAATTTTGTTATCTTGCATTTTTTTCTTTCTTAACTCTAAATAATTTCAAAATATACATTCTTTGCTTCTTTATGCCTCAGAACGCTGTTAATTATTGCGCTTTAATATAATTGCTGTAACAGCGATGTATTTTGAATTTATTTCGGTTTAAAAGTAAAATTTTTCAAGCGCCGTTCACACGAAAAACACTTGCGCACTACTTGCATTGGCGTGGCAAACTAAAGTGCTTAAACGCGCCGCTTAACAGTGAAATTTTCGAAATTTGCAATAAACGCTTTATGATTAAAGTGGCGATCTGTGAGGACACGTCTGGCCGAACTGTAACTCGTTGGACTGTTGCGGCGCTACTATCAACCAACCAAGCTTCAACATTCCATGATTACTGACTCGAGAATTTCTCGTCTCAGATTTCACAACTATCTTGGCTGGCATTCAGTCACGAAAAGCTTTTCAAGGGGATACTTTTCGTAGTATACATTCAGGCGTATAACAGTTTGGCAGCAATAGCTGTTTATTGTCTCGGCGGCGGTGCTTGTGGAACGCTTTCGCTGCGGTAATGCTTGCTTTTAGGAAATGGATACCACCACGTGCCCGGCAGATTCTGTAGACAACATTGAGTCCACACATGCACAAGAATTCCTCTCTTTCATTGCATATGTGTGCGACGGTTCGCCAACTGCGACACTGTGTGTGTATATTCCCGTGACCGTGACTTACTTGCTGTGCCGCGCCAGTTGCCGACCGTTCTCTAAATATAAACAATATTTTTTATTCGCTGCATTTTAGGCACTACATAAATTCAATTAGGTATGTGTTGGTTTTATGGCTTAGAACGTCGGTTTTAGTGAAGGCAAATATATTTAGGGCTTTTATAAGCACTTGCGGCTTGGATGGTCAGTCAAGGGGTTAAAGTGCATACAACCATGAACATATTTTATATTCCAGTTTGTGTTTGAATAGTTTGTGCTGTGCTCGTTGGTTGGTTAGTAATGTGCCTGCCGAAACCGTAAGAAGCGTAAGGTGTGTGTAGAAAGCGGGTGGTGACGGCTGAATGTATGTCCACGTTGTAGGTCGAACACTTTTTGACAAACGCTGTTAAAACAATGAAATTTACTGTCACACATTCCGATTTGTGTGACCGGAGCTGCTGAGACATGCAGCCGTTAATGTATCAAATGCCGATATGATTAATATTGGGTTTCATGATGTTTACTCCATAAAGCTTACTGAGTGTTTGTCACGAAATCACGCACTTTCTTGTTGACCATGTGATTTTACGATTTAGTAGCTTTGAAGCATCATAAAAGCTGTCATTGGAATATTCAATGTGTTTCCATAAAGAGCAGCGGTATGCGGGTGGAATCTTCTCAATTCTAAACAAAGAGGGAATGAGACGTTAAATAAACATTGTTAAAACTTTTTTATGAATAAAATATGTTCTCTAATTTGCATTGAGTTACCTCAAATATTGGTCGATATATCCACCATGAAGTTCAAAAATCTGTATATGAGGATTATGGGGGTTAAGGGAAATATTGATCCGAGCCATCCCATTTTTAATACATTGAAATACTATTGTCATGAAAGGATTCTGTCGGAATCTCAATTGCTAATCTCACACATTGAGCTATATTTTCGATTGAAAGTCAACTAAAGGTACTGGGGTCCACTTATTTGGTAAGTAGGAGCTTGAACAGTTCCCACTTACAATTACATCTTTTAGCTGATTCCGTCGGTAGGGCAACAATCTAGAATACTAGATGTACTATACACCAAGACTTTTTCTTCTGCAAAATAGGAAAAAAATTAACTTAATGATAGCTCTCTAGTACTTTTGCAGTTTCGAGTACATAGCAATTCATAATAGGAAGCTGATGATACATCAGTCTATGTCTAGAGGATTTTTCCGATTAATGGCTACTGTAATAGCTGAAATGAACCTCGGCATACGGCAAATGGTACGAATAGTCTAAATCATTGTCAACCAAAAGCTGAGCTGTTTGAGTTAAGTAGAATATTTTGCACATGAATGTATGCATGTAGTCTGTAGCAAGACTCCCTTTAATATAAAACAAGTCAATGTAGCAGGACTTCTAAAACGAGCAAACACAGAAACAATAGCTCAAGCGAATTTCGTCAAACAGTTAACAAGCTGGTGCTAAGCTGTTTAAACATAATCATGTATCTTTAACCTTAATCCCGTTACCATTTTGGGTAATGCGTGTTATTGGTTAACTTCAAATTCAGCAAATTATAGTGCAGACATTGTGTGCCTTGATCTATGATATATCTTTCAGCTGGGCCCAAAACCAGAGAACGCGGGTAAATAGAAGGAGTTACGACTGCGAGTACAACGTGACTAAACACTTGAGTGCCACTAATGTTACGAGTATTTCCATGCCATAGAACTTTACGACCAACACCAAGCAAATTGAATTGTTTCAGCGGCAAATTAGGCAATAAACTATAAACTAACAGCTAAACTCGTTTTCTAAGGCCACTCACGTAATGCCCCACATTCACTGTGACACACTATATATTATTTACAGAAACGAATGCACATATATAAAAGTTTCTGTAAATAATTTTATACACCAAAGTGAAACTACAAATCAGTGAACAATAAGATCACTAGGGGTACCGAAGAGGATATAGTATCTTGTGACATAAAAAAGTTTCTTAAACAAAGACTTGATTTTGACCGATCCGTTCGTGTGAGAGTTTTATGCCGCAGTAGGTTCTTTTGAAGGAGAAACGTATGGTACTTAAGAAGACGTACTTTCGCAATTTCATGGCTAAATTGATTCAGCCCATCACGCTGATCATTTATATACAAGTATACACTTCTCTTCGACGTTTATTTTTGATTTTACTTATTTCTTGGCAAACTTAACATAACCTGTTCGGGGTATCAAGTGAGAATCGACTAGTTGTCCTTTGGTTCTAACTAGTCGTGCCGTAAGTGCTTACATTTAGTTGCCGAATACATGCATACAATATGCATAGGAATATAGCTGTGTACGCTAACTAAAGACCGAGTATAAAGCTTTGGTATATTCGCTAAAGCAGAGCAGAGAAAAATTTGAATTTATTTCGCGGAAATAGCTAAGAACGCGAAAATAAATCAAGTATTTTCAATTTCCGCTATTTGCAATTTATTAGTACTGATTTATGGCCCTCATTAAAGTAGCTGCTTAATATTAAAGCGCAGTGAGCTTATTGAAATACAGTGAAAAGATTTCCTATTGCCATTTTCAATATATATATTTTTTTCTACAATCAAAAGAGCTGTTGTACGAAGCGTATCGACATTCCAGAAGAACATTCTGTTCTTCGGTGGTTATAAAACGCCTTAAAATGCCCGCAGCTCAAAAGACAAAAATGAAAATAACCTTTTTGTTTTCCTACCACAAGAATTGCAGCAGGGTACCCTCAGCAAGGCTGGTGACAAAAGTAAACAAATTATCTTTTTTGTGGAATGGGTGGCATCACTTGAGAAGCAATAAGGCTTCTAGAGCCAACACCTGTCTGTCAGCAAGCCGATCGTTCATGTTGAACCTGACTGGGCTGGCGCAAAACTTTTGTTGATTTAAATGCCCGAGGCAATGTCGTTCACTTAGCAGCTATGACTAAACGGTGACGTTTATCGCAATGCTGTTGTAGATGTGCACTGTTACTTGTACATGGTTACCTGTGAATGTGTGAGGCAGTTAATATCTGCTACTGAGTTTCATTACGTTTTCCCAAGCCGACGAAATTTGCGTTAAATCACCTGCCTTGCGAAGAGCTAGCAGTCCAATAGTTTTTTTACGTCCCACGCTGGCTCAGAAGACTTACGCTTTCTAGAGTCCGAACGCATGGAGACAAGGGACTGATGGCATTTAGATAATGGTATCTTTTCTTGCGAGCACACTGGCATTACAATTTCCGACTATTGCGCTGTGGCCAGGCACCCAAGTAAGTTTATACTATCAGAGTGTATACGTACCTCCCTAAAAAAGCCTCATTTCCAAGAAGTACATCTACTGCTACCTTGATTGCTGCCACTTCTACTTGAAAGACCCTACCTTGGTCTGACTCTCTGCAATAAGGGTTGATTGAGAGTTCCCGTCAGAAGACTTCGCTCAACTTTCCCTTTGAGCTCTGATACGCCCGTGAAAAGGTATATAAGCGTCAACACAACAACGCAGTGAAGTCCTCATGGCTTCATTGTAAATTTATGATCTTGGGACATAACCACGTTCCGATGTCTACTGATATCAGATGGAGAGATTTTTAGTAAACTGCATTTGAGCGACCGCCAAAAAGATTTCAACTTCTAAATCAAACCTCGAATGACGATTACATAAGTAAAACCCTTCAGCATCTTGAGACATTCCAAATTGTCAAAAAAAAAAAAAATTGAATGACCAAAATGAAAAAACCGTATGTTCCAAAAAATTTTACACAATGATTTCTCTCAAAATATAAATGATAAATCACAGAAAATTCTATCCTTAAAATCGAACGAGACTCGCAATTTTTATCCTAAATTGGAAGATTTTCTCAAGCAACAATATTTTACAGAAATCTGCGGGACATTTTGAGAGCAAACGTAGTAAACAGAAAGTAAAACAACTACAAAAATTTCCAAAGGACAACAACTTTCATATAGAGTCCACAGCCAACACATCATTAATAAAGTCGACCGGAAGCAAAAAGCCACAACAATATGAATTACTGTAATCGGAATAACCGCACATGACGAGCCTTTGACAACATTTTCAAGTTGCGGCGTGTCGTTTTTCCAGAGCAATTTGGTTTTGTTACCCCTTGGCAAAGGCATGTGCTGGTCGAAATATTGCAATATGGGGTTTCATGCCTCACAGCTGCAAATTGTGGCCCATACATCAACTGCCGTGTTTTCTACTCAGAACGCTTCGTTTAGCTAAGGGAAATACTAAATGCCAAAGGCTCAGGCACGTATGTAGATAAATACTTAGCAGTATTACTCCAATACATGCCTTCACATTTTGGCTTCATACAACCGCAACATAACTAAAATTAATAAATACAAACTTCCTATGTGTATTAACTATTCCCATAGTGGCATACTGCGACCAATATATGTGTGGTAAGTATGCAGGTACGTGCGAATGGAAATATGTATGTGATTTGGTACTTTTAAGTTATTGCTTTGCTGTTACCACCAACACATGATTTCATTTTGACATACATATGTAAGGTGTAAAGTCAAAGACAATATTAAGCTGGGACTATAAAGTAAGGTAAACTGGAACAAAAATGCAGTTTGATGGTAAAAAATATAATATATATATAAAAAAATACTCATGTAGTTAGGGATATTTTGAAGTGTTCTTACCTAGCAAAATGAGATCACTTAATGTTATTGAAATATCGTATTTATTTACCAACGTAAACGCTTCAATGTAATATGGAAAGTCAAAATGGATGGAAATCACTAGACACTCTGACTAAAATTACTCGGAAATTGTAATCCCCACTAAATGTAATACACTTATGCCAACAATATTTTCAGTCCTCGAAACACTTTTATAAGCACTTTTTGGGGTGGCCTTCAGCTCTTTCAGCAAATTTTGCTTTCTTTTCTTCTTCTCTTCTCTTCGAGAGACTGAAAACGGATGCCATGAGCGACAATTTCAGTCAAAACTTCTTATTGCCCATCTGACCTTCCGAAATAAATTCATGATGGACCAAACCGCGAAATTCGGAAAAAAAAAACAATAAGCATCACCTTGATTTTTGAGCGGTTTTAGCGTGTTTTTTTTGATTTCGTCAATTTTTCCCTCCATTCCGATTAGGATTGACTTGTTACATGCCCATGTCCCATCGGCAGTTATAATGCTTTCGATGGATGTGGAACCGGAATTTGGACGATCAAGCATGACTTGTTTGCGGTACTCTTTTTAGAAAAAAATTCAGACAATCAGAAACGTATTTCATACCCAATATATATTGACCAAAATCATTCGAACGGGCTCGCGAGAGATGTCCCGCTCTCTTGGCAACTCTCTAACACTTGCCTGACGAATTCCAAGCTTTGGTCTTTTGATATTTTCATCAGTTGAATAGGTCGAAAGTCGTCCAGAACGAGGCATGTCTTCAACGACCTCTCGGCCGTTATTGAAGGCTTTGTAACATTCGTAAGCTTTTGTTTTTTGATAAAATGCTCTCCGTAAGCCTCTTGCAACATTCGCAACGATTTCGCATTTGTAATTTGGTTTAAAATATAAAATTTACACTACAAAGAGTAACGACTTAAGCAGCTGCTGTAAACAAACTGGTTGACGGATCGCGCTCATATTTGATGGAGACATTAAGGACAGGCCTTAAAATTTACTAAAATATACGTTTTTGAAATATCATTTACCCAATTACAATTTCCAGCTGCTTTTATGCCATATGTATTGCCTATATTAGGCTTGGGATTAGTCTGTGCCGATTGCATTAACGTTTAGCATTAATGCTATACTAACTTCACACTTTTCCGGCATAAAACGGGCGTTCTCAATACCGAATATTGCGAAGAATAAGTTGTGTAACCGACTTTTTGTTGAGATACTACAAAGTATGAAGGTGATTATGTTCACGCTGAACCGAAACGGTTGAGCAGAAGTTAATACAATACGTTTTTCATATAAGCATGAAAGAGCAAAAAATTCTAATTGATACTTAGTATTAACTTAAAGTTATTAATTTATTGCAAATTCTTATTAACAATTATTTTATTTTTTTTTTGTAATAATATTTTTTAGAGAAATTTCTTGGTATTTCGAGATTTGAAAGGATTTTGGTTGGAGGTTTAGGGAGAAATATTTTTGACAGTTGGGAACACTGATTTCAAACGAGTTTGAATTTTAATCTTATTTTTTTAGCGTAACATCATATCTCGCAAACTATTCAGTCGTTCTTAGTTTTTTAGTTTGAAAATTTTGATCAAAGCCTTCTTTAGTCCCTTTCAAATTTTCCTAATTCTTTAATATCAATACTTATGACCACTTGTATTAAGGTACTTTCAAAGGCAACCAATACAAAAGCTCATTGTTTTCGAAGCGACAGTTATCTTCCTTTTTCTCTTACTCTTCTCTTACTTTCATTTTTCTTATGTCATATTTGCAACCTTTCATCATCTAACTACATCCTCTCAAAGTTTTTACGTTTTGAATGTATCCAAATATAGTTTAAAAATTATTAAACATCTTCCCGACTAATGCATTTGGACTGTGCTCTTTAAGGCTTTAATATAGATATCCACACAAAAGGCACAAATATCAAATATTTTCCGACTGCAAATATGTAAATGTTTTTGATTTATATGCTCCGCTACTTAAGCTTAAAAGTCAACATGCCAATTCAACATATGCAAAGTACACAAGAACTGATTTGAAAAAACAACAACAAATGCGGATGCTTGGGTATATGAAGAAGTTGGGGCATCAAGGCAAATACTTACTTGCAAATTTGTTGTAACGAGAAAAGCAAATATTTATCTCTGATACCTTATTTATTTCTGAATATACAGGGTTAGGTTAGGTTAAGTTGCCATATAAATTAAGAAATCCTGTGTTCGAACTATAAAGGGGTGTTTCCAAGTTTTCGAAAAAATGTATATAGTCCACAGAGTTTAATAGATCTTTTCTATCAAAACTAAAGATTAAGAAAAAGGTATAGTGTTATATACTACATATAGTATATCGAACTTGTCTGTGCGACAATTCGAGTAGAGCTTATTTATACATATTTCTATGGTAAATTTTCTTAACGCAAAACACTTCTCCGCTTCACAAGATTATTAGGTGCTTATCGTTTTTAAATACATGAAATGTCAAGTTAAAGGGGATTGAATATTGAAGAGCAAATTGACCAACTACTACCGAATCACTGGGTGCAATCGATGGCGACCTCTGACCCTATCGATTAATTTGTTAAAATAGATAGATAGAAAATTGAGGCTGCGATTGAAAAATTCCAGGAGCTTACTGGGCGCGGTTGAGGTGATGTGATCCCTGTCCATGTAGATGGAACCTAGAGCCTTGAGCCTACTTCTGCAAACTGCTGGGCAATCTAGAATCAGGTGTTCTGGAGTTTTATATTCAATGTCGCAGAACCGGCAGTTTGTTTAAGAGACTATGCCCATGTTGGACAAATGCTTCCTGAGCCTGCAGTATCCTGTATAGAGCGCGACAAGGAGGCAAAATTCGTAGCGTGGGAGGTGGATCATTTCCTTAATCTTTGCAAAGTTGTACACTCCCAGAAGTAGCTTGGCACGGTGCATTTCTGCTGCCTGCTGCGAATGCTGTTCTCTACCCACTCTGTCTCTCTTGTGCGAAGGAACTTCCCACCGAAATCCATGGTTCTGGCTCCATTATCCTTGAGATGCAGACAGTTCGTCGGCCAGCTGAAAGGCGGTTCAGCCTTCATATACACTCCTCCACTAAAGGCGATTTGACTTCATACGCTGAGATCGCCTTTAGTGCCGCTTAACTATCGCTAAGTATAGGGATACGGTGGTTGCAATAGCTGCGGTTGTGATTGATTTATGGGCACTGACTTATAACAAAGACTTCTTGCCGCCATGTGTAGCATGATATGGTTTACTACCTGTTTGATCACTAGATGCAGCGGTGTAAGCTCCAGCATGACTACAGGTTCTGCGATTAGACAAAAGCTCATAGCCTCTGAAGCGCAGACGCAAACAAGCCTTTGCAGTTTCGATAGTTGAAGGCCTATCCTATCCTAGGCCTATAGATGCACTCTCCTTTAGTGGCAATAGGCCTTACGATCATAGTATTCAGCCATCTTATGACACCTGGCCTGCAGTTTCAGGCAGATCCTGGCAAGGCTTCTGCATATCATAAATGCTTTGGTTTAGTCTAAAATGAGGCCAAGGAATTTGACCTCTTTAGGCACCTCCAAATCCCAACCACCGAGTGTTAGGGGCCTCAAGCTGGAACGAGATTTTCGCTTTGTAAAGACACAACGGTTGTTTTTGACGGGTTGATATTTAACACTACCTCAATCGATTAATTTGTTTTAAACTTAAATATGATTGGTCGAGTTAGTATTCAATATGTCGGCCGTAGATGTTAAAAGTCCCAAGCTATTCGAAGGGTCTACGACATGTGTCACAACACGAATCGTTCATTCGCCTGTGAAAAATATTCCATAAGTAATGGATTGATATGCTGTCGTGAGCTTCGCGTTTCTCTTTCGTTTCGTAGCACCTTGATAACAAATATCCTTATGCTATATATACTGATTTCTAAATGATTTAACTCGCTTTCAAGAACTCTAAAACGGGAAATGCGAAATGCGAAACGCGAAACGGAAGTCTTTAAAATATTAAAGTTTAAAGATAAAATAATAGAATATAGCGTTAAGTGGCCTTAAGTGGTGCTAAAAGAAAGTCATATTGAAAGCAAAAATATGCTCAACTTATCCCAACAGCAACAGTGTTAGAGCTGTATTTTGCGCACTCTGCGTCTATCTATTGGTAAACATATGTATGTAGGTATCCATATACATACATATGTATTTATGCACGCATTCGTTAACAAGCTTCTTTCTTCCCTTTTGCACGTGCATTTCAATCTCCACTCATTTGCCACCTTCTTCCCATTTCTTTTTCACAGAGTTGTTGTAGGTGCGCATTGCTTTGTGTTATTATGTATATTAGGGTGCCCGTTAGTACCACAGTTGAGTTTTATTTTTTGCAACGCAAACTGAAGTTCCAGTTTTTGGTCTTAAAAATCCTGTTTATTTTCTACTTAAACAGTCTGTAAATCATTTAATTCTTTCCATATATATTTATATGTGATTCTTTGATCCTTTGCAATAAATTTTTTATCTTTAAAACAAGTAAACTTACAATTTTGAAAAAATAATACTACAATTTTATGAAAATTTGCTGTCTCTACAAAATATGTTTGGGAAAAACATTCCTTTAAGGGTAATAGGCGGTTGAACTTAAGCGTGAAATGTACCCTATTCGCATAGTACACCATGGTATATGAGCAACACAGTGTCATAGAGCACCATGTCGCATGAGAAACACAGTGTGTACAAATTACTTATATGAATGTTCCGAACATTTGATGTACCACTTTAACTGCATATAACTTTTAAAGGAATGTGATTATGGAAAAAATAATTTGGAAATTTTATGTAGAGCCGAAAATTTATTGAAGTATAGCTTTTTCGAAGTTGTAGATTTACTGTTAAATAGCAAAGAAGTCCATTTTTATATGTATATATGAAAAAAATATGGCACGATTTAAATCCAATATAAATTTCTTGGTTATATTGGATACTTTTTTTTTTTTGATAAACCTACTGAAAATCGGGAGACCTTTGCAGCAACACAACCAACTTGCTAAACATTACACACCCTAAACATATAGAATTGCCCATGCAGTTGTATTATCTCTGGCTGTGTATGAGACCAGACGGAGAAAACTTATTAGCTTACTTTCATTTAATTCAATTACTTCAATAGCACTTCACTTTATTATTCCAACCACATGGTAGCATAGATACTAAGATATCGTACATATCTATGTATGTTATATTGAATAATAAGTAAGTAATACTTTTATGCATCTTGAAGCTTGAAGTGAATTTAATATTTGTAATGAAAGTTTTTGCAGGCTAGATATTGAAGATGAACTTGACTTATGAAGGTCTCCTGCAAATATAATCAAATGTATGTTTTCTTAAGCCTATTCAACTTATTTCCTAAGTGTATTGTACTTATAGTACTTTTTTATTACAACGAATTACTAATTGTATCAGTGGCAACCTTTTTAAAAAGTATCTATGACAGGAACCCTTCACAACAAATAAGAGAGAGTCTATCTAATTGCTAAATCTTATATAAAATATATAAAATCTGAAGTATTGGTATTAAATTGAATGTGGTTAACTTAAGTGAGATATACTATGTGATAAATGCCCTCCCACAGGGGCTAAATTTAAAGACTGGGTATATGAGGCAAAAATCACTCAGTGAAACCGAAATGGTTATAAAAGGGATAGAAGGTCTACAACGATTTCTTTCATGGATATTTCCTAGAAAGTCCTATTTCATTATGTTCTATTTTATATACTCAAGTATTTTTGGCAAAATATTTCCCAGCAATTTTCCGAAAATAATATACACATCAGTCGGATATAAAATCTGCTAGAATAACGAAAATCATTATAATTAATAATTCATAAAAATATGAATATGAAAATATTGTTGTCATAACATTGTATTATGTACGAGAAGAAAGAAATTTCAATTTATACAAAAATCCGGGTTACTGTCTGTCCGTCCATCCGTCTGCCCATGAAGGAGATAAGAAGTGTGATTGTCCCCACAGATTTTTGACTTTACATATCCCCACAGGAAAAAATTTTGTGTGGTGTTTGCCATCTTGGTGGCCCATCGACTGGCCTAAACCTTAAGTTTAACTGCTCACTAAAGTGTTTTCTCAATAAATCAATTGAAACCAAATGTCACCGAGATTACGATCTTCAATTCCAGGCATGAATAAGTCATTTATCATGGTGTGATAATGGTCGCCATTGACGGTTACGTTCTAGCCGGTACCATTTTTGAAAAAATATGGACCGATTAATGGATGGCCTCATCGCTAAACAAAATTTGGGTCAGAAACGTCTGAACTTCTTGGAACTTTTTAATAGCCTATAGAGCGAAACAATGTCGCTTGGAAAGGTTATCACAATCTGTATTTTGTACGCTTTCAATTCAAGAATCGACGTAAAATATTTTTAATAAGTTTTAAAACATGTTTTAGAAAATATTTGAGTAATTTGATGAAATAAAAGAAGTATTACAGCGTTATCAATATATGAAAGGTTCATGAGACATCTTTGATATTAGAGGGTTTGAAACGGAACTGCAACACGTCTCAAAAATGTGGGAATATATGTACTTCAAATAAAGTGTTTATCAAATTTGAAATTGTAACTTTATTTTGAGTTTTCGATGAGTAAAATATGAACCCAAAATATAAAAGCTAAAAACATTGAATCCGTTGTTGGATTCCCATTGTTTGGATCACACCTACTTAAAGTGAAAATACATTCAGGTATCTTATGCTTCGAAAGTCAACAGCTAACGTATTCCATAATTTGCCATTTCACTACTTCGTAAATTGGCATTTATTTCAAAGTTTATAATAAAAATCAATCAGACTGATCTCTCATATGCTTAACATACTTTAAGGCGCTTAGTCACTGATGCCACAACAGCTGCATAATGATAGATAGACGTATTTAAAAGTCAAAATGAAACGCGAGTCTCTTTTATATTCAACTAGAAACACTCGTATTTTATAAAATCCACGATTAGGCACACACATAGCTGGCGTGTGGAAGTTATGCGTGCTGCTGTGCGTGTGTCTATTAATGGCTATGCAAATACATACAGCAAGCAAGCGTAGTAAGTGTGGTTGTGATCTATGGCTTAACGCTAACTCCACCATTTCATTTTGATGTTCAAAATTCATCCACACACGCAAAAGCGGGTGAATAAAATACCCTTTACAAGACTGTTAATAAATTAAAGATGTCTGAGTTTATTAAAACATTATTTTATACATTTTTTTTTTTTTGCTAAGTAATGGTTATACCGGAATTAAGTGACACTCTTACATTTTTAAGAGCTCTGTGATATATTTAATATTTTGGTATGAACTATTTGTGATCATATATTGACATGAAATAAGGTCAGTGTTTTTTTGTGCTCACAGAGGCTGTTTCATTATCTTCAAGCGCATCTTTTCCTGAAACCGAAAAATAGTTCGGATCGTTAGTCAACACTTCCGGCAAATTTAAGTAATTTTTTTTGTATTTTTAAATACTCGTCACCATTAGTATTTAGTATTCTAGCATTTCCGATCATTTAGAAGAACAGGTATATGTGATAATCTCCTTTAGGAGTAGCCAAGCAACGAGATCTGGCCACATTGGTTTCTGAATCCTGTGCGCCAATCTTGCTAATTTTATTTCAGTTATTGGATTTCTACACACATAGCATAGAGATATACACCCTTTCACCAATCTTACTTCTCTCGGAGGTATGCGAGTGTATAGATACCTCTCAATACGCCGCATGTCGTTGCAAGTTGAGAGCGTAAATCACTTACTCAACTGCACTCTAAGCTCGGCTGTATTGAATATGAATTCATTACGGCTGTGAAGCGGATATAACTTCTTTCGTGAAGATATTTTCATTACTTCACGTCTCAATCTTCGGCAATTCTGACTAATATTTCTGCTTTTTTCATGACTCCTTGACATTGTGACAAAAGCAGCTATTATTAGGTTAATAATAGGAAATTGAATACTATAAGACCAGAATATAGAATTGAACTGTAAAAACTGAACGCTCACGCCATAGCGTGTAGGCCATAATGCAACACATCAAAGTTCCGTTATCACGTTTATAAGACGATTTGAGTCGATGCGCGTTTTATGACTTCCTGAAAAATTTAAGGGATCAAACCTGTAAGCGCTTACCTTGTCAAGCAAATAAATACACGTACGAAAGAGTTGAGCAAAAAGCATGTTTTTCTACTTTATTGTTGTTGTTCATACCTACTAAAAATACTGCTATCATTGTGTTTTTGTGTCTTTCTTGTATTTTTCGTTTTGTGGTAATATTTCGCTGGTTTCAAAGGCTTTGTGATGTTTGAATGGTAAAGCGTGAATTGTGAGCTGAATTTTAAATTAATAAAGCTGTGGGAAATCAAAACCAAAAGCCAGGGTGAGAGAGTTGTGGGAAAAGGCGAATATACGTACGAAGCAGAGGTACATTTTTAGAGCGCAGTGAGAGATTTTTGACGACCCTGGTTAAAATGGTATGAAATATGTTTCATGCACAAAAAACAAAGGTTAGCCTTGTCTGAATCGAAACTGCAATACACTTCACAATTACAAAATATTATATCCCTAAAATTGATAAAGAACGTTTAGTTTATAAAGCACTTATGCTATATACTGCAGTTGACGGTTCCGACAAATGAGCAGCTTTTTGAGGAGAAAGGAGAGTGTTCAAAAATTCGGCTCGATATCTCAAAAACTGATGGACTAATTTGTATATATACGGATAGAAGGAGGATCAACATCGGCAGATATAATTCGTAGTCCCTTGTAAAATTTTGAAAGTAAAACTGGTAGTTTGTCAGAAATTAATTTTTATAAAAACGAAGCAAAGGAATACCCATAATCCATCTCTGCTGTAGAATGTTGATGTGTGTTAAACATAACGCTAATGAAATAACATTTTTGAAATAAAATTATATCAAGAAGTGTGTTTTATTGGGAGTACTTTTAAGTTACGTTGAAAAAGAGAGTTAGGAGACCCTGACCGCAAGCAGCCGAATTTAAGACACTATTGGGTGTATTGTGTTGTTGATTTCAGAAAATTTTAGATTTTTTTACTACTGTAACTGTCCTCAAGGCTATTGATTTAGTGTCAATTACTTTATGCCACCTTTGGAGGAGATGCGGGATCTAAGCAGCTTTCGTATTTCCAGTTGCCCTCGAGAAAGCCAAATCGTCTGCTTTTATCTCTTACTAACTGGCGATCCGCGCAGAGGTACCTCTTCAATAGCCTTTTTTAACAGATTAGCCATGAAGAGTAGAGTCAAGTTGTCATTTTACGTTTGTTCAAAATTTTTTGGCATTTCAGCATGGAAAGACTTACTCCTGAACAAGGTTTACAAAGCGTTGAACTTTAGCCATTTGATCCAGAAGAAGTAAGGTTTGGTGTGGTATATAAGCTGCTGGGATCATCGGTTTATATTTCTTCAAAAATGATACAGCCATGATAACCGATTATTTGATGCCAGAATTTCAACGAGACAGTGCCATTTGCACATACATACATCAATCAATGAATTTATTGAGAGGACATTTCAGTGAGCAGATAATTTCACGTTTTGGGCCGGTCGATAAGCCACCAAGTCGTATGATATGACATCGTAAACTTTTTCCTGTGGGGATATTTAAAGTCTCAAGCCTTTGCGGACAATCCCGCTTCGATTCAGGCTGAGGAGCAAAATATCACGCGGTTCATTAGCCAGTTACCAGTCGAAATGCTCGAACGAATCATCGAAAATTGGGCTCAAGCTCAACATTTGAAAGAGATAATCTTCAAAAAATAAATAAAATTTGGAATTTCTGTGTTATTTTTTTAAGTAAGGACCCACGAGATGGATCACCGTTCACAACTGATCAGTATGACGTACAGAAGTCCTTGCAAGAAAATTTTATTATTCGACAAGATATCTTCACAAAACTTCGCGTGTATTATTTCACAAGGCAACGCTATAATATTCAGAAAACATATTCAGTTTGGATTACTATAAATGTACGGGGTTTCTCCGAAAAGTAATTGGACTGAGTCGATTTAAAAAACATTATTGAATCAATCGTTACAATTCTTTAAAAACTTTCAAAACAGTCTCCTTTTGTGCCCATGCACCGCTGCCAGCGCGATTTCCAAGCACTGACGGTGTCACGGAAGGCATTCTCCGGAACAGCCATGAGAGAATAGTTGCATGCTGCTTGGATCCCCTCTATCGTCTCAAAATTCTTGCCTTTCATCGGTCTTTTCCGGAAAGGAATTGTGGATGATAGATGATGCTTTCGATTTGCTTATTTATCAGCGAATTTCAAATAGAATTTAATCGCGTATCTCTGATCTAACGAACGCTGCATTTTCGGCTTGCACCACTCTGAGAAATACGTCGCTCGAAAATGTTTGTCCTTACTCTCCAGGTGCTCGGAGACAACTGACCAGCCGCTCGTTCGTTAGCTAGGAACGCCCTCTACCGAATCCAGTCGGTGCGCGAGTTAAGGAACGTATTCTTTATAATAGTAACAAACATTAAAGCAACCTTTTGTTTCAGTAAACAGAATGCGTCAAAACAACCTTAAGTTCAAACAATTGAAATGCACTATCACTACAACAAACAATCCTAAACAAACAAGTATCAAAACAACATTAAGTTTGAATACCACAACAACCTTACTTAAAACAAAGCAAATGTATCTAAGCAAACAATATATATGTAAAAAAACCTAAAAAAATAATACAATCTGTATTTAGACAAACTATCAACTAGTAATAAGTAAACATACTAGTTAGAAGTAAGAAACATGTAATTAGTTAGACTTAAGAGTATAAATAAAGAGTACACATTTCGGTGCAGCTCAAAATATATTCGGTTGACTCACTTTTATTTAACGTAAAAATTATCTCGCGCATGCTCCGATGTACAGTCGCGGCGGGCTCTAAAATCCGTCCTATTACTTTCCGGACAAACCTTGTATGCAGAAAATTGAATGACGAAAATAAAGTTTTTGCATGGAAAAAATTTTTATTTCACAGAATATCTTCACGAAGCTCGGATTATGGTATTACTGTATGTGACAATATTTGAAGACATTGGTCATATCGGACTAGTATAGCATATAACTGCCACACAAAAAATAACTAAAGTTAACGTGTTTTCTTGTTTTGCCCAGTTTTGGAAGAAACTAAACAAAACCAAACCGATTTTTAGCGATTTAAATGATCTAACCCTCTTAAGGTGAACGAAACTACTTGCTGATATAGTATACAAATTTCCTCAAGATATTTATTGAGAATTGATGAATGCCACATGGAAATCAAATTTTACAAATTTTAGTAATATTGAAACATTTAAAATCTCTTCTTTCATTCAATATGATTTATTCACCAACCACCATGATTTATTCACCAACCCGCCAATTATCATCAAAGGTCAAAGATATTGTCTAATATATTCACTATCATCATTTAGACATTAATATTACAACTTTGTGTACTTTTGTATATCCAATTTCAATGAGCATGACATCTTTCTAATTAAGTAAATTATAGTAAGGCACATACAGCTTCAAATCAGTGTTAAATAGATAACCTTAAACCTCATTGAGCTTTTTAAGCATCAACCATACTATATAATGAATTTTATGTTCGAGTGTTGAATTATGACTCCCTTACATACCAAATACACACACATAGACATAAACACAAGCAAAATAATTAATACCTGTGCGTTGAAGATATATATTAATGAGAAAAATATTGCCAAGAAAATGGAATAAACATCATTTACCAAGAGTTTATTACTGTGACCTTGAGAATGTGTGTGTGTTTGCGAGCGATGGGAGAATGAAAGATTATTTGGGCGTCGTGCTGTATTATCGAAAATAAATGTCACCAACAGAGCGAATTTATATTTTATCCTCATCATCATAAAAGTCTCTGCCCCTCATAAAGCTGTGATAACTGAAGAGGATACAATTAATGGCAAGAACTTGAAGAAAGAAAAACGGATTCCAACTGCCAAGCAAATATACTGATGCTGATTAACCCGTGATAATTCCTTAACTCAATAATTAAGTTTGCATGAAAGCAATTCATCATCTGTAAAATAGATAAGAATTGTATAATATTTAAGGTATATGGGTATGAACGAAACTGTGCAAAAACTTTGGTAGCACCGCAGCTATAATACCCTTCACAAATGCAAGAGATTTCTTACAAGAAGATTTTGATCAATCAGCTTGTATGACAGCTATATGCTATAGTGACTTAATCTGAACAATTTCCTCGGAGATTGTGTCATTTTCTTAGACATTAATATTTGCCAAATTTCGTGATGATAACTTGTCCTACCTACACTCTGACATAAAAGGCTCAAATACATACATATATATGAATACATTTCTACAAACAAATTAATATTGGAAAATCTGCCACGCTCCATTGCGTCTCATAAATGCCACCGGCACGCCGCGGCGGCAGAAAATTGCTCAAAAGCCCTGTCAAGCATAAGTTTTAGCAAAAACATATTGTAAATTATACCTTATGTACATACCTGTGTAAGCGTTGATATGTTCACGTGAATGTTGTGCCGTGTTCGTTGACCATGGCAAAGTGCTTATGTGCAGTCTCCGCATTTATTAACCTTTCCGTTATTCATACGCATATTAATGAAAATTTACAAGCCTCAAGGATTACAAAACTCAAACACAGCCTCTCAGCTTTCTAATCATGAAGTCAACAAACGCCATTCTCCGCTCGGTAGCAGCTTTTGGTGAGCTAATAAGCTCATTGTTGTCCCAAAACAACTGACCGGTTGACTATATTTTTGTGTAAATATCCCTTCTCTTGGGCGCTTGTAATCCATTAAATCTGTTCATATGCCCTTGTTCTCTTAAAATATGTGTATTTGGCGGCAATATAAAGTCGAAAATGATATTTTTGAGAAAAACAAAGCGATTTAGGAACAATGAGATACTTACGACTAATCTGCAATTCAACCAAGTTTATATAAGAATTTATTCAACAAACACATACAGAGAGCTATCTACCAAAGAAACGCGGGTATAGCTCCGATAGTTACGTCCTATAGTTATCCCGAATGAAGTAACAAAACCATTCGGAAATATTGTAATTATTGTTTAGCTATGGATGAGCGGGAATGTTTCTTGTATAAAAATCTATTTCAAAACATTTTTCAATTAACAAATATGTAGAAAAACTTCCGGCATATTACTGATTAGTAATTTCTTACGAAAATGAACTTCTCAGGGAGGCCCGGTGATCAGTAACAATCTTTGAACATTCCGAGCTCTGGTATTTTTCTCTACGGCCATGAGTAGGACAGACTAAAATGTGTGAACAATGTCGAAGTAGTTTGCCTAGATGTTTTTCTAAATGATATGCTTATTCACTGCAAATTTTATTTTACTATTTTTGAAGTATGAGAATTCCTTTAGCTCTAAGTTTTTAACCGTACAGGTATGTATGTTGCAATGCAGCAGTGATTTGCAGATAGAAATTGGGTTCATGGGATATTTTTGTGTTAACTCGTGTGGCACCCATATATCGAATTTTGACCATACCACTTTGAAAAAAAGGTTTTTAAAACCATTAGATTTTCTTCTATGGTGTTATTTAAAATCACAGATTTTTCAGCAATTTCGCTACCATGTGCGCTTTAAAGGAGGTCCGTTGCCCCCGAACGGACCAGCTCGTCTGCCTTTTCTTTTCCTTCTATTCCTATATGACCCTGGGTACCCACCCAGACGATATGTCAGACCTACTGACAAACTAGTTTACGCTTGCTTGCATTTCGTGCAATGGGAATTAGTATTGGCACTACGAATAGATGTAATTCCCGGTGAGCTATAAACTAGAAGGTTTGTGAACTCGCTGGTTAGAGCAGAAGCCCACTTCACACTTTCGGTTTCGTTCGGAAAGACTTCATTTAGTTTGAAGCAACATTCTGTGTATGGATTACTAATAGTAGAAGCCCAGTCCTATCCTTATTTCACCCTTTGATCCGTCGGTGAATATGTAGATGTCGCCGTTGGAACTGTCGATCACAGAATCATTCTTCTCTAGTGAAAAAAGAAAACATTGCAATTAAAAGCTCATAAATTTCCTTTTATCGGGCGCACTGCCAATTTAGCACGAGTGCGTTAACAAGGTAGAATATAATACCAGTTGACGCCGTTGGCATAAAATCATGACGACAGGTCATAAGTATTACTCCATTCACCATTCACTTCATTTGCATATGTATTGGTAGGAAGTCGAAGATAACCTCCATAGCCTTTTCATTGTGCTCTTAATTTTCCGCATATAGAATGCTTACACTTGTTTCAAGGATTTACTACAGCACTTTTTCGACAATGCCATTCACCATATCAACGCACATTATGTTAGTATGCGGCGGATGACACTTGTGTAGAGCCAATAAACTTTGCGGATTCGTAAACCAAGTTTTGATCCGAAAGTCTTTGGTAGCACTGCCCTCAATGTGTGCTTTTCACCTTAGTTTTTTAATCCAAGAAAATTCCGAAAAAATTAACAGAGCTCGAGAGTACAATAGATCTGCTTCTTAAAAAGGAGAAATTGAATTGCAAAATGTTTAACCTTCTTGTGGAAAGATTTCTACTTTTCCCCTATTAACAGTTAGGCCATGACCTTGCGCCCAGTTGGCGGAGATCTCAATGGTCTTTTCTCCAGCTCTGACCACAAACTGTAGCCTAATGGATTAAAGTTTGGGCTTCTAGACGGCCAACCGTCTGTTGCTATGAAACCAGAAATATTGACTTTAAACCACTGCTGGGCGGTTTTTGCCTTGTTTGCTGGAGCAGAATCTTGCTGAAAGATACAATATTCTCCATCCTGGAGAGTATTACTTAACTGCTTTACCACGCCTTTTAAGACATACTGCTGGTACACGTTTGACCCAATTTTAATACATTTTTCACAGAAGTGAAAAGGTGTCACGCTTTTACAGCAGACTCCTCACCAAAGCATTTGAGCAGCTGCATGATGACCATATAAAGTATAAACTTTCGAGTACTTTTACAAATCAAAGACTGTCATTTATTAAAATACCCCATTACTTACATCACATTCTTGTTTTATACTTGAATTCTTTTTGACAAATTCTTCTTAACACACTTAAGAATAAAGGGTAAACTAAAATATACACTGTACAACGAATAATGAGTTAAAATCTGTTTTAATGTGTATTACAAACCTACAGAAATATGGTGATTTTAACATTGTTGTGACCGGGAGTGAAATTGTTTATTTCCCCAGAATCGGTGTTTCGACTAATTTTAATCATTTCTTTGAAGAAAAAATCTCTTGATTATATAAACATACAATGAGTAGTTGTTGAAAACTATAACGGCCCATAGAACTTTCATATTCATTTTGTGATCAGTAGTGGCTTGATACCGAACTCCCATGGACTACTCGTACACTTCATAATCCCTCAACCAAATTTCATTTAGGATGGCTAACGATTGAAATGTAAATGGTTTGCGGCCAGCCCTGAATATTCCATAAATTTTGTGAAAGAAAAAGTTGTTTAAAATTCTAAAGTGGAATAATCCAGCTCAGCTTGTAAGCCCTTAAACCAAGCATTGAGACCACACAGTTCTGAAAAATGAGCGATAATCTATCATCGTGTACGCACAAAAGTTATGTAAGTGCGACAAATTATTGCGGTGTGCATGTATTCACACATTCATAATACACATGTATACATACCTAAAAATACAGACATATTGATGTAGCTGCCGAGAAGCAAAATATTGAGTTCAGTGCAGAAGTGCGACACTTAAAAAGTTCACCCCCATCCATAACTCTTTTTGAACACTTTTTCTTGGCTACAAATGAAAAATAGTGCTCAGTGTTCAGAAGCGTAAATTTGAAAAGATTTCCAGCATGAGACCGCAGACGGGGAAGAGGTTTAAGCGGTCTACTTGTACACATGTTGACTCGGGTATAATAAGCGCCAGTTACAAAGAATAATGGCAGCAGTAATTTTAAGCAAATTACCTTTAGAACTATATAGAGGTACATAATAACACACGAAGTCAACACGCACGAACGCTTTCACTATGCATGAGACGGGTTTTACATTTATTTCACTAATGAGCGGTGTAATTTAACATTTTGTCGAAAATCTGGTAGACACTAGTGAACTGGCGGATGCGACGCAAGTAGCTACAGACGTTTGGGAGCCCCGTTAAGTACTATAATATTTCCGTTTATACATACATTAGGTGTATGAACGGAGCTAATTCCTCTTATTGCTCTCATTGAAATACGTTGAGGTCTACATATTCTTTTTGTGTATATAGAAATAAAAGTACATACATAAATACATTTTTGAAGTTTTTCTCTTCAAATAACGGGTACATATTACGGCCCGCATAGTTTTTTGTTAAATTTTTATACATTATTTTCCAAGCAACTCGTCTCGAATTTATCTGCGTAGACAAGCGAATTTACAGAATCCCACAAAAAATAGTCCAGCTTCGTTAAATCGCACGATCTTGTAGGCCACGCCACAGGTCCACGACGCGAGGTACTGAGTTCACCAACAGTTTCCTACAATGAATTGTTAGTTTCGTTGGCCATATGTATGTGATTTCATTGGAACCAAAGTTCGTTTACATCGACATCCTCCAATTGGGGCACGAAAAAAGTCATTACTGATGTCTCTATAGCATTCCCCTTTGACCTTTACCTAACAGCTGACTTCATTTTTGCAGAAATATGGATCAAGAATTCCCTCTGCCTATAGAACGTACTAAACAGTGAATTTTGAAAGATGCATTGATTCTCAACAAAGTTTGTGGATTATCATTACTCGAAGTGCGAAATTTCATTTATTAAAACATTCAACTAAAATTGAGCTTCATCGCGGAACCAAAGTTTCTTGCCTTGCGTCGAGCGTACCAATATATTTGTAATATACACGATTTACAAATCTTGCTCCAAAGTAAGAATGTTCATTATGAAATGACAAACCAAACTGGTTATATTCTCTCAAAAGTTATCCTCCCTTGTAGAGGAGAGGCTTGTAGATACTCGCACTCGCAATTTTTGTAGTAAATTATGAGGAAGCTTAATGAACTATTTTCACACAAATTAATCAAATGCATTTACTTTGCCGTATCTTGCATACATCAGCACCAAAAGCTGCCGTAAAATGTTTTATTTCTGTTTAACAACCTTTTTCAGAAACGTAATCTGGGTTGCGTCTTTCGTTCCTTTTTTGCTTCAAACTGCGATTTTTGTTCTTTATCAAATCATCGGCTTACAAGCACCCTAATTTATGTTAAATTATTTTGTTATCATAAATATTAACAGTAAACTTACATGGCTGTATTAGGGGTATGACTCTTAACATTTTCAGTGAGTAGATTTATACCCTGCGCAGTATATACTAAGTTTACCAAGAAGTTTGTAAAACCAAAAACAAAACTTCGGAGAGTCTGTAAAATATGTATGTATATAAGTTTTCAGTATGACGGGCTGAGTCTATTTGGTCATGCCGGTCTATCTGTCCGTTACATATACGCGTACTTTGAATACGTCCTTTTTCCTTCTCCTTGTATGGACATTTTTTTTTATTTGTCAATGGTATTATTGCCTCGGTGCATTATGAATATGGCGATATAAAATATCGATAAATATTTTGACAAAATGAAAAGTTCTACAGACTTATTAGCATGAACCTCTTTTACTCCAATAAATAATTTAATCTTGTAGCGTGATTGAATTTAAAAAGTTCGGACAGAGCTGAGTGAGATTGTCAAGAACTATAAATGATGTTGGGACTTGCCATTTTTGAAATATTTCTAGTTAAAATACTTTGTATATTATAAATATATATTTTTAAGAATTGTCTTGAAATATTATCCAATTTTAACTTCTCTCTTATTTGAACTATTTCATTGTCAGTAATTTCAAAATTCAATACTTAATACTGAATGCAGTAACCAAAAAACTCCCTTAGCACACAGCGTCATACCACTTTTACCATTTGCTTGCCATGTCCGATTTTTCCATACCATCACACTAGATTAGCAAGTGAATTTTAATTGCTTAGGAACCGAAAATGAATCATACATATGTTATATACAGTTCGTTTACATACTATACATGCAAGTGTAAAGTGGAACCTTACAGAAAACTGAAAAATTTCAACAAAAAATACTGTTTCTGTAATATGAAGGTAATGTTTTGCTGGATACAAACGAATACATACGGTTAATTAGGTGTGAACAAATTTTTATATTTAGGGTTTTCACAAGTCTCATAAAGTTATAAGTTATAACGTTTCGAAAACACAGCATTGAGAATTGTAAGTGTGTAAACTCATTTTTGTATGAAATCCAACAACTATTTTTTAAACAAGTGTAAAAATTTATAATTTTACGATTATACGATGCTTTTCGACGGGTTGTGAGTACCCCAATTATAAATATGCAAATATGAAAGTAACAAACAATAAAATACAGTAAAAAGAAAATATGATATTAGTTTAACTCCTACCAAATATTCAGCGCTTCAATCGCAGATTCATTTAGAGAATATGTCTTTAGGCCGCCTTTCGGTTGGCGTTCATCTCGAAGGTCGGTAAGAGCTTTAATGTTAATGACAAGGTTTCCAAATCTATTAGCCCCTACTCGTTTTTGTTGAAAACGCTGGAGAAACTTATGGACTAGCACGTCAAGGGCAATGCCCACAGTAAAGGCAGATTTGTAGACACGTTGAGGGAGAGTTCTCATGTATAAGGAATATGTAGTGTGGACATTTCTCGACATTGAGAAAGCAATTTGCGAGCGGAAGTGGTCATTAGTGTCCTGGATACGTTTGAGATCGAAATAAATGTCAAGCATTTCATATATTTCTTTTCTGTCACAGAAATGTCATGGTGAACTGGTTTTATTTACCACGAGATACACAGTCCATGAATCACCCCTTTCATCATTATGCTTTCGATTTCACCCTTTCGAAAGAGTTGTGCTTTGTATTCTACATATAGAACGCGTGGACACAGCCGGCAGATGTATTACTGGGAAGTTTGCTGACTGACCGCAGGAAACTAGAGCCATTAAGGGTTATAGAAGTGACATTTCGAAAACCTCTGCCTGTTCAACTGCATCTCTGATCTAACTTGAACCACTGCGTCGCGGAACTTACTCCTATCAGCATCTTATCCGCACACATTTCCGAGATACCACATGGGATAATTCCCGAATTCGATGATAGCATCAAGCTAAATCCATTTTAAACTTGTTTGAACTGTTAGCTCTCTACAAGGCTCACATCGCCGTGATGGTAGGCATCCTCACTGGAGACTGTCCCATTGGCACTCATGCCATGAAGGTAAAGATTTTTGAGGATGCAGCTTGCCAAAATGGGAAAAAGGAAGGTGAGGAGGAATCTTTCTGGGATTTTCTCTTTCATTGTCCAACTTTTGACATATTGAGGTTGAAGCATCACGAATGCCATACTTTTTATGAACCCGACGATTAGGCTGGATTTGATATTAGTTACCTCAATAAATTTGTGGCAGACTCTAGGCATTTTGTCGATATACGAAGGTACTTAGATATTTATCCGGGTTTAATTGGTACTATAATTAACTTGCGTTTATAGCTGTCCATGTGGGATTATTAGTAGTCTCTCGAGAAATCAGGCTTTTTACCAAGCTTAAGCAAACGTATGGCGACATTAGGTAGAGCAGTAGTATCAAAAATATTTACTTTTCTTCGTCTATAGTAAGGGTACCAGATCTGAATACAGAGAAGTAAGATAAAGGTTCCTAAATCCATTAGTTATATTAAAAAATTACTGAACATCTCGTGAAATTTGAACGGAAAATATGTTCATCGAGAAAATTAAAGCAGACATGAATAAGAACAATTGACTTACTCTACATACTCTCTGCAAAAAAGGTCGCTATTCAAATTGAGTTAACTTTCGGAAAGATAACGAACTGCTCTGTAATTTTTTAAAGCATTAACATCTATCTCTCCTTGCACACATTTGCTCCACTAACGAATAAATTACTTTCTACTCAAAATAGACTTCAGTCACCTACGCGTAAGAATATTTTGAGTTTTATGAAAAATATATTTGTTTAAGCTGCAGAATCACTTACCGACAAAATTCAGGAAAGTTTACACGTTTATAAGTATTCACAGCTCGTTTCTGCAGCGTAACTTTTCTTCACAATTTCAAAACAGAAAACTTCGACACATTTGCACAAAACACTTCAACACCTGGAATATATCTCGAATTCACATGCTACAAGTGCAACTTTGAAATCTTGTGAACACACTGTGTTTCCAATGTCACAGCATGTGAAGCAAAAAGAGAAGGATTGAAAGTTCAAAGGAATCCGGACCAAGTAAGCTCGATATATGTATGTTCAATGCCAAACTTATACAAAAGTTTATAAAACAAAATGTAAGTTACTTTTGACTTGTTATTTGGCGATTTGACACTGAAGTTGTGTGAATTTTGTGGCGTAGCGGTTCGTGGGTGAGAAGAACCGTGAATGCAGCTGTTGACCAGAATGAGATCTGAATTCGTGATTGTCTTTTGTTGACAACGTTGCTACATACGCTTGCAAATTTTTCTGAGTATATAAACTTTACAGTGGCAAAACAGAAACGTAAGTTCATAAAAATCAAGTTCACTAAGTTTTTCTCAAATAACCTAGTTTTTTGAAAAACAACTTTATATTTGTATACAAAGAAATATTTTTTGTAAAAATCAGAGAGCAGAGGCCAGAATATATTTACATACCTAAAATCGGTTTGAATATTTTATACACATTTACCTTTTCATTAACGGCACTCTGAAAAGATATACCCATGTCATACCTCTATTGCGGAGAGTCAGTAACAACTTGGAATGTATAAAATTGTCCATTCGCTGGACTGCATGATTTACTGCAATGTAGTTTATTTTTAACATCGAACTTCCAGTGTTTTGTCGTTGTATATTCGCAGTGGATCCCATGGACTCCCGAGCAACTTAATAAAGCAAAAAGTATCGAGATTAGTTAAAAGAAGCTGCTTATTTTATTTATGCTCTGAATAGCATATGATGAGTTTGCTATGATGATTGTAAGACTCAATAAAATAGGAGGAAGATCCTAAAAACTATATACATATATAAATGAATATCGTAGCGAGCTGAATTGCATTAACCATTTCCTTTTGTCTGAATATACCGGAACTACTACTAAAATACTTTTGCAACCAGTTGCTACACAGTATTATGGTTTTGTTCACCTACGGTTGTACGTATCACCTATAGTCCAGTCATTTAAGCTTAAATTAGGTAAGAATCTCGGAATTCAATATACCCTTCTATATGTCTGTAAATACTTGTATATTGACACCCTAAAGTTGTCTCAAAACCTACATATGGTAGGGTATCCAAAAAAGGGTGTCAATATACAAGTATTTACAGACATATAAATGGGGATATCGAATTCCGAGGTGAACTTACTATAATGACTGCACTACTAAAACTACTCGAGATAGATATAGGGTTATGTATATATAAATGATCAGGATGATAAGAAAAGATGAAATCCGGTTGACTGTCAGTCTGTCCGTCCGTCCGTAACTTGAGTAAAAATTGAGATATCTTAATGAAACTTGGTAAGCGGGTTCCTTAGTACAAAAAGAAACTTCGTTTTCATAGATGGACATTATTGGATCATTGCCACGACCGCAAATCGCCATTAACCAAAAACATATAAAGTGCCATAACTAAACACAAAATTCAGATATAAAGCTGTAATTTGTTACAGAGGATTGCAGTATCAAGGGGCATCAGTGGGGAATTTTTTTTTGTTTTATGAGGAAGCGGCCACGCCTTCTAACAAGTTTAATGTACGTATATCCTAAACCACTTAAGCTACTACAACCAATTTTGCTGAGCACAAATCTTATGAGAACTTCTACCGGCAGTGTGAAAGTAGATAAAATCGGAGGATAACTTCGGTCATTCCCTTTAAAACGTTGCTGTTAAAAACTTGTAAAATCGCGATAAGTCATAACTAAATACGCCAGAGACATTAAATTTTACAACCAAGATGGTATGATAGAGCTTTAAGGGAGCTCGTGTGAAAATTGGTTTGTGGGCGTGGCGCCGCTCACCGTTTGGGGAAATCTAATACCTCGGGACCCAACCAACCCATTTCGACAAAATTTGGTACTTGGCATTTTTTTCACGTTTCTATGTCACTTTAAGAAAACTGAAATTCAGGAATAATCCTTCCCTTCCGGCGACATGGTTTTGTACCCGTGGTTCTCCGATTTTGACGAAATTTTGAATATCATAAAATAGACCAAAATAAGAATATCTGTAAACTTTTTAGTGGTCAAAGTTGCTCCATTGTTTTTTGGCGCGTAATTCTAATTGAGATCAAACAAAAAAATGATTATTTCTTTTATTTTTTAACGACCTCAAAATTTAGTGAAAAAAATTTTGAAGTTATCCAATTTTATGTAAAAAAATCTCAGCTTTCTGATAAAAATATTTTCAAAATCCAAAAAAAAAAATGTTTTTTTCCAAAAATCCCGTTTTTTGTGCTTTTCCCCCAATTTTTTTTTCAAAATTGACTTTTTCATTCGATTCCTCGTTCAATTTTACATAGGAATCAGTGTTCAAAAATATGGGACTCTGATCCCTTGAACAGCAAAAAAAATCAAAGTTGTCGGTATACGGCGCACTCTGTTCACTTATCCGGCTGACTTTACTATATCGTATATGATTAATTTTGTAGTAAATGACATGTTAGTAGCATGTCGATACTACCCCAACTCCCATGTACATACATACTACATATGTATAGTGATTTCAGTTTTCACATGAGAACCTATGTGTCTCTCAGCATAGCAGTTATATATATGTAGTATATACATATATCAACCCAAACTTAGCCTTTCCTTACTTGTTAACATCTCTCTTTCTCGGCAACTAGCTGCTCATTTATCGGAACTGCCGATTTCGGATTCCTATAGCACAATGGTGCCATAGAAACTTAAGTTCTTTTATGAAATTCTTCTTTAGTTGATGAGATATCTACACGAAACTTGACGTGGATTTTTGCTTATAGAAACTTTACAATTTCCGAAGAAAGTGTTGAGTTTAGACTCTACTATACTTGTAGCTGCCATACAATCTGAATGATCAAAATCAAGTAATTTGAGTATTTTATATTTTTAAAGGATGTTGTGGCTTTGATGCAATCAAAATTAACGTTTAATGGTTTTATTGTTGTAATATCAGTACATTAATCTCTAGTTATTTTATGCCCTCGTTGCTCATGACGATTAAAGTTGACGCAAAGTGTCAAACTTGTAGCAAATAACGTGAAGTATACCGCCTCGGATGTGATAACGAAAAACAAACTACTTTGGGCATTCAATAACCTCGAACCATTTAAGTTTCCTGATATGGACGGTATTTTCTCAGCCATTATGCAGAATGTATCAAGAATGCTGATACCATTTTTGATGACAATATGTGATGGATGTTTAAGGCTTAGCTGTGTACCTTGACTTTAAAAAGAAAGGAGGATAATATCCTCCTGAAGACACTTGAAATGATTTTAGATGTCTACAAGTACATCAAGTACAACATTCCATCGGCTAACCTATCGATAACTTAACACGACTATGCCCAGGGTAGATCCACTAAGACTGCACTTCACTCGATAAGCGTAAATATAAGGAGATCGGGAAGATAGGCACAGAATAGAACGAAACCAGATTGCTCAGACGAGCGCGATCAGGAACTCCTCGAGAGTTGTACTCTCGCCTCACCTGTGGTCACTTTCAGGAAATAAACTTCTGGGAAAATTTGAGAAACATAAAATAATAACAAATCGAGATGACATAGCTATACTAGTGACGGGAAACTTGATGGAGAGCGCTCTAAAAGTCGTACACCAATGGGCATTATCGACTAGCCTCAAGGTGACTGCCAGTAAGAGTAATATGGTACTATTTAAAAGGAGGCTCAAGATGCCGTCATGGAAACCCCTGAGGGGTAGAATTAACTACTAAGGATCATGTCAAGTACCAGAGAGTAACTGGGTGTAAAAGTCCCGTGGAGCTCTCTATGCCTGTAAGAAGTTGCTACGGTCAACAGAAGGGTTATCATTTGTCCTTAAGCATTGGTGTTACACAACGGTAGTCTAGCCAAATTTAGTATACGATGTTTTGGTGTGGTTCCGCTGAAAGTTAAATATCATATAGGAAACCGTTGGAACGATCGTCAAGATCACGCGCAAGGAAACAGAAGGAAAACGTGAAAGCTCTCTACTCACACGGACTCGAATATACTGCAAAACGGTTGTTGACCTCGTGCAGTGCAAGGGGCTGGATAAAGTATCAGAGTTAGATATCAAGTCTCTTCAGCTCGTATTAATAAACCTCATTCTGACATTACCTGTAGGTCTATGTATGGTGTGACAGCCAGCCTGTATAATCTAACCTAACCTAAGGTCTCCTGGAGGTCTCTTGGTAAGACCCCTTTAAAACTACTCTACTTTCAATTAAACTAATATGGGTTTATAAATATACATGCTTATGTAATTAATTTCAATGAGATGCTATTTATATTTTAGTGCTCGCAATTATTTGTTCTAAATTATAGATGCAAATATTCCATGTTTTAAGTCATCCGTTAGCAATGTAGTTTTCTGAAAGCGGCAAATGCTTTCGAATTATTTTATGTAACATATACATGCACGTATCATTATTTATTTTGGCTTATTCGGTTACTCTCACGACAAGCCCAACGTTGTACACGATTACGATCTACATATGGATGTACAGGGAGCTTTCCAAAGTAAACTTAAAAAAACACAGAACAAATGGTTTTTTCGGCAAAATAAATTTAGTTTATTCAAAGTAGTCTCCTTCAGCTTCAATACAGCTTTTTGCATGACGGACGAGTGTTTTAGCTCGTTGGCCGGTATGGCCGTCAGTATGCCGGTGCAAGCCTTTTGAATGGCATCTACGTCTGCATAACGCTTTCTTTTCATTGGCAAATGCACTTTTTCCCAAAAGAAAGAAGTCGCACGGTGCCATATGAGGCGAATACGAGGAGTAGTTAATGGTTAAAATATGATGGTTGGTCAAATAATCGTCATTCCAATTTGGATTCTGAGCAATTTTTGGTGGTCAATCAGATTTTCAATTCCATTTCCATGAATTTCAATAATGATTTCGGCTGATTTTTGATGAATTCACGCACAGTTTCTATGGCATTTCCGGTGATTTTGATTGGCCCATATGTTGATCGTCATTTATGTCTTCACGACCACTTTGAAAACGTTGAAATCACTCGTGCACTCTGCTACGGAATATTAAAACAAAATTTAATGTTGGCTCTTTGTTCGAAGCTCACCGCACCGATAACACAAACATACTGACACTTAAAACGCAATAACTTCACTTCCAATCAATGAAATGTCGTGAAATTCTTACTGGCCAATCGATAAAGATAGTAGATTCTAACGCACCAGTTGACATATAGATGGCACCTCCTGTTTATCTTCGAACGCACTTTGTATGTGTGCATTCAAGCAAAATGGCGTTAGTGCTAATTATAAATTAATTTCAGTTTCGTAATGTGTAGAAGTGAAATCAATAGACCATGAAAGGTGAAAATGATTTTACTGAAATGCTTAAAGGAAACAAATCGTGTTCCCAAGAGTACTAATTAAATGCCTTCAAGAGTTTCCATAACTTTATACAAAATAAAAAATTGCGAAATTATATGCAGAATTTTATGAAGTTATATTATAGGTCAATTCACTTAGTTGTATCCATATATTTTACTTCGTGTTAGTTTAAATTATATAAATGAGATATTACAGGTCAATTGAAGTTGAGTATGATTGTCATGATATTAGAGCGGATAATCTGTGCTGCATTTAAAAAAAGAAGAGAATAAAGGTCTGTCCGATAACCGATATGGATTCCGCAAACAGAGAAAAAGACCGATAGGATTAAAAAGTTTGCTGATATAGCCAACAAGCCAATAAAAGGTACCAAATGGGTGGATGGTACAACGGAATACTGCCCACTAGTCACGTTTGACGTTAAAAACGCATTTAACTCAGCATATTGGCCTCATATCATCAGTGCAACCCCGGCTTACTTGCTCAAGATTTTATCCAGCTATATGTCTGATCGGCTGTTATTGTACGAATTGTTCCTTCTGCGACAGCAGCGCAGAAACCGCGCTGCACATCTTCCTATTCTGGAGAAACTGTCAACGCAACGAGTGAGATAAGATAACATAGTGCTATTTATGACTGATTCGAAACTAGTGTGGGATAGCGTGGTGTGCTATAGTTCTGAAAGAGCTAAGAAGAAAAGAGTGAGAACGCAGCGATGATCCGAATGGTTCAGGCCAAAATGTAATGCCTAACAGCAGTTCTGTGGAGAAAATAGCAAGCACTCACGATGGAGTTAAGGGTTTAGTACGTAGGCGTGTTGACTAGCATGAATCGTACGTACCGCCCGAGAAATATTATTTATCAAGCTCAATTTCTTCCAATTGCGGCCATAAAACGTTGGTTTTCATCGATCTATACTGCTATCCGTTGACAGTAACGTCATTCCGAAAGAGGTTCGGACGGATGAAACATAAAACTGTCAATATAGGTGAATGTAATGGTTGTTCATGAATAATTTGTAGATTTTCTTCGGAACGGAATTAACAGTTTTTTTTATTTAGAGCACCACTCAGATGAAAATGAGCCTGATCGGTGAAGATGATTTTCTTAAAAAAATCGTTATCATTTCAAAGTGTTCCAAGACAAACACGGCAAATTTTCAACGTTTACGGTGGTCCCATAGCTTGACTTCTTGAGTGAAAACAATTTTGTGTTATAAATGCACGCTGAAATTCTTTCTCAAAATCCGCCAGGTTGTGGTTTGAGACAGTGTCAATTTTGGAGAACGTTTTGGAATCGACAAATTGCGATTTGCAGCAAAACTTGCTTGAACGGTAGCAATAGCTGGCACATCTGGACTATTATTACGATCATATCCATTGCAATTGGATAAGGATTATTTTGATAACAAATTTGAATATTTTGAAAACGTTGTTCTTGCGTATATCCATTGATCATGAAATTGTAAACAATACTGCCTACAATGAAAATAAAAATGAAATGCAGATCGTGACACATAAAAATGGCCGAAGTCACACTTAAAAATCATATCATCCCTGTTGAAAAACCCGGTAGGCGAGAGACACACCTATTTTCAAAAATGTGATCCAATAAATGTTTCTTTTGACTAGCTCACCTCTAACAAATTACAGTTTTTTTTATAAAACTTTGCTTACAAGCTTGCTTGTATCTCTTCATAAGTTTTTCATTAAGCGCATTTGGTATTCCGTCATCTGTAAAACCAATCTTCCCATGTACTAAGGAACACGAATACCAAGAGCATCGCAACTTTTACATAAGTTATCGCTGATAGAAGACTTCCGTCTGACGAACCGTGCATCTCTGGGTTGTAATTATTTATATTTTTCATTTCGATTTATGGCCGCCTTAGTAAGTACACTGATAACTAAGAAATAAAATATATGTATTTACCTTTAAGTTAAAGTCTTAAGCCACAGTCGCATAAAATACACCAATAAACACATTGAATTCCGTATTTCATGCTTATAAAAATACTTTGTCATGTGTATTTT
Organism: Bactrocera tryoni; assembly: GCF_016617805.1. NCBI lineage: Eukaryota > Metazoa > Arthropoda > Insecta > Diptera > Tephritidae > Bactrocera > Bactrocera tryoni. Next base: position 38,567,140 of record NC_052503.1, read on the forward strand.
TCGTACGGAAAACACCAAAAGCCAGCAACTTAATAGATCTTTGAAAATAATCGCATTTGTCTAAGCATACCGAGTAGCTAGGAAACAAAATAAACGAACAAACAAGGAATATGAACACAATGAAACCATTTGAGGTTATATTTAGACAAGCATAAAAATAGACATTTTGCTGAATGAGTAAACATATAGCAAAACAAACTAAAGATAATCAAATAAATGCAGCCAAATTTTTGATAGCTGAATGACAATTATTCTTCTGGTCATTCAGATGTCCGCACTGTTGGATGATTTGTACATATACTCGTACTTTTTCATTTCTGAAATGAACGCCTGGGAGAGAACAGTTGTCATTAAGGTTTTGTTATAAAGATTGATCCATTTCGATGTTCCCTTCTTTTTAGAGAAAAAACACAGGAATGCAAATTTAATGGGAATGTTAATTATCATTCGAAAGGACATTCTCTATCAGTTAATTTTTGAAGATTATCTGTTTCACATGTTGGCTGTGACTACGTCTCAGATGCTCCATCCGTTCAGTCTAATTTTCGATGACTCATCGAGCATTTCGACTTGTAATGACACGCGGAATGTTTTCCTCTAAGGCCTGAACCGAAGCGAGATTGCCTGCATAGTCTTTAGACTTTACATATCCCCACATGAAAAATCTTACGGTGCAATATCAGACGATTCTCGTGGGCAATCAACCCGGCCAAAATGTGAAATTATCTGCCCACCGAAGTGTTCTCTAAATAAATTGATTGATATGCTGTTTGGCTTCTTGAAACCAAATGTCACCGGGATCAATGGTCAACAGAAAGAAATCACCGAAATCGTTCTCTTTGTTACAATAAAACAAGAAAAAACGTTAACTTCGGCTGCACCGAAGCTAATATACCCTTAACTATGTGTTCAGTTTGTATGACAGCTTTATGCTATAGTAATCCGATCTGAACAATTTTTTCGGAGATTACTTTGTTGCCTTATAAAATAACCTGTGTCAACTTTTGTGAAGATACATTGTCAAATGTGAAAGTTTTCCATACAAGAACTTGATTCCGATCGTTCAGTTTATATAGCAGCTATATATTATAGTAGTCCGATATCGGCAGTTCCGACAAATGAGCAGCTTTTGAAGAGAAAATTACGTTTGCAAATTTTCAAAACGATATATTGAAAAGTGAGGAACTAGTTCGCATACATGCAGACAGACGGACGGACGGACAGACGGACAGACGGACATGGCTAAATCGACTCAGCTCGACATACTGATCATTTATACGAGTATATACTTTATAGGGTCTCCGAGGCTTCCTTCTGGGTGTTACAAACTTCGTGGCAAACTTAATATACCCTGTTCAGTGTATAATGATACAAAATTTACAGCTGGCTGTTGAACTTATATGCGGAAAAAATCATTATTCCAGGTAACAGATTTCTTAGGAATGATTAATAAAACTACGGAAGTGAGTTTGTTTTCAGCTACACCAACCAAATATGTTATTTTCCCACAAATATTTCTACTCATCAGTTGCTATTGCATAATATGTATAAGTGCCGCAAGCATGACATTACTTTCTGCTGTAAAACTGTCATCGTGCAATGCCTTGTGTTTCGAAAGATGCCTGCGCAAAAGCACAACATTTTGCAGAGTTAATAAATTTGCAGCATACGAATATAACGTCTCTGTGTGACATTGTTTACAGTATATAACTTTGTTGTTTTCCAATAGTTGTTCCACCTTTGTTACCCCCAATAGCCTAAAGAAAACATTCATACACATGTATCAAGAACAGAAAAGTCAAAGGTCAACATCGAACAATCCTTTGAAAAAATGACAAATTCTGTTCGTTCAACAGTTTGCTTTTTTCACACCAGAAGCAAAATATTTCAAAAATACAGCAACCCCATAAAATCTACAATGGCCTCTCGTACAGTATATTGTGCGTAAGTTCTCGGCTGTATATGAGTGTTATGAGTGAGTGAGTGTTATTTCATTCACATTCCACTAACACTGGCACTTACATACCACAGTCAAAACTTTTCGATAACTTTAAGAAGAATAAAAGAGAAGATATGTATAAAGTAAATACTGGTAGAAATAATATATGTAACCCCGCTCTGCAAACATTGTTTTTGTCTTGGGTGTAATAGAAAATTTCACAGATATAAAGTATCCAAGAGGGAAAATGACCAATACGCATTTAAAGTTTTGTTAGACTTTACTTACTTGGGCTTCGAACTCAGTAACGAAAACCCAACAGACCTAAGTATAGAAGATACAACTAACATAATCTACTACTGTGGGAAAAATATAGTAAGATTTTGTTCATAATTTTAAAATTCTTAAGTTATTCTTCAAAATCTAAGTCGTCCTTCTCAAAGTAATCCCCCTAGATCCCACTATATTTAGAAGCCATTTTTTTTGAAACCAATCGTAAAGATGGACTGACGAACTCGAGGAAGATACGAAAATACAAAATTAAAACAAACCGCATATAACATTGATGTCTGCAGGGGGAACCCGACAAGGTGGAGTTCTTTTTCCTCTTCTATAGATCCTGGTCGTTAATGACCAGCTTAGAAAACATGAAGATGTTGGTTGCTGAATTATAGCCTTAGCAGATGATGTAGTAGATCAAAGGAAAGTTCCTGAGTACCGTTTACAAGTTAACGAAGGGTATTTTAGCATCGTAACATATTGAGGTCGAAACGGTCTCAAGCACGACCCATAAAACTGATTGGTTTTAATTACAACATACTTGCTACCAGCGAATACAGTGATACATATAGAGAGTAAAAGGCATTGATTGCCTCACTACTGTAAAGAAACCGTTTGGCAAAAGGTGGGCTTCACCGAAAGTCGTCCCTGGCTCGTCATATTGTATAGAGTCCTTATGCGCTAAACTGAACTTGGCAGTTCCTTCTCTACCCATATACCAGCGAGACAGCTGCGGATGGGAAGGTCGTTAGGAATAGGACAGGAGCTTTTATGGATGAGTCGAAGCTTGAAAGAAAGGTTGGTAGAGAGGTTTACTATCTTGAGCTCTCTATCAACTACAGCTTCAGACTTCCTGACTATTACAGTGTCTTCCAGGCCGTGGTTGCATTCATTAAGGTAGCTGTAGACTTACTGCTCCGGAGTGCAGCCACTTTCAGAAAAGTGATCGTACACTCAGATAGCAGAGCGGCTGACGTCACAACCACTTGAACAAGCTCCAACCATTTACTTAATTTTCACCAGACATTTGAGCACTTCACTCAACTTTTATGAAGGCAAACTTCTGCAACAAAGATGGCGTTCAGTCTTCGAAGTTATGTAGCTGTCTCGTCTAGAAAGTTTATCTGTAATTCAAATCAATGACGAAATTTATTTAGTGGTAATCAATCATCCTCTGTATTAATTAAATAAGCACACAGTCCGGTTAAGATGCTTGCGGTGGGATCTTATTATTCTCGTATGACTAGAATTTATTGGAGTCACTTGCAGTGGTGCCACTGTCAATCCTTCCATCCGTAAGTGTGTCAATTTTTATATACTTTTTTTTTCATTTCACAACACGGAATATAAAATATACTATATTTACACTATCTGTTGTGAAAATGCGGTCGTTTTTATTACTAAAAGCAAAGCACTTAATGCTCTTCGAATGCGGAATATTTGCAGAGAAGCACTGAGGCGGAAATAATTTTTTAACCCCTTGAGCAGGTGTAGCGGATTCGCTTGTTACCATCGCGAATCAAAATATACCAAATTTAAATACGATTTATTTAGCTCTTTTGGAGATATTCACATGGAACGAAGTAGTTTTAGTAGTAACTAAGAAATATAGACTTAATAATTACCACAATCAATCATATTAAAGTTGGTTAGGGCTGAGCTTTACTTAGTGAGGTCACCGTTCAGAAAATGAAAAGTATTAGGTATACATTACTCATAACAGGTTGTTAGTTCATTTATGGCCACTTTAGTTTACCATTTCATAAACAGACTTTCTACGGTATGACGTTTGCTAATCGTGTAAATTTATTGCCATATAATGGCACAATATTCGGTCGACATAACCGCCCAGTAGAATTCGTAATTCGAGTAAATATGATTGGTTTCGCACGACGCTTATTCTTGTATATAATGCGCTTCGTCATAGGGGTCCTACAGTGCACATCGAACACGCGGTTGCTCCTATTGAGCAAAGTATCGAAGACGACCTTCCGCACACAATAATTGGTGCTGTGTCAATCCACTTTAAGGAAAATTCTGTGGGAAATTCTTGGTTTGCGGATTTGCAAAATTAATTGGTGCAGGAATTGAAGCACAACAATCATCGAGCGCATCTCGATTTTCAAAACAAAATTTGCAGTGAAGCTCACTTTCGATTAAATGGATACACAAATAAACAAAATTTATTTCTCCAACAACAAAGCCGCACATAATATAACATTCAATGGGAAATGCTATAGAACCAAAGTAACAGACTATTTCGCACCGCAAGATTATGTGAACAATCTTTGATTCCTCCAAGAAGAAATTAAACGAAGCTTGCCCTCCAAGATTTTGAGGGTTTTAGAAAACGCGTCTACGCAAATAAACCTGCAGATCGAGGCCTGAAGAATATTCAGCACGTATTCGGCTTCAATTGTTGCAAAAGTGATAAAATTGACTTCTATTGGAATTTATGTAGCCACGGACACTTGCCCTTAATCATTTTTAAATATAATGGCAAGGCTTTCTCTTTATACTGCAGTATATTTAAAGCTGAATGCTTTTCTAATACAAAAGCCGCGGAGCTGGCCTCAAATACACCTGCAGGCAATTCCAGAATTAACATCTACGGAGACAGCCAAGCAGCAATCGTGACAGTAACCTCGTATCGCATATCGGCCGGAAGTGTGTGGGGAAGCAGGGAAGCAGAAGCAAGATCGGAAGCACACAAATTTCCTACTGGCACTCGATAGAAGAGACTATAGGAACATGATCGCAATAATAACTGGTTACTGTCTGGTGGCGACACATCTCCGCAGAATAGGGCTGGTAGATCGAAAAGACTGCAGGAAATACCTAGAGCAGGGTACCAAAGAAACAATGGTTCACAGTCCCCACGTTATACTGGAGGAGGCATCGATAGCGAGGCCACATATTCTGTTAAAATTCGCGTCAAACGCAGACATCTTAAAGGATAACCACTCCTCATGAACCTAGTAACTGAACTCCATCTGGTCTTGCAAAGGACAAAAAATCTGGTTTGTGGGTGGCTCAATGGCATACCTAGCCTGTCGTTATAAAAAAGCTATAATCTTGGCCATAAAAATTAAAAACAAGCGTTTTATTTCTTCTTGAAAACCTCAAGCTTAAACAAACACCCTTTATTATGAATTTTCTTCGCAACTATATAATATCAAGGGAATCATAATCTTCGTTCCATACTAGTAATAGATAACAAGCGCAAAAAGTATTTCACTAAATGCAATCTGATAAAATCCAAGAAGAAACAAATAATTAGGGAAAAACAATCCGCTTAATTGGCTAAGACTACACACACATATGGTTTGAATGTGTCCTCCGGGAGCGCATATTAATTAACTATTTGTGTGCATGTGCTTACAAATTTATTTCGGCTGCATCCCAGCTGGAATTCGGGAACTTCGTAAACATTTACTTCTAAGTCTATCGATCTTAATATAAAGTTTACTTTCTTCTTTCATTTCTTTAGATATGAAAATCAAGGTTTATATACCATTTAGTAAAGCTTAGCCAAATAGTTTGTTAAAATTATTTCCATAAGCTAAGCAGTTGCTTGCTCCCTATGGCCCTAAAATCTCAACAAGTATTTAATTGAAGCGCTGCCGATAAAAAAGTGGTCGAATGTTAAAAATTGGGCAAGCAATTCTCTCGT